>NC_056666.1:13985625-14298593 GCF_018350195.1 Panthera tigris | reverse complement strand
CATGATATGCTGAATAAAAGGAACTGCTATAAACAGGCCTTAGCGACGGGATGGTAGGTGTTGGGGGAGGGGAAGTGTTTTATAATCTCGTGATTAGGTCTCAGTCTTTTAGTGAGCCTCTGGACTGTGAAATTTATACATGCTTCTTAGCCCCCCCGTCCTTTTACGTTGAGCAGAATGTCAAGAGTGGGTTGGAGTTAGTATTTCTCTTCCCCCAGCTCAGTTAGGCTCTGATAATACCCCAGCAGGTTCGTCTCTGGTTTAGTTTTTCCTGAGGGCAGACCTTGCTAAGAATGAAGCATATATCCGGGTGCTTGGGTGGCTCAGTCATGATCCAACTTAGGCGCTGGTCATGATCTCCTGGTTCATGAGTTCAAGCCCTACATCAGGCTCTGAGCTGAGCTGTGCTGACAGCTCAGAGCCTGGAGCCTGCTTTGGATTCTGTGTCTCCCTCTCTCTCTGTGGCGGTTCGCTGTATCCACCTGTCAGTTTCTCCACTTCTGCACAGCTCTTTGCCCTGTGACGTCACTTCTCTTGTGGATATCAGAAGAGCGGTTGGGTTTTCCAATTTGTTCAGCTTTTTTTTAAATTTTTTTAAATGTGTATTTATTTTTGAGAGACAGAGCGTGAGCCAGGGAGGGGCAGAGAGAGGGGGAGACACAGAATCCGAAGCAGGCTCCAGGCTCCGAGCCGTCAGCACAGAGCCCGACGCGGGGCTCGAACTCCCGAACCGTGAAATCATGACCTGGGCCGAAGTCCGATGCCTAACCGACCGAGCCACCCAGGCGCCCCCAGTTTATTCAGCTTTTGACTTGTTGTTGGGATGGAGTAGTGACTTCCAAGCTTCGTCTGTGCCAGACCAGAAAGGGGAGAAGCTGGCTTCTTTATGAAACCCAGGGCAACAGTAAATATGACAGGATATCATTTATATTTGATCTTATTTGTAGAGATATAGCTAATAAAAACTTGATGCCTTACCACGGTTCCCGTTATGGGCGGGTGGAAGGGGGGCAGGATGTGGAGGAGCAGGAGGAAGTTCTCCCAGACTTAGGACCTCTGCATTATTTCTGACCTCCCACTGCATGTTCTTTCTGCAAGTCATTTTTGATTTATTAATATGTGATTTAAAAGCCATATTTCAGAGTCATTCACTTGAAGCATCCCTTCTGTCTTTATGCACCCTGGACATTTTCCCGGGAGTTCACTTCCCACTTACGAACTCGGTTCAAAAGTCACTTCCTTAAGAAGTCTTCCCTGACTGTTGACTTTCTCTAAGAACACTTATCTCCGATTGGAAGTACACATGTGTGCAATTATTTGATAAATATCTATTTCACCCACTACACTGGACCCTGTATTAGGTGAGGGCGAGCACTGGTTTGGATTTGCTCACTGTGGAGTCTCTTGTGCCCAAGGCAGTGGCTGACACGAAAAGGCACCTAGTAAATATGTGTTCAATGAATGAATGAGTGAATCACTCAATCAATCAATCAGTTTTCTCATAGCCACACACCTTGGCACACACACTATTGCCCTGACCATTACCTTCCAGCTCCACTTAGACCCAGTAAACGATTTTATTCCTGTGCGGAATGAGAATGGAAATGTACAGAGAGATGATGAGCCCCTTTAAAATAAACCTTGACATCCTCTCCTGGGATCATGGCAAGCCTGATTCAAGTGGTGCCCTCATTCTTGACAAGCAGAACCCTTGACCCTAGTTCTGTATTTGCTGGACATTTGACTACCACTTGCTGTTCAAACTGCTAAGCCAGGAGAACCAGTAGCCAGCATGATAGAAACCTCAGCAAACCGGAGTCAGGGTCATTATCACCTCTGTAGCCTGGGACATACCACTTACACGTCTCCTAACCATGGCTTCTCCACCCCTCAAGACTGTCATGAAGACAGTTTGCAAACTGTGAAGGCCTCTACGTAGTTGATTGTTGTTATTTCTTAACACACTCACCAAACAGAGGTGGGAGGGATGGGGATCTAGCTCTAAGGCAGAGACCCAGGCTTTTTGAGCCAGACCTATGCCTTTGCCTTAAGGTGATGACTTAGGTAACTTATGCCTAAAGCCTCCTAACAAGAAAGGGATGAGAAATTTTCAAAATAACTAACACGAGCAAAATCCTTCTCAGTACCTTCTCTTTGCCAACATTGCTCATGTGATGCTCCTCTTTCTATGTGGCCGTCATTTCATATTTCCTTACTGACATTTTCCCATGGTGACATTACTAATAGCTGGTTTCCTAAAAACTATCAACCCTGACGGAAATTCACGAGAGCATGAAGGTACAACAGAAAGCTCAGGGTCTGGCCAGCCCTCAAGCTAAATGGTGAAGTAGGTGAAGCTCACTGGGGGGATGTTCAGCCCTTCTCATCCCCCTCTTCCTTTTCTTTCTGCCCCCAATCACTCCTCCACACCAGCTACAGAAACATACACTCTTTCCTTTCCTCAAATGTGTGGTGGGGAAGGAGCTAACACTCTCGTTCTTATCAGGATATAAGTGACCTGGGGAAGTGGGTCACACCCAGGAACTCTGACTTAGAGGGCACTGGCCTGCCTTTTTAACAAGTCCCCTCAGAGAGATGGCTGACAGACTACAGGTGCCTCACGGGCAAGGAATGTGTCTTCTTGCCCTCTGCTGAATCTTTGGTAGCGAGGACAGGACTGGGCTCATGGCAGGTGTTCAATAGCAAGTCTGAATGAGGGAACCACGGCATAAATGTTCTCTTCTTCCCCTCCTACTTCCCTTGCAACTCTATAAATGTGTATCTTAGTGTATCAGTTTGCTATGGCGGCCATTACAATGTACTACGTGCTAGGGGACTCAAACTATAGCAATTTATTTCCTCGTGGTTCTGGAGACTATAAGTCCGAGTTCAAGGTGTAGGTAGGGTTCATTTCTTCTGAGGCCTCTCTCCTTGGCTTTTAGATGGCCATCTTCTCTCTGTGTCCTCACATGGTCTGCCCTCTCGCTGTGCCTATGCCCAAATTTTCTTATAGGACACCAGACAGATTAGAATAGGGCCCACCCTCGTGACCTCATATCAATTTAATTACTTCTTTAAAGACCCCAAAAAAAGTCACACTCTGAGGTACTGGGGGTTAGGACCACAACATGTAAACTCTAACAATTAGCGAACTTATAAAGCCTCACAAGGTTTGGATCCTAGACTTTTATCTATCAGGCTGCCTGTGGGGCCAGTGCCTTGTGAGATACCATGCTCTTCTGGAGACTGTGAAATCACTCCCAATAGGCAGCCACTTATAAATGGGACTGGTCCTAAAGAAACAGACTTTTCTCCAAGACTTTTAGCAACTGACTGGACGGCACACATATTGTTAACGTGGCCACACCAGGGATAAAGTGAAACGCCTTTGATTCGGTGACAGAACGCAACAAGTAAAACATCAAGCAACAGCGGAGGGAAAAAGGTGATCCTTGCCGCCCCAAGAAGCCAGTAATGTTTGGAAAACTGTTTTCATAAGACAGACTCATCATTTGATATTTCACTCTTATTTTTTTGTGGGACTCTTTTTTGAAAAAAGGAAAATAAACTCTCCGTAAATTAGAATGTTGCAACCTAATACTGCATTCCAGCTCATAAATGTTTTTGTCCAGAGTTCATTTGGAAGCATTTCAGACAGATTGTTAGGATTATTACTTTCTGGGATAAAACCAAGCAATTTTTTTTTCAGGCATTTCTTCCTCAACTCATAACCTCCCCTCTCAGTAATATTTTGCATGTTGCAATAAAAAAGCAAGGAAGAAAGGCAGCCTCTGTCTATTTTTAGATTAACACGTTTGCCAAACTCGAGGAGACTTATCTTAATGCCTGCTTCCCGCAGACATGAGCTGTTTCTCTAGTGCTAAACGCTGAAGCCAATTTCATAACCTATTTACAAGTCAACATTGCCATATTTACTCGCCACCTTTGACCCCATCATTTTATACATCATCTGTAATCCCACCATTTCTCTGAATGGCGTCCTTGTAGGAAAATGAGGAGAGCCTGGGCGGGGCCGGGTATACAACTCTATTGGACAACCTCCATTCGTCTTGGGGACACTTGCACGCTGTGGGGAGGGCTTAGCAGAGATGGAGCCTGGACAGTGAGGACAGTGAGGAGAAGGGCCTGGAGGGGATGTCGGGAGCTGTGAGCATCACTTAATGCTACGACAGCAGCCAGAAGTCTTTGAACGAAGAGCTCAGGCAGCTGAGTGACAGAGGTAAGCAAGTCGCAGGCCTGAGTCTGGGTAAGTCAGGAAGAAAGGCAGAAACTGGCCGTCCCAGAGTGAGGGCAAGGGGAGATAGAAACTCTGTAGGAGCAAGGCTGAATGACAGGCAAGGGAGAGGCCTGGACAGTAAAAACAGAGCACGGGAGGCACAGTCATGGGACCCCCACCAACTCTACGGAGCTCGTGGCTTTCTCGAACCACGAGAACGTTGAAGATTTTGCCAGACACCCATCAGAGAACAGTGACTTGCCCAGAGCCATTAGGAAACCAGTGGCAAGATGAACTGGAGTCTAGAATTCCCAATTTTTTACCTTCCGCTCAGTGATTTTCCACTTGAATTAAAACACTGCTTTATAAGAGAGATTCAAGGATGTGAGAGAGATTCAACAAGACAATTTACAAATCAAAACCAAAATCCTGTATACGCAAGTTTAGAGTGATCTTCCCCACACGGGAAACAACTCAAGTGTCCCCTAGACGGGGATGGCCAAACTCCGGGCCACCCACACAGTGGAATACTGCTCAGCAATAAAAAGGAATGGACTCATGACACAGCATGGTGGGTGACTCTCGTAGGCACCAAGCTTAGTGAAAGAAGCCACACCCAGAAGGCTACACACTGTACGTTTCCATTTCTCTGACATTCTGGAAAACAGATTAGTGGATGCTGGGGCTGCGGGTGGGGTGGGTTTGATGACAGGCAGCATGGGCGACATTGTAATGGAACGGTTCTATGCCTTGATTATGGTGGTGGTTATATGGCTGGATGCATTTATCAAAGCTCTTGGAACACGATTGCTTAGAAAGGAGGCAATTACTCTAGGAAAAATATACCTTAATTTGAAAAAAAATTAAAGAGAGAAAAAATGGCCTGTAGATGTGCTGCTGGGACGCAATATGGTAGAACAGGAAATGGATCAGCTCTGCAGCCAGACTGCCTGCGTTTAAAACTTGACCTTGTCACGTACTGTATTCAGCTTCTCTGTATCTCATTTTCCTCATTTTGAAATGGCAATAATTAAAGGATGCATCTCTTGGAGTTATTGCAGCAAAGGAATTTGTATCTTTAAAGTGTTTATAGGGACGCCTGGATGCTCAGTCAGTTAAGCACCCGACCTCGGCTCAGGTCATGATTTCGCGGTTCATGTGTTCAAGCCCCACATGGGGCTGTGTGCTGACAGCTCGGAGCCTGAAGCCTGCTTCGGATTCTGTGTCTCCCTCTCTCTCTCTGCCCCTCCCCTGCTCACAGTCTGTCTCTCTCTCTCTCAGAAATGAACATTAAAAAAATTTTTTTAAATAATAAATAGTTTATAAAGTTAGCTTATGTCTGACACATCTCTGCACAATTGTCCAATATATCCTCAGGATATATATATATATTCCTGGAAGTGCAAATGCTGGGTCAAAAGTTTGCATCGTCACAGCCCTCTGCAAACTACCTCCCAAGAAAATCGTGTCCGTTTACCCTCCCTCCCACAGACAGCATGACTTCAGTCCTTTGCTCTCCACCCATCACTGCCTGCTACTAACCTTTCATATCTTCCAATCAAAAGGTCAGAGTGATACCTCATTGTCCCTTTCCTTTGGATGCCTTTGCTGACGAATGAGGCTGAACATCTTTTTATAGATTTGTTGGTTATAGCTATTTATCTTTATGTACATTGCCTCTTTATGGTCTTTTTACTAGAATATTTATAGCTTTATTATTAATTTCTATGGGTGTAGTATGAATTGGGGTTAATAATAACTACTATGTATTTTTCACTCCATGCCAGACATTCTTGTAAGCATTGAAAAATACTCACATTTGATCAAGCATATACATTGTAAACATCTTCTCCTGTTTCTTTTGACCCTGCTTCGATTTTTTTTGCAAAAGAATTTACACTTTCAAATTCCTTTGTGATTCCCACATTGTTTTGGTCACGTTTGAGGAAGCCTTCTCTCTTGAGTAATTGTAATCTTTTTATGCAACTATTGGTTGTATGTTCCCATATTTCTCAATTGTCTGGAAGTTATCATTTTTTAAGTTTATTTATTTTGGGGGGCAGGGACGAGAGAGAAAGAGTAGGGGAGGGGCAGAGAGAGGGAGAGAGAGAATCCCAAGCAGGCTCTGCACTGTGGGCACAGAGCTGGACGCGGGGCTTGAACCCACAAAGTGTGAGATCATGACCTGAGCTGATACCAAGAGTCCGACACTTAACTGACTGAGCCACCCAGGCTCCCCCCCTCCTTTTTTTTTTTCATTTTTTTTAAGTTTATTTATTTATTTTGAGACAGATGGAGAGAAAGTGTGCCTGGAAGCTCTTTATGGCAATTCTCATTGTGCAGAATTATTCTAAAATAGTAAATGCTTCTTAATTCCAAACCATAAAAAGAGTGGTCTGATGGCATTTTCGTAAGTATTGGTACATTCTTCAACAAGATGAGCGTGGGAAGGAAAAGTGAGAAGGTGGCTGGTAAGAGGCTCACGTCTTGTGAAATGGTGGCACTTGGACGGCCAAGACGACTTCTACTAAAGGATTCTGGGTGATCCTTTAACACAGCAGGGTCACTCCTCTTCCTGCTGTCTGCCCTCCCACCGACTCCCCTCTGTCCCCTCTAGGAAGTTTCCACTCCCTCCTGCCCACCTACACCCATACTCAAAACCAAGCTGATGTTTTCACGTAGAACGTCTTCCACCTCTAAAATTTCCTTCCAAGTACCACTTTAGAAGTTTGGCTCTTTTCTTCTTCCTCATTTAATAATCATAATTGCGGAGAAATAAAATGCAAACCGGAGGTGTAACACATCTCCTACGACCTCACATTTTTAGGGTTATTTTTTCTTGCCAACTGATCCTGCATTCATGCTAATGTCCCCCTTCTTGTATCCTTAAAAGTACTCAGCTGTTTCATCAAAAGCCAAAAGGAAAATAAACTAAGTTTCTCAGGCAATGTGAGGTGATAACAAAGGACTCCAGCATTTGGGGAACAGTTTTGGATTAAGGGGAAAGAACCTATTTTAGTTGCCAGCTGTTTCTTCAAGAAAAAAAAAATGGCTGTGTCTCTATATAAAGAAAGGCAAAATTTTTAATTTGTTTTCAGAATCTGCCTCTAAGAAGTTTCTAGAAGAAAGGAGAATATCCATCACATAATAGTATAAGACCTGTTATCTCCAAGGGAGGAAGTTATGAATACAAGTGTCAGTACTCAAATTACTTTTTCTTCCAATTGTCCTTTAAATTCCTAAGCATGATGAGATTACACAAGGTTAAAAAAAATTATGTGTTCACATATATATGCATATGTATATATATAATATACACCCACATGTATATCTGTGTGGACATAGATGTATGTATATACATACATATGTGTGTACATATATACACAAACATCAATATATGTATGTATATATAAGGATAATATGTGCATATGTGAGTGTGTGTGTGTATATATACATATACACATATGTGGAAACTGCATAGTACTTTTTAAAACAAATCCCATATTTTGAAAGGACAAATCGGTTAGAAAAAAATTGGAAGATCAGTTCTTCCCCCTACAGAGATCCCAGAATTTTAAGGTCCGGAGCCTAAATGTTTCCAGCCTTTTCCAGCAGGCACAATACCAAGATGGTGTCTCCAAAGGCAAACATACTTTCCTGGTAGATAACTGCTTTCTTGGTCTCTGAATAACTGTGGCCACATTCTCCCGAAGAAAATTGTGGCCTATTTTGCCAGTTAATTTATTTTTCCAGAGTAGTAAAATTCCCACCCTGAGGCACAGGAATGAATCAAAGTTCCTAAAGGAAAGGCCTCTTGTTCATTACTGTCAGGACGGTGTTTCTCACCTTCTTGTCTACAACGATGATCTAGTCATGATGCAGCTTCTGTCCCGCTTTCTGGAATTTTCTAGAATCTGGCTGGGGCTTCTGTGTGTGTGTGCGTGCATGTGCATGCGCACCTACACAAAACTCTAGCAGAACTTAACCGTTGCTTTCCATTAGCTAGTCTGTTACACTTCTTCATCTCTCTTATCTTTAGTATATTATCTCATTATTACTTATTCTCCTAGTTCAAGCATTTATAAAGTCCCTGTTCCAAATCTGGCCCTGTACCTGGTGCTGTGCAGCCCAAAATTATTTCTATCTTCATTTATTTCAACCTGTACCATCCCATGAAGTACTTGTCATGTGCAAGCCTGAAGAAAGATTCTTGCCTTGGAAGAGCTTCTCGTCTTTTTTTCTTGGCCATTTCTGGACAGTCCGTTCTTAAAACCCATCTTTTATAAAATGTCTAATCTTGGCATATTAATATTTAACCTTATTTGGAGCCAAAAACAAAGCACACAATTCCTCTTGAGTCATTTTTCATAGTAGAACTCTCATCTGGTGTCATTTCAACAAATAGGGATCACCCTGAGGACCGTGTGGCCCACACTTGTCTGAATACTGGAGTCTGTATTTTCAAATCAGTAACTCTTTTTTCCTCTGACATAGCAGAAATGCACGGATATGCTAGAAAAGAAGAAGGGAACAGAAAAAATATATGTGAAAATACTTGAAAAAGTTGAAATTCTGATAAAATTTTTAAAAGTGGTAGACTCAGAAACTTTGGTTTCTGGCTTTCAAAGACTTGGATCCTTGGAAAAGGCTATTTTATTCCATGAGCCACAGTTGTCAAATGGTCTTTTTTCCTTTAAAAAATTTTTTTCTAATGTCTATTTATTTTTGAGAGAGCGAGGGAGGAGCAGAGAGAGGGGGACACCGAATCTGAAGCAGGCTCCAGGCTCTGAGCTGTCAGCACAGAGCCCGACGCAGGACTCGAACTCACGAACTGAAAGATCATGACCTGAGCCAAAGTCGGACATCTACCCGACTGAGCCACCCAGCCGCCTCCAAATTGTCTTTTTTCTTTTAATCTGTGTCTTTTAATCTCACAAATAACAGAATCCTTTAAGACGACCTTCATTTCACCTTTCTGAACATTAGCATGCACACTTTTTTAGATGCGGAGCTTTTGGAGTCTTGAGCCTATTATCTGAATCGGATTCTGTGGCTATAAAACACGAGGCATTTTGACTGTGGTTTTAACCTTGAAGATGTCGGAGTCCATTTCTTTTCTTTTCTTTTTTTTTTTTTTTGAAAAACCAACATTTTTCACAAGAATTATTGTTGTCTTAGGTTGGGTTCTTCCAGCACTGACCTTAAGACAAGGATTGGAAAGCAAGCAGTTTATGTGAAAAGTGGTTCCAAGAAACGTTGCTAAGGCAGGAGGGAAGAGGGCCGTGGGAAGGGAGAACACCATAAAGATGCTTATGAAGCAGGTTGATTCGGTGGACAGCGGGAGCTGGGGACATGTGGGAGACGGGGCAGAAGATGCCTCAGAGTTATCCCCCTGGAGGGGTGAGGAAGTGGGCGTCCCCAATTATCATCAGCATCCATCCATCATTAGCTGAGGGCTCAGGCCAGGGCACTTCCGTCCTCCAAGAGGAATCATCCCTGTTCACAGCCCCATGTTGCTCCTACATCCAGGAAAGGTGAGTGTCTACAAATCATTTTCCTGCAAAGTCCGTTAAACCCATTTAATTCCATGATCGGTTTTCCATATGGATCGGCCAGATACATTCCCCTCCTTTTGTGTGTGTGTGTGTGTGTGTGTGTGTGTGTGTGTGTGTGTGTTTTCATTTCTGTTCTGCTAGGATTAACCCCTTATGGTCTGAACTATTGCAAGTTTCCTTCTGTGGCCATTATTTCTACCAGGTCCCGTTTGCTCACATCTGCATCTAAATTTTGCTCCGCAGATTCAGCCACTGTCATTTTTATTTTTGTTTGGTTGCCCTCTACCAAGGATAACCATGATACATTAGACTTAGAAGCACAGACTGCTTTACCTGTGTATTAGCCGATCACTGGGATCAGTGTGAACATTACCCCTCAGACCACCTAAGCTTGTTCTATTACTCAGCACGGCCGTAGACCAGCCCCAGTGAATTCATAGTTTTGCCTTTTTTTTTTAATTTTTTTTTTTAACGTTTATTTATTTTTGAGACAGAGAGAGACAGAGCATGAACGGGGGAGGGGCAGAGAGAGAGGGAGACACAGAACTGGAAGCAGGCTCCAGGCTCTGAGCCATCAGCCCAGAGCCCGACACGGGGCTCGAACTCCCGAACCGCGAGATCATGACCTGAGCCGAAGTCGGACGCTTAACCGACCAAGCCACCCAGGCGCCCCCATAGTTTCGCCTTCTTAAGCCTCAATTTACTCACCTGCAAAACTGTGCTAATAATTATAGAGACTTCCTAACTTGTGGCAAGGAATCATTAAGGTCAACCCTTCAGAAGAATTCCTGGCCTAGAGGAAGTGTTCAGCACGTGCTATTTATTACTACCAACGTTATTGTCATTTAAGATCGTGATAATGACACATCGGTTACTTCATAAACTACTAATCGCTTTGCCAAGAGGATATTCACCATCCACTCTATTCCTAAAGAGCGAATGGTTGTGTCGACCTGACAGTCAACATGTATCGCTTCATGGGTTATAGTGCCTGCCTCACACGTGCTGGGAAGGAATTGGAAAACAATGTGTGTCACAAGCCTGGTATATACAGGCACTAGGCACCAGTTTTCTCCCCTTTTGCTTTCCTTCACACGTAGGTCTTAAGTCCAGAGGATGGGAGAAAGGGTGTTATGATGGATTTCTAAAGCACTTCGAGAAAGTTGGCCTTCCTAAATCCAGAAGGGTACTGGTCTCTGTGTCCTCCTGGGTTACAGTGATGTTCCAGCATCCTTTCCAGAATGTCTTCAGGACGGTGCAGTTTGCCGCTCTCATTTGATGAGCTTCACTCTCCTACCATCAGCATTTTGGGGTGTTAAATATGCTATTTATGATTATGAGCTAAGATTGTTTCTGTAAAGTGTGTGCATGTGTTTTGAGTTTTTGTCTTTTCTTTAGATTTGATTGTAGGTGCCTTCGGAACAGGAAAAGTAGCTGTTTACAGGTACGTGCTTTGCAGTATGCAAGTGTTCTTTTCATTGTTTCTTTTTGCCTTAGAGAGTACATCCCAACTATTTATTTTGGAGAACATGTAGATGCTCTTTTAAAGTCTGGAGGAATTTTTGCTCTCAATTGCTTTCCTTCATCTGTATTTTTTTGTTTGTTTATTTTTGAGAGAAAGAGAGAGAGATAGAGCGTGGGAGGAGCAGAGAGAAGGAGACACAGAATCTGAAGCAGGTTCCAGGCTCTGAACTGTCAGCACAGAGCCCAACGCGGGGCTCGAACTCAGGAACCCTGAAATCATGACCTGAGCCCAAGTCGGATGCTCAACTGACTGAGCCACCGGGCGCCCCTCATCTCTCTGTCTTTTTATTCTCATACCTTATGACCAGACTTCCAGCCCCTACTCACATAATGTTAAATTAAGATATGAATCTTAGGAGAACTTCTAAAACGATACGCGATGTTTGAATTTTTCTCTTTGCTTTGAAAACGCATTGAAAGGTGCTTATAGAGGAGGGCTACCCGTGGGGAAAGATTACTATTTACCTGCCTCGCAGACTGACGCCTGGCCGCCAGGCTTCTCCCTCCCTCCCTGTCTTTCCTCATAGGTATTTGCCCCAGTGGTTGTCTAACTCCGGGCATGTCTTACTCGGTCTTACTGTCTTGCTTTTTCAAGGCCTGGAGCTAACACAATATTAAAAACAAAATTATGTAACAAAGTAGAGGTAAGGAGTGTAGGGTAAACTCCCGGTGGGGCCCATTGTGATAATCATGAACACACACTGTCCCAAGGCACGGCCCTCCCTCCTGTCAAAGGAAAACTTACTCAACGCGACATCATTTCTTGTTGTCATCTGGGGACTTGGCTCTTAGCTCTCGTATCTCGGAGCCCAGGTTCAAAACTTGCCCTGTCCCCTCCCCTAATGAGTTACTTGCATCTCTGGTTAGCCTCACCTGGGTGGGCGGAACTCCATTTGCTCTACATTCCTCCCTCTCCTCAAATTTGGCCGAGCATTAGAACCACCTGGAGAGTTTGTTTAACATTCCCGTGACTGGCCCTGACCCCCTGAGGAGTTGATGCACTTCATCTGTGGTGGGGCCTGGACATATTACCTGTTTGGAAACTCCTGGAATGCTTACATTGTGCAGTCAGGATCGACAGCCACTGCTCTGCGTGAAGTCCAGAATGATCTTGTCAACCCACCCTTATGAGTTTAGCTAAATCTGCAAAGCTTGCATAGAACATTATCAATCAAAATAAAACACCATCAGCCCATAAGATGAGAGAATTTGCAAAACTCAAGTACTTACAGGCACGAGTGAAGGCAGAATGACGCATTTGCTCCGATAGGAATAGAGCAGATTCCAGAGAGGCAGTGCATGGCAATAGCACCAAATACCCTGAGCCCCCTCCATAAACAAAGCGAGTCTGTGAACACAGTTTTGCTTGATGGGGCCCATAGCATCCTTCATTTGGAGTCATGAGCGACGACATGTGTTTTAAGGTAATTAGTTAAGTCTGGAGCCCACCTGTTCATGCAGTGAGGCAAATTCTTGGCCTGAAGGCTGGGAACGTTGGCAGTGGTCCCTAGAAGTGCAGTGTTGTTCATGTGGCTCATCGAAACCTCTTGTTTCCTCCCTGCAGAGCAAGGCCGGTCGTGACTGTGGATGCCCAGCTTTTGCTGCACCCGATGATTATCAA
The DNA here is from genome assembly GCF_018350195.1 of Panthera tigris. Lineage (NCBI taxonomy): Eukaryota > Metazoa > Chordata > Mammalia > Carnivora > Felidae > Panthera > Panthera tigris. Next base: position 14,285,656 of record NC_056666.1, on the reverse strand, counting down.
TCTGGAAAATAAAACATGCCAGATTCCGGAGTCTGTGTCACCTGTGGCCTGGTGAGTTAGTCCGCCGCTTCTCAAACTCCGCTGTGGATTCAAATCACCCGGGCATCTCGGGAAATGCAACGCCTGGGGTGCGGCCTGAGACTTTGCATTTCTGAAAAGCTCCAGTCAGATGTTGATGCCGTGGGTCTGCGCACCCAATCTGAGTGGCAAAGAGTTAGTCTTTCTGAATGGACGAAGAAAATGTGATGTGTATACATACATACACATTCCTGCTGTATACACATATGTGATATATTGCTACATGTACAAAATTACAATATATTACAATATACGCATATATATATATATATATATATATACACGATAGAATATTACACAACTGTAAAAAAGGATGAGATCTTGCCATTGGAGACGATATGAATGGGCCTAGAGGGTAATTAAGTCAGGCTGAGAAAGACAAATAGCACATGATTCCACTCGTAAATGGAATCGTTACAAGAAATGAACAAAGAAACAAAAAGCAGAATCAGAACTATAAATCCAGAGAACGACCCGATGGTCGCCAGAGGGGAAGGGGGTGGGGGTGTTGGACAAAAGGGGTGAAAGGGAGATGGCAACACAAGCCCCCAGTTACGGAACGAGTGAGTCACAGGAGTGCAAGCATAGCATAAGGAACACAGTCAACAATATTGACCGTGAGAGCCGTGTAATGGGACACAAGGTAGCTCTACGCTGGTGAGCGTAACGTATCAACTTGTCAAATCGTGGAATCCTGTACCTGAAACTAATGTAACAGTGTGTGGCAGTGATGCTCAAGAAATGTTTTTTTTAAGATAACGATATTCAGAGAGATTGGCGATGTAAGTAAGTATGATGAGGACAATGGTGGCAATATTTCTCAGCATGGGAGAAGAAAGGTACAAACACAGAAAGGAGGGAATTTAGAATATTTCTTGTGGTGCGAAGCTGGAATGGGAGGCCTGAATGCGAACTCATGTTTTTCAACATATAGGGATAGAAATAAATACAGATAGAGAAAAAAAGAGAAGGATCTAGGACATAATGCTGATCTTTTGTTGTTAACCTGTCACCTGAAGGCTACTTCCCCAGTCTGCAGGCTCCAGGTGAAAGGAGAAACATAAAAACATTTGGGAAAATTCCCAGTGTAACAAATCTTGGTGATCTCTTTTGGATTCTTTGCATGCTGAAATAAATATTAACCGCACTGCAAATAGGAGAAAATACCTTGACTCTCATATTTGTGTATGCTTATGGAGACCCCTTTCCAGACATATATGTCTCTCTCTTTTAGTCAGGCTTTAGTGAAACTACTCAGTTTCCTGTGCTGAAAACACACGTCAGTTTCGTGATTTAGCACGCACAATTTGACAGGAGGTAAACATTATAAAAATAGTGATTTTCCTGCTCTAAACTCTGTGGTTGTGGCTGTGATCACATTATCAGGAATAGTAGTAAAATTACGGTTCCTTTGGTGGGCCATAGGAGAACACAACTTACATGGCTTCTGGAAGTGTTCCTTCTCAATCTTGCCAGGCATCTGAAGGAAGTACAAATGGAATTCAGTTGTAACACGGCTTGGGAACATGTCACTTTGTTTCTCAGTATGTAGGTCCTCAAGGGTCAGAGGTCTGTCTTAATTGGGTAATGCCAACAGGGCATAGCCTCTGAAAAATCAACAAATACTTGGGAGTGTTTGAGATTTGCCCTCATTTTCCAGAAGGTGTGGTCGAACTCAGACAGTATGTTCAGTTCCTGAGAATTGTTAGAGGCACAACAAACCAGTGTTGACGCAGAGAACTTCTTTCCAGCCAGTCTCAGCATGTTGTTGATGGCCTTTTGACAGGAGCTCATACCAGAGTCAAAGCCATCGTGGGTGGAGGGTGGGGAGTGAGGGGGACCCTGAACAAGTCTTTGAAGAATGTCCTTTGCTGGGTAAAGGACTCTGCGAGGCATGCCCTCTCCTTTGCCAGTTTTTGGACAGAGCGGGGAAGTGCCCTGAGCACATTTTCAAAGGGTTTAAAACCATAAAATATTATAATGAAAACCTGATCTGAGAAAATATGTGAAAGAGTCAGCATCTATCCTTACCCTGGCGTGATTAACTGAAATGTTCTGTGGGAGCTACTTGGGCAAGAGTGTTAAGTCTTCAGTTCCCCAAAGAGTCTGGTGTTCCCTGGTTCATGGCTGAATGGACCCTAGGCTGGATTCTTTGAAGTATCTGTGTGTGGCACACTTTGATATAAAGTGTTGTTTTGAACTACATCATTTTTTTTTTAAAGGATTTTTAGGTGTTTTGTTTTGTTTTGTTTTTAAATAAGAGACGTGTGGGTGGCTCAGTCAGTCCAACTCTTGGTTTCCCGGCTCAGGTCATGATCTCAGCATTCGTAGGTTCGAGCCCCTGCATCAGGTTCCACGTGGTGCCTGCTTGGGATTCTTTCTTTTCCCCTCTTCCTTTACCCTGTTCATGCTGGCGTGTGCCCTCTCTCTCTCTCTCTCTCTCAAAATCAAGAAATAAACTTAAAAATAAATAAACAAATAAATAAAATATAAGTATTTTTAACAGAGATGGGGTCTGTTTGGTTTTATGGAAAGAGTATTACTTTATTATATTTATTATATATTTATTATACGTATATGCTTATATATATTTATTTATTATGTAAAAGAACATATTTCTTTTCATGAGCCATTTTCCTTATTGCACTACCTCATATTAAGGTAAAATGCAATTTGTTATGTGGGAAAATGCATAGGATATGTCTTTATAATTATTTATTTCATCCTATTGCATGCATTCTCTGCAAAACATTTCATTTTCACATGCAAAAATTTGGAATTAATGGTGCCTCAGAGTACTAGAAGATGCAAGTTAACAGCTGGCTCAGTCTAGAATGTGTTTCTCTGACACTTTGTAAGTTTATTTTAGGAATTTAGGTCAGTATTTCCAAAATAATTGACAGGCATTTGTTGATGTGCTTTCTTGTAGTTTTGTCTGTATGTGATCGAACTTTGTATTCTACATCTGAAAACTGTTTGAGTGAACCCGGACTGGGAAATAGTTCTTCATGTCTGCCAATGTAAATTTCTCTGTCTTTCAAACAGCTGTGTCCTTTTATAAACGATCCGCTACTGGTATTTCTAAATTAGAAAAAAAAAATGGCACAACAAATATTAATAGTGTTACTAATCAATTAGAAAAATAAAAAGCATTTAGTAAGATATTTCATTTGATAAATGTAAAAGATCATCCCTATCCACTTTTCAAATCTGAGGAAACCTTTTCCAGTATGCCTACCTTTATGCAAAATCTGATATTTGCGGTCACTGAAATCGAATTAAATTGCGTAGGCTGAAAACTGAACTGCTTTGTACTTTTAAATCCTGTTTCACATCCGCCTCATTCTTTTTCCATCAAGCATGGCTACGCTCACCGTTATACCACAGCATCATTATTCCAACTGTACATCGGGTTGGGGCTGGTGTCAGAGGATTTATAACGTATTGTCCTGCTTTCTGATATATTAGAAGCACTACAGACGTCAGTTTCCTTTAGAACTTATGTGATGAGGGATCTGGGTTGATTTGTTGTCTTTGCTCCAATCAGACCTATTCAGACTAATGTACCATATTGGATGTGACCATAAATTCAAGTTTGCAGTTTTAACTCTAATTAAGTATAGGTCACAGCTTTCCCTGAAAATGCAAGAGTACTTTATAATTAGGTGTAGACCGTGAGTGGACCAAATGTTTTGGCAGATAAAACACATAGCGAATATATGTGTATGTTTACGTACAATATATAGTTTGCTAAATTCAGAGTGAATGCTTCAACAAAAACACTAATTCGAAATGATATATGGATTTCTATGTTTATTGCAGCATTATTTACAATAGCCAAGCTACCCAAGTGTCCATAGATGAATGGATAAGGAAGATGGGGTATAGATACACGGTGAAAATTACTCAGCCATAAAAGAATGAGATTCTGCCATTTGCAACAACATGGATGGACCTAGAGTGAAATAAGTCAGAGAAACACAAATAACATATGATTTCAGTCATACGGGGAACCTAAAAAACAAAGCAAATGCATAAACAAACAAAAAAACCCAGAAACAGATTCATACAGAGGACAAACAAGTGGTCGGCAGAGAGGAGGGAGGGACGGAGAGATAGGCAAAATAGATGAAGAGGAAGAATAAGAGGTACAGACTTCTAGTTAACAAAATAAGTAAGTCACAGCGATGAAAAGGACAGCAGAGGGAACAGAGTCCATCATTTTGTTGTAAGTTTGGTGGCAGATGGTAACTACACTCATCACAGTGGCCACTGAGTAATGTATAGAGCTGTTGAATCACTGGGTCGTTCCCCTGAAACAAATAGAACACTGTATGTGATATTACCATATTACTGTATTACTGAAATATTACCATATTTCAGTAATAAAAATGTTCTAAATGTTTTATTTATTATAACTGGATGACATTTTCTGACACCTGATAAAACTAGGTCTTTTAAAAAATTTTTTAAGTAAGCTCCACACCCAGTGTGGGGCTTGAACTCAGGACCTGAGATCAAGCGTCTCATGGTCTAGGGACTAAGCCAGCTGGGTGCCTGGTAATAAAAATTTTCTTCAAAAGAATGAATACTTTTGTCCACTACTATAAAATTTTGAGGTTTTCCTTTTAGATCAGAACCAGGGGGCTTGGAACATTTTGATTTGGTAACTCTTTTCTGTGAAAGACGTCTACAAACTAGCACATTTAGGTTGAGGTGCTACTAACAATAACTCGATCAGTTGTAGCAGTTATTTTAAACCTGTATAAAGATAGTTACAGGGGCGCCTGGGTGGCTCAGTCGGTTGAGCGTCCGACTTCGGCTCAGGTCATGATCTCACAGTCCGTGAGTTCGAGCCCGGCGTCGGGCTCTGGGCTCATGGCTCAGAGCCTGGAGCCTGCTTCCGATTCTGTGTCTCCCTCTCTCTCTGACCCTCCCCCGTTCATGCTCTGTCTCTCTCTCTCAAAAATGAATAAAACGTTAAAAAAATTAAAAAAAAAGAAAGTTACAGTCATCCAGTTAATGATTTGAAGGTAACAGAAAGGGGGAGTTAAGAATAACACTGACAGGTAACTGATATAATTCATAACTCAGCTGCTAACATCATTTGTCGATCAAATACCTCCTCGCAAAGAGACAATCATGTTCACATTCATAGTTTCGTTTATTACTTTTTCAAAAACTCCAGTGCTTTTGAAATCTTCATGTCAAACAAAATCCTATCTATAAAATTATTTTAACGTAGCTAAGTTGACAATCTCATTATAAATAGGAATTTATCTTGTAAAAGTTAATGAACTTCGTCTATGATTTTAACACACAGCCAAGTACTTGATTTTAACACACAGCCAAGTACTTCCCAAAAAAAGTTGGACACAGAAAATATTTCAGTTTTGAAAGCCATACCTGCTGCAGAATTTAAAGATATGGTTAACCACTCATCTTTCTTAAATAATTCTAATTAAAGTCGAAGTGGGCTGGAATTTGTGATTTCTCTGGGGAAGGGGTACAAACACTTGTAATAGCAGAGACATCTCAGGAAACTATTGGCTTAATGGCATGTGGCAAATTATTTACCCTGAAGGGAGACATTGACTGAGGTCACGGTAGATAGATGAGTCCCAGATGTGACACATTTTCATTATATTTGACACAGGAAGCTGACACATAATTAAAGTATGATTGGGGATTATTTACAGCTTTTGGATGCTGTAGAAATATTCAAATTACACTATAGTATTTTATTAATGAAAACATCAAGAGTGTCCTTAAATCATTGTTAAGTAGTCTCTTCTATTTTTACTTTCTTAGAAATGTGAAAAAGCCCCATTCCGAATGCTGGCTGTTAGGGCTTACCATTGTTCAGGAGGGACGTGAGCACATTGTGCAAAGCCAGGCAGAGACAACTGGCCATTTCTCATTCCCTCTTTGGCCACAGAACAGGTCCGAGTGCCGGTCATCCTACAAACCATGGCAGACATCTCTTTGGAGTTTAGGTCAATTTCCCAGCAAAACTATAAGGTGTTTCTTACGCACATCAACCCTCTTTTTATAGTCTCTCTACACCATATCATTGTGCCTACCCAGCTTGAGACAGCCACACTCAGCTCCTTATGTTCCTTCTCTCTCCCTGCCCTCTTGGAATGTCTCTGCCTCAAATTATACCCACACCCAGCAAGTTACCACCAGGTCCCCATCTCCTCCTAAGCTGGGGGGTGGGGGGGATGCGGGTTAATCATCCCATAGGGCTCGGTGCCTCTTAGGATTAACATGACTTTCAAAGCCCTGTTCCCCACAGATCAACCCAACCAGCCTCCCCTCCTCTAGCTTCCGGCCTTGCTCGAATGCACCAACCATACTGAATTTCCTCACGTTCCTCAAATGGAGTCATGTTCTTGCTTATCTCCAGGCTCTATGACTGGCTGTTCCCCAGCTGCATTGACTAATTCTTCCCTCCCTGGCACATGGACGATATTCATTTGTATTTGTTGAATCAAAGCAGCCAGTAATTAACTAATCCAATGATTAAATCAGTCAGCTGCTAATAATGCTTTAAAGTATTACCTTCCTATGTATTAATGTTAGTTGTCTTAATTGTATTATGGTCAACTGGTGACATATATATACACACACACACACACATATATATATATATATATATATATATATATATGTGTGTGTGTGTATATATGTATATGTATGCATATGTATGTATATATGTGTATATGTATGTATGTATTTTTTTACAAATATATGTATATTCAGTTAGTTGTGTGTGTGTATACTGAGAAGTATAAAGGAAAAATGATGTATTCATTTGACCTGGGGTGAGGTGAAGTAAGATTTCTATTTCAGATTCAAAATGTTATTAACCTTTAAATTATTGACTATTATTTTCCGTAGCTTTTCTTTAAAAGTATGTGCTTCAGTAGCGGGCCAGAGCATTTCAAATACAATAGGTGAGCATGTTTTCATTTTTACACTCCTATGCTACACTGAGAAAAGTTAACAATAAACGTTCCTCTGCAGACCCTATAAAACTTTCAATGAGCCCGTTTCTAATATTAAGATTTCTACTGTATATATGGAAACCTCTCTGTAAATATTCCTTGAATAATTGGTGTTAATATTATCTGTAAAAACAGATACCATCATGGGGGAGGGGGAAGTGACTGTGTCAAACCATTACAAAACAAGTTTCATAGCTTGGGGAGTATTTTATAAAACTTTTGCAGCTTGTGTATTTGTTTTTGATCCCAACTATGAAAACAATGTTTTCTGAATAAGCAAGTGGAAATAGAAATTCATTCGAGCACTGCATTCACTGAATACTTTGCCTTTCCTGATTATATTTGCTCTATTTCTGTCCCTTAGGCCTGACCGCCGAGGTATACTTGGACACTCTGAAACAAAAAGGAGCCGTCAAACGCACACTTTTCCTTGACAACAATCAGTCACATTTCATTTTCCCTCTCACCATCAAGCGGCAGAAATCCCTCCAATGCCAGGACTTTGTCGTTTACCTCCGAGTGAGTGTTCCAGAATCACCCTTCTGGCCTCCTAACGTTCAGACTCCAATTCCAACCTTTCTTCTCTACTGGACCATCCTTCGGGTCCACAGAGATCCACATCTATTTTCATTTTATAGGAGGAAACTTTCTTCTAAGGGCCACACGCTCCGTTTTTGAGCTTTTCTTCAGCTGACCGAACAGCATGTGGCTATTAATTCCCAAAGCTTCTTTCTGTCTTGCACACTAGCCTGATAATAGTACTCACTCAGGTGGTTTTTATTTCTCACTGCCTCCCTCCCAAAAAACCATAAACATGAAACGCAATTTATTTGAATTTTTCTCCTGCGTGAGGATGCTTGGCCAGATGTTATCGATGTGCATTTCAGAGCCAAGTTGGGAAAACGTTCAGGCATTCAATGCCTTTATTGAAAGTAATTTATAATTCTGTTTTTAAAGAAATGTATATTTACAGTAACTCCAAGACCTACCGTGGAATAAAAGAGCCGAAATATATATAACACTATTATCCCAGCTTTTTTACCAGTCGTGAGGTTATCCTCTTTCTTATTTTGTCTCCGCCCTTAGGGCCTTTGGGGGTACGACCCTCTTCCCCTGGAGGGCTTCTGTTTGTTTTTTCCGAGGGTGGTGAAGGTGTTTTGCAGTTCATGTAAGCTGAAAGAGATAATAAGAGAGGAAAAGAATCAAGATGTTTCCTTCTCCTGAGCCCAAGAGGACTCCTAAATGCGGCCAACCTCATGAAAATAAAAAGTCACGAAACTTTCCATGACATTTATTGCGTATATGAGTATGTTTTTTTCCTTTGCAATTTAACCAATTTGTGTGAGTCACTGAGATCTGCAGAACCTGAAAACTGCCTCCAGAAGCATCTATTTCAACGAAGCCACAAGTCTAAACGGTTTCGTTCCCGAGCGTGTGTTAATTAATCCTATATTCCACCTCAGTCAGCGTGTACCTAAGCCCGCTGCCGTGATAATTACCTCCTCGTTCACGTCCACTGACTGAGGTCACCTGTTGCCTGCCTCTCGCAGACTAACATCATGTAGCTATTTCACAGAGCCTTCCTTGCGTTTGTGATTATTTTCCCTAGGATGAAACTGAATTCCGAGATAAATTATCTCCAATCAACATTAGTTTGAATTACAGTTTGGATGAATCCACCTTTAAAGAAGGCCTGGACGTGAAACCAATATTGAATTACTACAAGGAAAACACTGTCACCGAGCAGGTAGGTCCCCGACGGTCTTTGATGGTTGATTCTCGGTCAGGCCCTGGGCAGCGCTCCTGTGACCTTAACACCAAATCCAGCTTCTTTTGTTTTCGTTCCTGCACACAAACTTGTAACGTTTGGGAGATTTTCCTAACGTGTTTCCTGAAACGCTGCATCACTGTGTTTTCGGAAGCCCTTCCCCTTGTGCAACCAAGACTTAATTTGTTCAAAATGTGGCTGTAATGGAATCAATACAGCCTCTGATCCTCAAAGTGCTGCCCGAGTACCTTCTTTATGGACATTTCCGAATGAATGGGGATCAGGCTATTATGTAAACGAAGTTATACCGGAAGATCACTGCCTTGCTTCGGGTTTTTAGCTGGGCAGAATTCACGCAGAGAGAAACGAAAGCCTTGGTTTAATTTGTGGAATCGTTCATAGTTGTCAAGAAAAAAGGATGTGATTCAGGTTTTCCGAGATTATTCCTGATGCCTGTTTGCACAACACAGGCTCACATCCTGGTGGACTGTGGAGAAGACAACATGTGCATTCCTGACCTGAAGCTGTCAGCTAGACCGTAAGTTTAAATAAATAAACTTGTGCGTTTTATCTAATGGAATACAGGTGTTTATTTAAAGCTTCTCTGGAGAAAGTATACACTTCCAACGACTACAAAAAAAAAAAAAAAATACCCTGTGTGAAATTCTTGAGCTTGGCAACACTTTGGGTCAGCCTGTGGTTTGGGTCAGTCCTTTGTCACCGGTGTGAAATGAACACACCCTAAGATTTCGCTTGGGCTGTTTTCATCTTTCAGCAAAAGCGGGAAAAAAAATGTTTTTGTTCAAAGTAAACTCATCTGGGGGGTGATTCAAGTTGTACGTACTTGCCTGAGTCGTGCGTGCAAGAGACTGGGGCTGGTTCTGTTTCCGCCTTAGCCCGAACCAGCTTGTGCGGGGGCCGTGGCTCAAAAGCATCCTTAAAGTTGTCAAACCGTAATCGCTTTTACTTTGCTGAAACAACTATTTTAATGGCACTCTGTGGAGTCAGGCAGAAGGTGTCCCCAAGTCAAATTAAGAATCAAAAGTCTTTCCGGTTGCCTGTAATGGAGAGTCACCAGTCTGGCAATGGTAACTACACTGCATCTTGTTAGGGCAAGAAACAAGAGTCAGATGTACAACATCCTATGTCGGGAAAAGCAGATTCAGGCTTCTCATCCCCAACACACACCCACCCAAGGCCCATCTCGCCGCCAGTGTTTGGAATCTGCTTGGCAGTCTTTTTAGGGGATGTTCTTCCCAAACTTCACGATTGAGCCAGTGTCCGAAACAACAGCTGTGATTGATTAAAGGTTAAAAGTGGCAAAATCGGCTCAGTTTGAGGTTTGGAGAGAAGGAAAATTCCTCAAAATACCTCAGAATCCTCCACCGGCTGAGATTTTATTGTATCTGCCTCTTTCCTTCCCTCTTACGGTTCTCTTGGCATCCACACCTCCCCCTGTCCGTTTCTAAAACGTCTCTGCCTTTTCACCCACTGCTCATCGTCTTCCTGTCGGGTGTGTTGAGTGATACGCCAGGGCTGCCTTATTCTGGCTTGGGAACCAATCACCTGATTTCCTGGATTTCTTTCTGGCAGATTAAGTATGTCAGTAGCCTGAAATTGACCACAGTGGGAGGATTAGGCCGCTGGAATGAGCAAATGCTACACATTGGTACTCTTTTTTTTGTTTTTTTTTTTTGGTAATGTTGTTCAGCGTTACCAGCACACCACTGGATGTCCTCCTGCTCTGCCCATACAGATGCGGTTCTCTTACTTCTTCTCACCACCCCCTCATGATGATCCAACCATCTTCTTGTCGAAGTCTCATATTTCCCTATCTTCCTTCTTTCCTTCCAAGTCCTTAGATAAAATATCTGCGAATCCAGAGAAGTATGGTAACTAATATTCCTTTTAAACTACGTTTTTAGAGATAAGTATCAGGTCATCATTGGAGATGAAAATCATCTTATGCTCGTAATCAATGCAAGAAATGAAGGAGAAGGTGCCTATGAAGCTGAACTCTTCGTGATGATACCAGAAGAGGCAGATTATGTTGGGATTGAACGCAGCAACAAGGTAATGCCTTGCCCAGTATTTGAAGTCGGAAAGAACTCCGGTATATATTTGAAGTCAAAGCGACATTAAGTAGAGCCATCTTAGCTGAGACTTTCTTCCCAAATGAAGGAGAACAAAATGGCACCCGGCTTTGCTAATCATAATAGCAGTGAGCCAGGAAGGGGAGGTGGTCTTAAGCAATATTAATATCTTTCTTGGCCATAGTGCAAAGATCAGTTGGGCAAAGATGGAGAGCTGAAGCAAGGAAGAGAATACAGCTGGCTGAGAGAAGAATCTCACTAATGTGATCTATCAGCTAAACTCCCCTGTTAACTCCCACCCTCGCTGGCTGTTTTCAGGCCTTTGTTTTTAGTTCCCTTCGTTTCAAGCAGGTCCCGGGAGCTCTGGTTTTCATTATTGCTTATAGAGGAAGGTCTGACCAATCCCAGCTGAGCACTGATAACAGCAGAGACAGGCACTGGAAAGGAAACACGTTCATTTTTCTTTCTTCGTGGCCCACCTTTTTGGGACCAGGACCGAGAAAAGCCAGGTCTTTGTCATTATTTGCTGGTCGGGCAATGCCACCATTTATTAAACTGACAATGCTTTTTACGATCTTTCCTCTCCTTTATCAGAACATGAATCTTCCCACTCAGGGTATCCTCAGGTTCTGCTGTGTTTTTAATCACTTGGTCTAAAAACATATCAAAAATACATTGCAGGACAGTGGGGAAAGTCCCTCATTTTCAGAAATGTACAGACTCACAATCAAGGACAGAGACCCACTTTAACATTTCCTCATGGCCACCTCTGTGCTTCACATAGAACGAGGCACGAAGGGAACTCCTTTAAGACATGCCGATGGATTTGTTCATTGAACTACTATTTGTTAAATGTCTGTTAATTTCCAAATACCACATACTTTGAGGCGTATGAACATTCTAATGACTAAATAATTTTTTTAATTTTAAGTTTGTTTATTTTGAGGGTGTGGGGGAGAGACAGCAAACGGGGGAGGGGCAGAGAGCAAGACAGAGAGAATCCCAAACAGGCTCAGCGCGGTCAGCATAGAGCCCAACATGGGGCTCAGACTCATGAACCACAAGATCATGACCTGAGCTGAAATCAAAAGTCAGTTGCATACCCAACTAAGCCGCCCAGGTGCCCCATAAAGACTAAATAATTTAATGAAAAACGATTTCTCTCAAGAGATGTTAGCAGGGGTACCTGGCTAGCTCAGTCAGAAGAGCATGTGACTCTTGATCTCAGGGTCATGAGTTCGAGCCCCACGTTGGGTGTAGAGATTACTTTAAAAAAATTTTTTTAATGTTTTTTATTTATTCTTAAGAGAGAGAGAGACAGAGCATGAGTGGATGAGGGGCAGAGCAAGAGAGGAACACAGAATCGGAAGCAGGCTCCAGGCTCTGAGCTGTCAGCACAGAGCCCCACGAGGGGCTCGAACCCACAAGCTATTGAGATCATGACCTGAGCCGGAGTCGGACGCCAACCAACTGAGCCACCCAGGCACCCCTAGAAATTATTAAAAAAAAAAAAGGTAGACGATAACTTAAAAAAAATTAATGTCAGCAAACTGTTGCGATGTTGATACTTCATAGGCATTTATAGATGTAGAGATTATTAAAATCTCTACTCACCCCTCTAGGCTTGCGGTTCATGTGTTGGTTAAATTATCTTCTTCGTGAAAAATAAATACAGAAATCCAGGTGAGTGATCATCACATATCTTTGACAGTCATAGAATCATTACGAGTTTCTGTTGGAGAAATTTATGGAAAAATATCACCTGTACACACTTACATGCAAATACTATGTAAACAAACAAAGAAATGAGGCTCGAGTATGTTATTTTTAAAAATGTTCCGTGGCTTCACTCATGTTTTCATTTCAGTTCCTTCGTGTCATTCCACCCCCGACTTCGTTAAACAAAGCATCTTTTCTAAAATGTTCTTTTAGCAAAACATCCAGTTTACCGTGGACTTGGTTGCATGGAAAATATGGGAGAACGCTTATCGTTTCCATCTCTGGCTGTAAACATTACAACGGACATCGTCCACAGTCTCAAATAAGCCCCTTAACTTTTTTTCTTCCATCAGCTTCCCTTGGGCAGAGACTTAGCTCAGTCTTTGAATCTCGCATGACTGAAGCCACATTCTAATTTGTTCTTTCTCTCTAAGCAGTTTGAGGTTTGCGTACCTTTTTTTTTGAACTCAGCTCAAGGGTTTTTTTTTAGACAATCTTCTCTCAGGGGAAAACGTATTAGGATTATCTGATTGTAAGTTTTGTTATTCTTTTGTTGAACACATTCATCATTTCAAAAATATAAATGCTGACCATCTCCTTCTCTGGAAACCTTCACCGAGCCAGACTTCATACTTCCCTTTGCTGACTTTTTCTAAAATGTTCTAGGAATAAGGGCTTATGTGCTTTATGTGATGATTATGATTAGCATTATTATTATGGCAAAAATATATGTAATATATTTTAGCATTTTAACCATTTCTAAGTGTGTCATTCAATGGGATTAAGTGCATTCACATGATTGCACAACCTTTACCTAAAACCATCCAGCAAAGAACTTTTTCATCTTCCCAGATGGAAACCCTGTACTCACTCAACACTAACACCTGTTCCCCCAGCCCCTGGTAACCACAGGTCAGCTTTCTGTCTCTATGCATTTGGTATCCGGGGGACCTCATGGACCACCTCCCCTGCCTCCTGGCCACCTCACATCCAGCGTGTCCAGAACTAGATTTGTCAACCTCCCAGACTCACCCTTCTCCCGCCTCCATGGCCTGTGTCAGAGAAAGGCACCAGGAGCCACCTCGTTTCTCCAGCCCACCTCTGTCCCCAGTTCATCTCTTCTCTCCACCTAACTGCCCCTGACACCGCCTTCATCAGAGCTGGCCTGATCTTCTGCCGAGATCACAAATGTCTCCTAACTAATCTCCCCATCTCCCTGCCTCCCCTCCCCTCGCTGCAAGGGGTCGTCCTCTCCCTAAAATGTAAATCTGACCACAGCACCCTCTTGCTGCAACCCCTCATTAAGTCCCCATTGCTTTGAGGATAAAGCCCAAAGCCCCTCAGTAACTACCGAGGCCCTTACTTCTGTCACCCCTGTTCACCTCTTTAGCCTCTCGTCCCTGGGCTTGGATCCTTTCCCTTCCCCCGCACCCTACATGCCAGCAGGACTGAATTTCTTTCCAGTTCCTGGAGTGCACGTGTGCTCTGTTGCCACAAGAGTTTGTGGCTGCTGCTCATTCTCTCGGACGCACCAACTCCACTCCCTCCTCCCCTTTATCCAGCTCACTTCTTTCTCTTTATCCTTCAAGTCTCAGCTCCGTCATGATTGAGGCTGCAAACGTGTATTGAAGAATCGAGATGGGCTGGGCACTGCTCTGAGATCTTATATGGGTTTAATTTACTTAATCTCCGTAGCGGACTTGTAGCAAAACAGCAAGGCTATCGGTATCCCCCACTTACAGAGGAGGAGAGATTTACTAACATGCCTAACACAGCTGTTGCCTGGCATACACTTCACTGGTGGGTCCAATCCCGTGCTCTTAACCACCGGTCCGCACTGCCCCCCAGCAGCCTGATGTGACCTCCTTCAATCTGCTACTTACATCTAAGTGCATAACCTCCTCTATCACTATGAATCTCTCCTATCGTAAAACTGAAACTGCACTGATTATGTTTCCATTGCTTTTTACAATGCTTGTGATTACTTATTATGGTTGTTACAGTAATTGGAAATTCGGTGAGGACGAGGAGTTTTTATCAGTTCCTGGTAAATAGCAGGTACACAGTACATATTTTTAGTGAATGAATAATATGTTAAGAGCTATAAATGGATTACAGCAAGAGTGTCCCTGGAACAGCTAAGGAAAATAATCTAGAAATATCTAGAAAAACAATCATTGTTCCTCTCACTCAGAGAAAGGAAGTAAAGGTTAAAAAAAGAAAAAGGGTGGGAGGGACTGGGGAAAGAAAAGATCTTTGATTGATGTGAAAAAGCTATTTCTAGAAAGCTGGGAAAAATGTACATATAACTTTTAACCTTTAGATAAGATAAAAATATTTACTATAGAAACTAACTTTGAATTATATATTCAAAGGGCTCGTGGACATTTTAAAAAACGTTTTAGCTGGGTTCTTTTTTTCTGTTTTCAGGATTGACTTAATTTGAACACAAACATCTCTGTACAATTAGGGTTAGTTACAGATCCTTAAGAATTTAAAGGGGTGTCTGGGTGGCTTGGTCGGTTAAGCGTCCGACTTAGGCTCAGGTCATGATCTCACGGTCCGTGAGTTCAAGCCCCGCGTCGGGCTCTGTGCTGACAGCTCAGAGACTGGAGCCTGTTTCAGATTCTGTGTCTCCCTCTCTCTCTACTCCTCCCTTGTTCATGCTCTGTCTCTCTCTGTCTCAAAAATAAATAAACGTGAAAAAAAAAAGTTAAAAAAAAAAGAATTTAAATACATGCTAATGCTATCTTTCAGAAGAGAGAGCATTACCAGCTTTTTGAAAATATGTTTCTTAGCTGCCTAGATACTAATGTGTCATGCAAGTTATTTAGAGAGAGCATATATTAAGGTGCCTCCAGATATCGGTCAGTTGCTCCTTTCTGATCATTCTGAACAGACTTTTCAGTGGGTGTTCCTACCTGGTTGACTGCAGGAGGGAGGATTTGTGTGTGTGTGTGTGTGTGTGTGTGTGTGTGTGTGATTTTTAATTTATTTTTGAGAGAGAGTGTGAGCAGGGGACAGAAGGAGAGGGAGACACAGAATCCGTAGCAGGCTCCAGGCTCTGAGCTGTCAGCACAGAGCCAGACGTGGGGCTCCAACTCATAGACTGCAAGATCACGACCTGAGCTTGAAGTCAGACGCTTAACTGACTGAGCCCCCCAGGCGCCCCCAGGAGGGAGGATTTTAGTTAGTTGTGTTTCCATTCATTTCAGCCCCATCTTAGCAAAGCGTGTGATCCGCTCCTGCTGTCTCCTGACACCATTTACTGCTCTGTGCCCAACACGGCTCCAGGCACTGGGAATAAAAGAGATACAAAAACCCCTGTCCCCCTGAGGTTAATTTTCTCGAGGCAAAATTAACAAAATTTTTCACCTTGATGTCTGGTTGTTTGTCTAGCTTCTCATTGTTTTGGTGTTGGATCTTGGTTTTTCCTCAATGAAGTGGGAAGAATGGGATAGAGGGTGATTTCTGAAACTTTTACATGAGAATTCACATTACTTCCTTAAATGAAACTTCAGTAGAGCTGACAGATGGACAGATGGTCCTCATACTCAGAATGCTCTTCCTTCCACGGACCTCTCCTGGGGCGGAAATTCCCAAAAGGTTGCTCCTTGTGAAGGTCCCCCTGTTGTCAGCTTATCTCTGGGTATGAGGATGACGGGTCATGTTAGTGGCACTTCGTAAGTTAGAGGGAAATAAGGGGTGAACGTTTGTAGCTATCACTAGAGGTGGAGCAGGGCCACAGGGACATCAGGTTTTGAAAAATGGAAAGGGACTAAGGGTGGACAGCAAGGTGCGGATTTCGAGGCAGCTGGGAGTAGCATCAAGACATGAGAGAGACCTGACGCAGAGGGAAGAAGTTCAAAGATAAAGCTCCCTCACTTCTCCCTTTCGTTTGCTGTAACCTTGAGAACTTGTCCCGCACCTAGCTCTAAACGCCTCCTCAAACTTGAGTTTTTATACTTTCTGATGAGAACAGGCTATAAGGGGAAGAAGGGAGACGGGAAGCACTGGGGAAACACGAAAGCGTTCTCTTCCCGTCTTGAGTATTTAGAGGAACGAACAGAGATCGTTGTGTCGCCTCAAAATTAGAACCATGGTGTGTAGGACTCTGTGTTCAGAGCAGTTCTCTTGCACATGGTCACCGAGGCATACGATACCCTCTGCTAATAGCCGCCATTTCATCTTGGCAAGAATAAATTTGTTCCGTGGTGGTTACTCATCTGTGATCCTCCTGGCCCAAATTTAACATGAGCAATAGTGCCAATAATTTCTAAAACGTTCCTTGTTGCACGTGGTAAGCGTTTTGCTCCTCCGTGAAACACATCGCGCTTACCGCTCCAACCTCCTTCTCAAATTAAACTCTGATCTTTCTGTCTCCCAAGCGTCTCTTCCTTGTTAATGGTCACCCGTGAACTCCTGGGCCCGGTGGCCCACACAGGTGTTTGAAATCAAGGGAAGCTTGCCGCCCACACCGCGTTGCCTTTGTGACAGGATGTAACTTATTTGCCGCCCCCCCCCCCCCCCCCCCCGAACTCCATGCTGGTGTTCTTTCCCACTGCAGGGGCTACGTCCACTGAGCTGTGAGTACAAGATGGAAAATACAAGCCGGATGGTGGTGTGTGACCTTGGCAACCCTATGGTGGCTGGAACAAATGTAAGAGAAACCCAGAAGCCCTTCCTAGGTTCTAATTGCATTTTAAAGACAGCTCGTGGAAAGCGCCCCCACTGGCACTCAGCTGTTTAGCACCTGGTAACGAAAACAAATTAGGCAGGAAACGAC
This sequence comes from Panthera tigris, assembly GCF_018350195.1. Classification (NCBI taxonomy): domain Eukaryota; kingdom Metazoa; phylum Chordata; class Mammalia; order Carnivora; family Felidae; genus Panthera; species Panthera tigris. Next base: position 14,268,202 of record NC_056666.1, on the reverse strand, counting down.
CGTGGGGGGGGGGGGGGGGGGGAGATTACATCCTATACAGAGTGGGAACCCTGAGGTTAAACACATGAAAAGATGGATACTTTCATATGCTTTCTCTTTTCATTTTACTCTTAACATGTCTTTTAGATGGTACACATCTATGAAGACTTTTTTTTTTTTCTTTTTTACTACAGATGTTTTCTTGGGATATTTGTTTCTTTGAATCTCACGGCAGTTCAATTGTTTCTCGGTATTCCGTAAATGACTTAAGAAATAACATAAGTAAAGATTTTAGCAAAGGTGATTAAACTTGGATTTTTGACATACGTCCCGTCCCGTATGGGTATCATTCACAGTATTTTCATATTAAAAATGTTACCATGATCTAGGTTTTGAGTCAGCTCTGCCAGGTCTATATTTTCCATGCATTTGAACTTGAGAATAATACTGAAATGTGTTTGTAGCAAGAAAAAGAGAGTTAATAATGATCTGTAATGTGAATTTGGAAGAATAAAGACATGTTTTTCTTCTTCTTTCCTTGTTTCCAGATTTAGGAACTTCTCATTCGGGTTTTCTTGTGGACAATAAGTTTATTTTATTGCAATTGCCATTTAAGTACACATAGTAACTTGTAATAAATATCCCAGTGGACATACTTATTATGAAGTCATAAATCAGAAAAAAATTCTGAAATCTGCAAATCCTGCATATTTAAATGTTTCATAAACTAAACATATGTATTCCTCTGTTTTAAATTAGATATTTATGATTATCAATGAAGTGGCCTATTTGAAAAAAATTTCATAAAAATTCATAATTGCATAGGTTTGTATTAGAATAGCTTCCCAAAGTATATTCCAAAGAGTGTTGATCCCTTGAGATAAGGCTTTAAAAGGGAGTTCTGTGGTCACTGCTGGGTATCATATTCTCCTCTGGAACATTTAGGTGCACATTCGCATTTTAAAGGTGATGAGAAGTCCTGCAGTAAATAAACCTTTTAGCCCAAGGTCTCTCACATTTATTTGAGCATTTGAAAGTATCAAGTAATTCCTATTCCCAATTTTTACTTTAGGGTATTCTGCTACAATATTTTTGCTTTCTTACGCTCTAAAAGTAAATAATATTTTTGCTTTTTTACACACTTTTTACGCTCTTTATTTAAACTCCCAGTTATTTATAAAGTGTGCCAAGCTATAGTCTGGTAAATTCACTTGTTAGGCCAAAAGAAGTAACTATTTAAATGAAAGATAAAATTTTATAACAGTTTTTTATTAGCTAACATGTACTGATTGCTCTCTGTGTTATAAATGCATCACTAAGTACTTTTTTTATGTTATCTCGTTAAATTTTCACAACCAACAATCCCATTAGTTGAGTATTTCTCCTGTGTTATAGATGAGGAGATTGAGACTGAGAGATATCAGATAAATTTCTCCAAATCACACAGATAATGAACGACGAAACCAAGATTCGAACCAGGACCTCACACAAAGTCCATGTTCTGTCTGGTCTGCAAAATTGGGAAAAGTATTTGGATAAAAACTAATGAATAACAGACAAGATGAGATGTTTAAACGAAGCCATGAAAGACAGAATGGGATTTCTCAGCTGAGAAATTGGGACATTTTCCATTAGAATCCTTTTGTCCAGAAACTAATAAATCCTTTTGCTGGTTATCAAGAAAAATCCAATCACCTAATTTGGCATGAAGAAGAGGTCTACCTAACACTAAAGAGGAACAGATTGACATGGTAACCGTGGCATTTGCATAAAATTTTATAAAAATGACCAGGCACTCATTCCTTTTTCAGTATTACAAGTGTTCAATCTAAACCAGAGATCATCCAAGATCATTAATAACAAATAATAATCTTGGAGCAAAACTGGCCACTGGTGTCATTCAAAGAGGGTAAAAATGCAGTGTGGTCTTAACCATGGATGTATTTATGTGAAATGATGTCTGCCCGTTTTACCAGCAAATAATTTTTGGAAGTCAAGGAGGTAAATTGTTTGTATTCATTTATCTGTGAGGTCTCTAGTGGAAGAAACCTAATAGCTTTCTTATCTCACCCTTTAATGCCCTTAAACACATCAAATTTTATTGCATTCTGTTTTCTTTTAAAACACTTTGATTTATTTACTTCTTCATTTTGTACTAAAAAAAAATACTCTCAGTGGATCGTAGTAAAATTCCAAATATAAAAGCAGCCCTAAATATTAAAAAGCATCATAAATCACCAGAAACATTTAGTTAAGTCCCACTCAATATTTAAAAAAAAAAAAAGTTTTCGAGTGACATTTTATTTTAATTTAACAAAACATTCAAGGTAGTATTCAGAAGTATTACTCCTGATTTGTAAGTAGTAATGTCATTTTCATATAATAGCTATAGTCATATAAAATAGGTGCCAATAGGATTTATAAAAACTTGGAAAATCTCTCAAGCAGGAAGACGAGTAAGTGGTGGTTCAGCAAAGGTCCTTTAGAATCCGCCCAGATATTTGGTGTTTGGTTCTAGCTGAGAATACATGTGTCTCTTACAATATGAAATTGTCACATCTTTATTGTATCTTTGTCCCAGGCTGAATTGTTCTGTAATGAGGACCGACATTAGCCAGGCTTCATCCCAATAGAGTAAGATCCCCACCACTGGAACTGTTTTAGTGCATCCCTTCTGTATACCTGGTACCAAGCTAGAGTCTGACAATATCAAGATGAAAATATACAACGCCCATTCAATAAGAAACTCAACATTAACACTATCGGAGGTTGCAAAGAAGGAGATGGGGGAATAAAGAGAAAATTTCTGCCTGACCGGCCCTGTGGGATCGGATAGTATGTTGCAGGAGGATCTCTCGTCCTGAGCTTTGAAGCATGAGTAGAACGTCTTCAAGTAGAAGAAAGCAGAAAAGTTTTAAGGTTTTCAAAGAAGGGGGAAGTGTATGTGCAAAGTCCCAGGGGTCTGACCAAAAATTGCACATTTGATATCATAAAAGAATTCATCATGGCTGGGGCATAAGGATGCATAGGCTTAATAGATACACATGGGTTTAAATCCCAGCTTTGCTGCTCATCAGTTGTGATACCTTGGACGAGTCACATTGAAATGGGAGAATCACCACATTTAGGAAAGTTTGGAGCAGTGCACTGACATGATATATATAAAGCCACTGGGACAGTGCCTGCTTGTAACGCATTCAGTAAGGGCTAGGGAAATGATGACAATTTATGATTAGAATGATGATTTATTATTAGTTCATATTACTACTGGTTCATATTAACACGAGTTTTTAATCAATGATCTGATTCTTGGGGTGCAGTGGCCTTGAGTGCAGCTTCCAGAGTCAGCTTGCAAGAATTTCAATTCCAACTCTACAGGTCCTTTGCTGTGCACCTGGAGGAAGGCACTTGATCTCCCTGATCCTCAGATGACTGCTCAGAGTGTAAAATGTCAACAATCAGAGTACCCACCTCATGGGGTGGTTGTCATGATTCTGTGAGACAAGGCATGTAAGGCTTTAGCACAGTACATAGGAGAGTAAGTGATAGAATTATTGGCTCTTATTTTACTTCCTTATTGATATTATCATTGGACTAATTTTCCCCAAAGTTTTAAAAACCTGTCCTCAGCTTAAAAAAATAAGAGGTTTAAAACTTTGGGAAATCAAGAAAGGTACAAAAACAATCCCTACACTCATAACCTTAATATTATTACCATAGCATAGTATTCTGGTATATTTTTTTTTACAATACACCCTCACTCCTGTACAGTCATTTTTCCACCGACAAACTTTTAAAACAATACCTGAAACACACTGCATGTACAACTTTGTAACCTTTTTCTTTATCGGTCATCATTCCATTAGAAGCATTTTCCACGTATTTGCGTAGGCGTCCCACCCCATGACCCAATTCGCAGTCAGTTTCAATGACGCCGTAAATGTGCATCAAATACAAGCATTACAGTTTTCCAAATCAATTGCCTCTTGTATATTTAGGTTGTTTTTAATTTAGCACATAGGAAGGTGGCAGGAGAAGAATTCGTACAGGACTAAATGAAGAGAATGAACCACAATGTAGAGGGACTTGAATGTCTGGCCTCTGCAGTCTTAGTTCCGTGACTTCCTCTAGGCAACCCCCGGGGTGGAAGCAGGGAAAAGGGCAGCAATATGAGATAGGGATTTGCAGGGATGATTTTTATTTTTTTATTTTTTTGAGAGAGAGAGGGCACAAGTGAGCGAGGGGCAGAGAGAGAATCCCACCAGGGGCAGAGAGAGAGAAGTGCAGGGATGATTTAAAAAGATTTTTAGGCTGTGTATATGGTCCCTCCCTGTAATAACCTTAGTGTCTTGTGATTTTTTTCTTTTAGTACTCTCTGGGCCTCCGATTTGCAGTTCCACGTCTTGAGAAAACAAACATGAGCATTAACTTCGATCTCCAAATCAGAAGGTTAGATCTTTAAATGCCTAAAATCATGGTCAGCATCCACTATTAGAGAGATCCATAGTGAGATGAATGGCCACGAATCAAACTCCTTAACCTGAAATTAGAACCCAGACTTTTCACAGATCATTTTTTGTGTCTGTTTTTTTCAGTTTTGTAAGTTTTTGTTTGTTTTTGGTTTTTGTTTGTTTGCTTTTGAAAAGAGATCCATTCTGTAAGCCAAGTTATTTTAGTAAAATTTTGTCCTGGGTACCCTCGCACCCTGGTTTACCTCCATTTTTCCTGATTCTGATTTACATCCTTTCTCCTGCCCTCACCAACACCCCAACAATATCTCTGCCATGCTCTGAGCTGGGGGTCATTAAATCCCTGAGAATAAAATCTCTGCAAGAAAGCATAGATTACGCGTTTGCAAACTTGAAATCTAACTTGTCAGGAATGAATGGGTCTCTGACGGTTTCACTGTGAGCCCCATGGCAGGAAGCAGGTGAGATTCAGAGGACAGAGCCTTTTCTGGTAACTGTAAGACAAAGCATATAGGTAGCTGCCCCTTTTTTCTAAGACTGACACTTTTCAGAGACTCAAGTGTGACTTATCTTTTCACTGTCTATTCTGTTTGTTCCTTCATGGCCAAAAACAGTATTTAATGAGTGGAAAGACTTGGAGGTAGCAGTGTGCATAAAAGCCCAAGTGTGGACTTAAACCCATTAGCCAGTGATGGGATAAATGTAATGACTCCAGGCCACTATTAAAAGAAAAGGAAAGTGAATGGAATATAATATATCACAGTCTTCTTCATCAAATGATCCAATTAGAGAAATGTAAATGTGCATAGTAAGACACCCTGTGAAATACAATAATTTTCTGTGGTCTGCGATTTTAAAAGTTTGAACAACATTTAAAAAAAAAAAGTTTAAACAGCCTTGATGTTGACAGCACATACTCAGCTGGGTGAACCCTTGTTCTATAACACAACTCTGAAGTCAGTATCTACAATTTGGTCCTCAAATACTAGTGTTCAATGTGGATAAATCTCTACACTTATCTTCTATCCTGTAAGAAGTGATTAGAGAGCGATGATTTTGTGCAATGCATTACTTTTTAATAGCTACTTGGATTAAGGGTTTCTATTTTTTTTTTTTTTAATATATAAACTTGGGGCACCTGGGTGGCTCAGTCGGTTAAGCGTCCGACTTTGGCTTAGGTCATGGTCTCATCGTTTGTGGGTTCCAACCCCATGTTGGGCTTAGAGCCTGGAGCCTGTTTTGGATTCTGTGTCCCCCTCTCTCTCTCTGCCCCATCCCCGCTCATGCTTTGTCTCTCAAGAATAAATAAAATGTTAAAAAAAATTAAAAATAGTAATAAAATAAAATATATAAACTGTATAAGAACATAGTAGATTTTTAAAATCTGCAACCTGCGGGACGCCTGGGTGGCTCAGTCGGTTAAGTGTCCAACTTCAGCTCAAGTCATGATCTCATGGTTCGTGAGTTGGAGCCCCGTGTCGGGCTCTGTGCTAACAGCATAGAGCCTGGAGCCTGCTTCAGATTCTGTGTCTCTCTCTGCCCCTTGCCTGCTCACGATCTGTCTCTGTCTCTCAAAAATAAATAAACATTAAAAAAAAAAAAATCTGCAACCTGTATCACAAACCACATCCCCTAAATCTTGTGATAGATTTCTAAGAAGGAAGGTTTTTATCACCTACCTTACGTCCTTTTCTGACCTTAATTCTTTTTAAAGATTTAACTTAATATTTTCTGCTGATTCTTAAGAGATTTTAAAAAAATTTTACCCATATTAGTGATGAGACGCTGACACAATGATTTCTGTAATACCATTTTACCAAAAGCATATTAAATCACTTCTTTATGTCTACATAAATGTATATTTTCCAAAAGGTTTAGGTAGTCCTAAATATTTTTATTTGGGGAATCTTTTGCTTATATTTTTAACTTTTTCAGAAAAAAAAAAGTAAAGGCACCCTATACTGAGAACCATCACTCCAGACAGCAGCCTAAAGTTTCTATTTCTTACCATCACTGTCTGTGATGTCAGTCCCACAAACGGTATGAAGATACATCCTCACAAAATAGAAATCATTTATTTAGAAATAAAATCTGTTACAAAGATGCAAAGCAAATTCCCTGACACATCCTTCTTACTTTTGATTGCAGCTACAGATAACAGAATAAATGAAACGAGTAGTTCACTCTGGGGACAAAGGACAACAACTAATATTCCAAATGCCTTCCCCAGACCCATCCTGGAGATCATCCTCCAACCAGTGAATTTAGCAACAAAGTGCTAAATTTGATGGAAGATAGAAACGGTCACACTTCTAACATCTCGCTTCATCTAAAAGAGTGGACCATGATGATATTCCATCCTTATGTGCTATAGAAACTCATGACTATTTTAACATTATTCTGAAAAAAACATAAAAATGTGGAAATGAAGGAAGAACCAGAGAGGCTACAGGAACATACACAAAGCATCAAATTCCAAAAACAGACATTTCCAAGATAAAAACGTTTGAGAATGCTTAACACTCAAATAGTGAAGTATTCACGAGTGAGCATTTATCTACATGCCTCGTTGGCAGACTCCAAAGGCATAAATCAATATTTATGGATGGTGTGCGTTCAATTTAAATGTGTTAAAACCAAAAGTAAATTAAACCAAATATTCTGAAGTCTAAGTTCTTAAGCTTTTGACCATATTGATCGCCATTACCCACTTTTAATGCCCCTTTCCACAAACAGAACCCAAAGAGAAACGGGCTTTATGTATTAATCAACTTAAAATATTTCATGTTACCAAATGTTTTCATTAAATGGTCTCTTCATGCCACAGCTCTGTGTGACATGTAAACATTCTCCTCCCTGTGTAGAGCGGGTCTCAGATAGCAGTTCCCACATACAAACAGGTCTTTTGTGATATCAGTGAAACTGCTTCCTCAGCAGCGGTGAAATGAACATCGTATTGTATTTGCTAACATTCCAAAGACCACAGAAAGTACAGAGGGAATGTTAGAAAAGAGGGAACAGTAAAGAAAAGGAAAATAGCATCAGAGTGATAAATGAAAAACGTGTTTATCCTTGGTGCATGACATGGGGCGTAGTTGTGGAGAGGAAATCCATCATTCCCATGCAGAATTAGCACCGACAGTATAAATAGCTCAGCATCCCGGACGGTGATGGATTGCTTGTTTGAATGTAGCAGTGGTGTTAGTGAAGGAGGTTTCCTTCCAGGAAAAGAGGTCAAGGAAGCATCTAAGTTGTATATCAAGCCTGGTGCCTTTCTTACTGGGAGATTTTGTTGACACCACTGGCTGATGGCAGTACCTAGTGTCATGACAAGGCTGTGTGACAGATGATTTTGATTAGCCAACAGGTTTCGTCTCCACCTCTGCCATTGCTTTCATTACATGGTAAAATAGCCTCCGTAAGCTTCATGTTAGACTCCTGTCCAAAGATGATTTCAGGGCTTTACATCTGCTGGCTTTTTTTGTGAGTAAAGACAATTGTGTTATTTAAACCACATGGAAACAAAACACAATGAAGTTACAGGATCGCTTAAATGAAACGACTTTTTTTTCATCATTTTTACATTCACTGCTGCAAAGCAGTGTGAACTAGAAAATAGAACCAAGTCTGGGTAACGTGTGCAACAATGAGACCTAAATTTCCAAACTGAAGAGTTTTCCATAATGCATTCAGAGCCATGCAATGTACAACAAGTAGACTTAATGACTTCTTGCTGGTAATTAAGAATTCTGCCTTAAAAAAAAAAACCCCAAAAACCTTTTTAGTTAACTGATTTTCCCCAGATGTGATAATAATAAAGTGGCCTGGAAACTGGGGTTCAAACTTTGGTGAACAAGTCCCCCTAGGCTCATCACTAGCTTAGTAGTGATGCCCTATTGCAGGAAATGAGCCTGACATTGGCCTGTTTATATCTTTTATGTGTGTTTGTGGTTTAAGTGGCCTTATCAGTATATACAATCAGACAAGACTTTTCAAAAGCATTGTGGGGATGATTCTGTCTCCTCCTCCTCCTTTGAAAGCTGACTTTTACATCTCCTTTCCAGCTCCCACATTTGGGAAGCTTCAAAAGCTAGTCAGAACATACCCCATTACCACTCCTGCAGTGTTAAAGCATTATCCATTGAATCTGTGTGAAAGTCGATGATGAAAAGCGGACGCTTTCTCTTCTTAATGAGACCTGGATATAAACATGACCTGTCAGTGGTGGTGTGGCCACATCTGTTTGCTGAAAGCTGCATAATCTTGGGGATATGAGGGTGACTTCAGTGAAAGCACAAGAGGGTAATAAAGGCAAATGACATCTGCATTCAAAGCTCAGCTACTGGTCCAGCCTCTCATGAGACCATGTTTCATTTTCTTTACTGCCCGCTTAACACGTGCATTTTTTTAAAAATTTTTTAAATATTTTTATTATTTATTTTGGAGAGAGAGAGAGAGACAGAGTGCGAATGGGGAAGGAGCAGAGACAGAAGGAGACACAGAATCTGAAGCAGGCTCCAGGCTCTGAGCTGTCAGCACAGGGCCTGACACGGGGCTCGAACTTGAGAACTGCGAGATCATGACCTAAGCCGGGGGCGTAACCAACTGAGCCACCCAGGTGCCCCAACACATGTATTTTTCAAAAGCTAAATTTCATACGTGATTATATTTGCTTGAGAGAAAAAAAAAATCAGACTTAAAAATAATTTTGCCACTGTTCTAAGAAACATCATTAAACATTCACCTTCTATCTTGAGATTCTTGATGCCCTGGACAGCATCGATGGCCTCTCCTGATTGCGTCAGTCTGAGCTGCCAGACTTCCTGGGGTCTTGCTTCTTCCTGCCATCGTCATTGGCTATGCTTCTAATTCAGTCCCTGCCCCCCACCCTAGTCAGCCAGTGAGCATGCAGTGAATGTGCACTTATTTTAATATTACTTCAGAAATAAACCATAAGGAAGATAAATTTGCTGCCAAAACAATGTATGGTATGATGCATTCCAGAGCCAAATGCAAACGCTTTTTCCATTATGTGCTGCTCTTGGATTATTCTTGCCAGTTCTCTTCTTTATTAGCATGGAGAATCAGGAGTTCACTGTGCCGTCCTTTCCCATTTGATGGGCAATAAACATGATGCACAGAGAAGTTAAGGAATGTGTCCAAGGTAGAAGGTGGAAAATGAATTCAGCTCACTGCCTTTTTGGTTTAGCCATTGAAACAAAAAAGCATTAGCTTTCCTAGATGTCTGTTGTGTTTTCAGATAAGATGCCGCCTCATGGAAAGTTACATTATTTTTACCCATAGAAAATCTTAGCATTTCCACTTTCAGATGGTTGTGATTTCGTAGAATGGATACGCCATTGTTTTCTGAATGACTGTAGTAGTAATGTTTGTTATTCTTTTTATATATGGAATGTTTTTTATGATCATATGTTGTAACATGGCTGAGAAAATATATTGAAATCATATTGTCGCTGTGTTTTAGTTCCAACAAGGACAACCCAGACAGCAATTTTGTAAGCCTGCAAATCAACATCACTGCTGTAGCTCAAGTAGAAATAAGAGGGTAAGTAATAATCAAGATATTGTAGTAGTTATACTATAATAATGGCTTCCTGTATGTGAGCGTTATGAAAAACACTAGGAAAAACTATATGGAATTTTCCTAATGCATTAGCAATCACAATTCACTCTGGTTATAAATTTCATGCTTTTCTACCCTTCATTAGCCTTCCATTAAAAACTAGAGTAAACCCTGAATGGTAATTGACTCGAAGGATATCAACACAAGAGATCTCTTTACTCCCCAAACTGACAGTTCAGTAATCAGACTATAAAAACTAGTGACGCCAGATAAAATAGACAGACAGGTGAGACCCTGAGAGTCTCACTTCTCCAAAAATTATTTTGGAAATATAATGAAAACCTAGCCTCACCATACCACATCTTGAGTTTAACAAATGGCCAGCTCGTAGATGTGAGGGTTGATGGGATCTCCGTCTTATATCTTTTTCCTTTTGTCCTATTCCTTGAAAAAGGTACCAATAAGCAATCAGTTGAGAGATGAGAGGAAAGTGGTCAAGTAAAAGGCTTAGAAGAACTACCATCTTGGGAAATCATGCCTGGGGGATGAAAAGACATTAGAAATGGAGGGCATAGAGTTCTTATCTTACACAAATGTGGACCTCATTGATTTCATTGTAATTCTTATTCCTTCAGGACAAACTAGGACTTGGTATTCTGGGCCGAACTGTCTTTGGGGCTCCAGCAATCCCAGTTCCCTTATCCTTTTCATAGTCCTGAGTGGTTCCCACGTCTCCATGTTGGCAGCTAGGGCCACTGCATTCAGAGCCCTTGTCTCCAGGATACTGCAGCCTCTGGCTGCCCTCTGTGAGGGTGAGGGAGGTGGGGAGGTGGAGCTCTGCCTGTCCTCCTGGGACCAGTGAGGTGCCACTTAGTGGATTAGAACAGAATAATACCTAACATGGATTGATCCTTCCATGTGCTACCCCAACCCATTGGCACCTCTTAATGTGGACCAGTATCCTTGCTGTACAGGTGAGGGAATTTTGGGGTTGAAGGCTACCCAGCTAGGAAGTGGGGAGGTACCATGGAAGTACAGGCAGCCTGCCTCCAGGTGCATATTTATAAATGATCATGCCGTGCAGCCTATGAGAGAGTTCTTTGAACCTTAGCTATGCAAAATCTTGTTTGTTTATGCTTCTGTGATTTTTTTCATTCAAATGAGTGTTTTGACATTCACCCACTCTAGGGAAGGTGCCTATAGTTCATTCATTTTAATTGCAGTAGGGTTTAACATTGTAAAGCAACACGATACTTGCTCATCCATTCCACTCTTGATGAACACTGGGGCTTTTCTTTTTCCTTGGTTACAGACTTTCTTGTGCATACCTCATGGTACACATGTAGAAGGAGGTGGGAAGGGTACCTGCTTAGAGGTAGAATTTCAGGATCAGACAATGTACACTAACTTTACTAAATAGTACCAAACTTGGGGCGCCTGGGTGGCTCAGTCGGTCGAGCGTCCAACTTCGGCTCAGGTCATGATCTCGCAGTCTGTGAGTTCGAGCCCCGCGTTGGGCTCTGCGCTGACAGCTCAGAGCCTGGAGCCTGCTTCGGATTCTGTGTCTCCCTCTCTCTCTGCCCCTCCCCCCCCCCATGCTCTGTCTCTCTCTCTCTGTCAAAAATAAATAAACATTAAAAAAATTTTTTTTAAATAGTACCAAACTTTTTCAAAATAATTATACCAAGTTATCATTCAAAGAACTCTCCACTTTGTTAACTAAACTCACAGAATGGTGGAGTTTTTCATTTTGATGGATAAGAAATACTATCTAACTGAAGGTTCAATTTGCTGTTCCCCGATTCCTAAATGAGACCAAGTAGCATTTTCATGCATTTGCTGACTCCATTCTTCCCAAATTGGGTAATTTCTGTTCATTTTTAAAGACACATTTCTACTAAGAGACTTTTTTTCATATTCATAGGAACTCTTTTCTATTTTTTTAATTTTTATTTTTAATATTCATTTATTTTTGAGAGACAGAGAACGTGAGTGGTGGAGTTGCAGAGAGCGAGAAGCGGACAGAAGATCCGAAGCGGGCTCTGTGCCGACAGGCTCTGAGCCCGAAGCAGGCTCTGAGCTGATGCAGGGCTCAGACTCACAAGCTGTGATATTACGACCTGACCTGAAATCAGATGCTTAACCAACTGAGCCACGAGGCAGCCCTCTTTCCTATTCTAGAGTTGAAACACTAATCCTTTATCAGCTACGGAGGTTGCAAATATCTTTTCAGTTTATGGGGTTTATCTTTTTTTAAGTCAGGTTTATTGAGGTATAAATTATATAAAGTAAAAGTCACCCTTTTTTTTTTTTTAGATGTTCAGTTTGAAGCATTAAGACACCACAAGGACGTTCAATGTAAAACAGTTCTGTCACCCCACATAGCTTCTCATGCACCTTTGTAGTTGACCCAGCCCTCACTCCCAGGCTCTGGAAACCTTGATCTATCTTCTGTCACTGTCTTTCCAGAAAAATAATATAAATCTACTCCTACAGAATGTAGCCTTTTGAATCTGGCTTCTTTCACTTAGCATAATGCATTTGAAAAAAACACCCATGTTCCTACATGTATCAGTGGTCTGTTTCTTTTTATTGCTGAGAAGTATTCCACTATACAGAAGTCCCGTGAAATGTTCATCCGTCCACAGGTTGGTGAACATTTGGGTTGTTTCCAAGTTTGGGGCTATAAATAATAAGCCTGCTAGAGGCATTCACATACAGGTCTTTGTTGGGGTATTTGTTTTCACAAATGGAGTGGAGTTGTATGGCAAAGGTATGGTTAACTTTACAAGAAACTGCCAACCTGTGTTTCAAAGTGGCTGTGCCATTTTCATTTGACGTCCCCCCCCCCCTCCGGCAGATGGGAGTTCCAGCTGTGCCGTGGGCTTGTAGGCAATGTGCTTGAGGTTTGGTTTTTTTTTCGTTAGTTTTTATCCATTGTAATAAGTATGTGAGAAGAATCTCATGGAGTTTTAATTAGCATTTTCTAATGACTGGTGATATTGAGCATCTGTTCACAACTCATTTGCCAGTAGGGTTCTCTTTGAAGTGCCTTTTACAATTCTGCCCGGGGTGCCTGGGTGATTCAGTCAGTTGAGCATCTGGCTCTTGATTTTGGCTCAGGTCATGATCTCACAGGCTCTCTGGCAACACAGAGCCTGCTTGGGATTCTCTCTCTCTCTCCCCCGCTCTCTGTCCCTTCCCCCAGTCACGTTCTGTCTCTCTCAAAATAAATATAAATTTATAAATAAACATTAAGAATACCAACCTTATAATTTAAAAAATAATAATTTTTAAAAATAAATAAAATTTTGCCCATTTATTATTGTCTATCATTATCAAGCTGTAAAAGTTCCTTATATATTCTGCATGCAAAATCATCTATCGGATATGTGTCCTGCAAATATTTTCTTACTGAAATATTTCTTTCAGTTTATGGTTTGGCTTGTCATTTTCTTAACAGTGATGTTCAAAAAGCAAAAATTTTTAGTTTGTATGAAATTCGACTTCAAATATTTTATAGTTTGCCCTCTTTCTGTCCTTTGTAAAAAAAAAAAATCTTTGCTTTCTGCAGAGTCACAAGATTTTCTATTGTTTTCTTCTACAAGTTTTGCAATTTTACATTTTGGTCTATGATTAAATTATTTTTTAATCTGATCTGAGGTAAGGTCCAAGGCTCACTTTGGTATAAGAATATCCAATTGTTGCTATGCTATTGGTTGTCAGACCATCCTTCCCCCATTGAATTGCTTGACACCTTTGTCTATCTGTGAAGCTGTTTCCAGACCTCCCATTCTGTTCCATTGATCTACATGTATAATAAGTCTTGAAATGCAAGCAATGTATCCTGAGATCTCATAAAGTCACTTACAAATTCTAGTAGCTTTATTGTTTGTTGGTTTCCTAGAATTTTCTATAACATTCCTATGTCATCTGTGAATACAAAGTTTTATTTTTTATCCTGACTAATCTCATCTGTATGTGCAAAAGTTTAGCTAACTCCAAAGTTCAAGGCAATAGTACCCACAAGAGATTACCCTTACTTCTTTAAAAAAAATTTTTTTTAATGTTTATTTTTGAGAGAGAGAGAAAGAGAGAGAGAGACTAACCGCAAGTGGGGGAGGGGCAGAGAGGGAGACACAGAATCTGAAGCAGGCTCTAGGCTCTGAGCTGTCAGCACAGAGCCCGACGCGGGGCTCGAACCCACGCACTGTGAGATCACGACCTGAGCCGAAGTCGGCGCTCAACCGACTGAGCCACACAGGTGCCCCAAGAGATTACCCTTATGTCTGACACCAATTGCAGATTTGAGTGGTTCCCCAAACCCCCCTCAGATTTGATAATCCACATAGAAGAACTCACAGAACTCACTGAAAGGTATTATACTCATGGGCTCAGTTCATTACAGGGAAAAGATAAAAATTAAAATTAGCCAAGGGAAGACGTGTATAAGTTGGAGCCTGGGGACAGTACCACCAGACACAAGGCTTCTGTTGTTATCCTCCAAGGAGTCAGGACATGTCACTTTCCTCGTATGGGTATATAACAGTATATATGGAGTATCCCCAACCCAGGATCCAACTGTGATCCCCAATCACAGTTTTTATTGCCTATGTAGGCATGACCGATTCATTGACCACTTAATTGATCTCAGTCTCCAGGTTGTCTGATATGATGTGATCAAGCTCCCACCCTGAATCACACTGTTGGTCTTTCTGATGTGGGCAGCTCTCACTCTAAATCACAGTTAGAATATCCAGTGGGACCCAAGACCCCCAAGAAAACAAAGATAATTCTTCCTCTCAGGCATAAAATTTCTAGAGCTTAGATTTTACCTCTCAGAAGCTGAGGCCAAAGGCCACACCAGTTTGGGGGAAAGGTTAAGTTGTTTACTACGTAGTTATGCCTTTTATTTCTTTTTCTTCTCATACTGCACAGTCTAGGAGTATCAAGGCAGGATCAAATAGACATGGTGCAAAAAGGCATCTCTGCCTTGTTTTTAGATCCTACCTTGATCTTAAGGGGAAACATTCGGTTTGTCTTTCAAGGAAGTTGTCTGTTTCAGCTAAGTTGTTACATGCATGGCTCATGATGATCTCTCATTTGCCCTTTAATGTATGTAGGACCTCATCATTCCCCATATTGGCAATTTGTATCTTTTACTCCCCCGCTTCCCCCCCCCCCCCCCCCCCGCCACCAGTCACTCTAACGAGAGTTTAAAGACCTTTCCAAAGAGCCAGATTTTTGGTTTCATTTTGGTTTCATATTTTTTCTTTCTTTTTTTTTACCCTCTCTTTTAATTTGTTTGTTTGTTTGTTTGTTTTCTATTCCATTGGCCCTTGCTTTTGTTATTATTATTTCCTTCCTTCTGCTCACTTTGGGTTCGATTTTCTCTTTTTTTCTGGTTCCTCTATGTAGAAATTAAATCATTGACTGGAGACCTCTCTTCTTTTCTTACATAAGCATTTAGTGCTGTAAATTTTCCTCTAAGAATTGCTGGAGCACATACCAAAATGTGAATATGTTGGGTTTTCAGTCACAGCGTTTGTAATTTCCTTTGTGATTTCTTCCTCAATTCATGAGTTGACTCACAGGAAATGAGTTTGATTTATAGATAATTGGAGCTAATCCAGATGTTTCATTTTTGTGCATTTCTTATTTAACTCCCCTGTCTGAGAAAAACACTAAAGAAAATCAGAGAAGAAATAAGCATTTTTGTACTATCTTATTTTGACATATTTTTAACATTTATACCTTAGAATACATGAAATGTTGTCTACTTCATTAAGCTTAGTTTTTCTTTGTTTTGCTAACCAAAAATAAATTGAAACTTTTTAAATTCCAAAACAAATTTTAAATTGGGATCTATTTTTATTCCATAAGACATAACTCAGTCCAAGGCGGCACAGTGTGTAAAATAACTGTATTTATTCTTATATATCCAATTTGTAAGACAAATATTTACAAGTGCATTTCTGCCATCATTTATGATGACACCAATGTTTCTAAGTTTAAAAAGAAGGACATTTTCTATTCACTTTACCAATGTTCAAAGCAGGTCATTAGAATTGGATTTCTCATCTGGGTGCAGGTTTTTTAATCACTAGATAAATGTCCAGCATTTGACCACAGTTTATTCTCTAACATAGTGTTAAAGTTCTTTTTAACCATTTTGCAAAATAAAACTCTTTATTCCAAATACTCAGCAAAAATATTAGCTCCAGTGTTTAATTCTTCAGGGAACAGACAGCTGCTGTGTTGAAAATCTTCCACACTCACTCTCCAGAAAAATCTTTTTTTTTTTTTTTGCCAGTTGGTTTATTCCAATATATTTTATCATCCACTATCTCTAGCAGTTCTTATTTCATTTTTATAATTTTAAAAATAAACTCAAATGGATTGATTTCTTTTAATGGGGAAAAATACTGAGAATTGTTCTAGTGATTTTTATTTTTTTATAATTTGTTTTAATGTTTATTTATTTTTGAGAGAGAGAGAGAGAGACAGAGCATGAGCAGGGGAGGAGCAGAGAGAGAGGGAGACACAGAATCCCAAACAGGCTCCAGTCTCTGAGCTGTCAGCACAGAACCTGACACAGGGCTCGAACCCACAAACCGTGAGATCATGACCTGAGCCGAAGCCGGACGCTCAACCAACTGAGCCACCCAGGCGCCCCATGTTCTACTGATTTTAAAGCCAGATGGTGTCAACACTGTCTTTCAGCAGATTTACATGTCATTTGTTGGGACAAAGGATTAATTTAGCATTGAAGTCTGTAAGAAGTAAATCTGGCCACAAGAGGCAGCACCACATGTACTGAGCTCACAACGAGTAATAAAATCATGTCCTTTGTAATATAATCAGGATTGAGTGGGTTTGATTAAGGGACACTGCCATCATGAACAACCATGGTCTGTATGGACACTGGCCATCACGGTGAGAGCCACTGTTGTTCCACACAATAAATAGTAGTCTGCTATTTAGGACTAATAGTGTTTGAAAATAGGATTACGAAAATAGGGTCCCTACCATACTACCGCAGCATCAGATTTGAACATCCAATAGCATATAGACTTTAACTTATCAAAAACCTAATTCCTTGCTTCCCTAATCCCTTCCTAATGTCTAGTATTCCCATTGGTGCCCCACTCTTCATATTACTGGTGCATCTCCATGGAACAGTGGTCTGTCCTCCATCTTAGAATGTGAGCACTATTCAGTAAGGGCTGTTTGGGCTGTTTATCCTAGGCTAATAGTTGATTACACTCTTTCTTCCTTCTTAAAAAAAAATAATAATTTTGGAAACCAGGAATAACCTTTCACTTATTTATTTGGAATCTTTAGAGAGTCACTGTTTTTGCCATGGCTTCCCCAGATTTGAAAAAGTCTCAGGGGCACCTGGGTGGCTTAGTCAGTTAAGTGTCTGACTTCAGCTCAGCTCATGATATAATGGCTCGTAGGTTCAAGCCCCACATCGGGCTCTGTGCTGACTGCTCAGAGCGTGGAGCCTGCTTTGGATTCCATGTCTCTGTCTGTCTCTGCCCCTTCCCTGCTCATGCTCTGTCTTTGTCTCTCTCTGTCTCTCAAAAATAAATAAACACTAAAAAAAAATTTTTTTAAAGAAAAGAAAAAGTCTTAGAGGGTAGATAACTGAATTTTGTGAGCCATACCTTTTGAATGATTTTGCCATGCCCTATAATAGATTATTTGTTTCCTTACAGATTTCTATTTGATTTTGTTACAGAAATGGGGCAGGAAGTTTAAGTTGTCCTTGCTAAAATCACTGCTGCTTTAGTGGCCCCTGTTGGTGCATTAACACAGTTGACCTCTTAACAACACAAGAGTTAGAAGCACCAACCCCCTGCACATGTAACTTTTGACTCCTCCAAAACTGAACTACTGTTGACAGTAAGCCTTACTGATAACTTAAGCAGTTGATTAACACATATTTTGTATATGCGTTATATACTGTATGTTAATAATAAAGTAGACTAGAGGGGAAAAAAGTCAAGAAAATCATAAGGAAGAGAAAAAAAAAAACATTTACAGTACTGTATCTTATATATGGAAAAAATCTGCATATAAATGGACCCTCACGGTCCAAATCTGTGTTTTTCAAGGGTCAACCATATATTGGAAGTAAAACGGATGGTTCTGAGTAAACCTGAGCTCTAGTCTTCACCTGCAACTAACCTCTACTTTTCTGAACACGTTTTCCTTTCATGTATAA
This sequence comes from Panthera tigris, assembly GCF_018350195.1. Taxonomy (NCBI): domain Eukaryota; kingdom Metazoa; phylum Chordata; class Mammalia; order Carnivora; family Felidae; genus Panthera; species Panthera tigris. Next base: position 14,249,940 of record NC_056666.1, on the reverse strand, counting down.
AATGAGGGGTTTTGAACACATCGCCTCCATAGCACCTGTCAAGTTCTAAGTATTTATGATTCTGTGATACTGGAGCATTTATGACCAGTCTTACAGGATTGATGACCATAAGAACACAATCTTTCAGAAAAAAATTTTCATACTTGTTCTATACGTGTCCTATACTTGCTCTCTATGCCAAAAACAAAAACAAAACAAAACAAAAAAAAGTTTTCCCTAGAGCCTCACAATGGATGTGGAGCATGGGGTCAGCTCTCTGTGGCCTTTGCTAAGAGCAAAGAAAAGTTTTGGATGGTTAGGTTGTGAAAACTCCATGGGAAAGCAAGCCCAAACTCTCTGGGCTTCACTCAAGTGAAAGTAACCTTCTGTGTTCTGTACTCTTCTCGTCGCCAAGTTCCCAGAGTTTGGTCTGAACATGAATTAATCAAATCAAGTCAGAAGGGGGAGTATCACATATCAACAAAGCAATACAAGGGTAGGCAACATTGAGGTACCAGCCCCTCAAGGCTGTGCCCTGCACTTTTTGTTAAATAGTTGCCCATTAAGGATGAAAGCAAAGCGTTGTATAATTTAGTAGAATTTCTGTGGGTTGTCAGTTGAAAAAATATACTTACTTCTTCCACTCACCCCCAGAAGACAATGCAGCCAAATTAACTTTGACCAAGAGCATTTGAGTTGTTTTCCAATCATTTGTGGTATACAACCCGAAGAGTTTATCATAATTTTCCAGATGAGGAAATAGGGACACACAGAAATTAAGTTACTTGCCCTTGGGTCAGTATTTAGCCCAGTAAATTTTGCTTTCTGCTTTAGAAAGAGATTACTCAGAGGGGAAAATAAAGATAGCTGTTTGAAGTTGCTAGAGGCTGTGTTAAGTACTAATGCCTTTGAAAGGGCATTTAAGACATCTGATTGCCAAAAGAGGGATTTTCTGTTCGAGTTGCTTTTAACTAAAGGTCTAGGAATTCTTTTAAACATACTTTACCTAAAAATTGCTAAAAAAAAAAAAAAATTGTTCTTTTGGGAATTCACCTTTTTAAGCTTATATAAAAATAACAATTTGGTTTGTAACCAGCTTTTACTGTAGAATAATGCCCAGGTACTGTACTGTATTCACCCGGTGCTCTCTTTCTAAGTGTAAATGGCAGGCAAGAAATATCCATGTATCAAGTTAATATCCTACTTACATGATTAAATCATGTGATTCTCTGTCTCTTACCCTTAACTTATCTAGAAGACAACTCTAGAACTCCATCAGGCTTTATTTTGGCTCTGGGCCTAGCCTTGGGGAAAGCCCAAGAAATCTCAGAAGGAGGATTATACAAGTGGCTGCTTTTCTCCTCTGAAGTATTTAATTAAAAACTACATTTCTTCACAACTCATTATTTAACACACCACACGGTATTCTAGATTTTTATCCACAAAAAAAAAGTCCCAGTTCTTGGTATGGCTTGAAGCAGGGATTTATATCCTGTATACACACACACACACACACACACACACACACACACTCATACACTTGCACAGGACCTATAGGTAGCTTTATACATTTATATGTGTGTATGTTTAATTACCCATCTCAACTCAGGAATGCTCTCCACTCTGCCCCCTAGTGCCCAAGAGATGAGATACTATAAAATAGTCCACCTGTGAGCTAGAGACTAGGAATTAAGAGCCTTCGGAAGATGTTTTAGATGCTTTACGGTTCCTTTAGCTGTTTTGCTAGACATCACTTTCCATACTTTTTTTCCTTATAGACAATTAAGTCTATAGTTCAAACAGTCTATAAGTCTATATAGACTATAAGTCTATAGTTCAATAGTTCAAATAAATTGAGGGCCACTTCGTCCAGTTGCTGTTCTTATACCGTCCACTAGTGAAGCCTTCTTCACCTGTGTCATCAGCAGCAATTAACAAAACGCTCCATGTTTCAGAGTGTCGCACCCTCCGCAGATCGTTCTGCCCGTTCCTAACTGGGAACCAGAAGAGGAGCTCCACAAAGAGGAGGGAGTTGGACCAGTGGTGGAACATATTTATGAGGTAGCTTTCGTCTATCTTAAAGCTGTGTTGGGAGTGTTCTCTTACACTCTTTACCAATAAACTCTTAGTAACATTTTGAAAGACACCGATCCAAGATCTGAGCTTTATATGCTGCTATCATATTGGAGCGGGGGACTGTATGAGTCGCTTGCTTTTTAGTGGTAAGAGCCGTTATGTAGTGAGACTATTTTATCTTGTTACTGTTCTCTTTTTATTATAGATTTTTTTAAATGTTTTTATTTTTGAGAGAGAGAGAGAGAGAGAGAGAATGAGCAGGGGAGGGCAGAGAGAAAGGGAGACACAATCTGAGGTAGACTCCAGGCGCTGAGCCTGATGTGGGGCTTGAACCCAAGCACCACCAGATCATGACCTGAGCCAAAGCCAGATGCTTAACCGACAGGGCCACCCAGGCGCCCCTACTGTTCTCTTTTAAATGTTCCTTAATTCCTCTTCTTTTAATGTTTGGACAGCCTAAGCATCAAAATGATTAGCTTCCTAAACTGTATTTGCCTCTTCCTACATTTTCAAATGTAGAAACATTTAAAACCTACCCACCTCTTAAACTGAAAGTCACCAACCAGAAGGTACCAGACAGAGAAAATTTTATGGATTATTCACTATTGTACAAAAAAAAAAAAAAAAAAAATATATATATATATATATATATATATATATATATAACTTATAACCATATATATATATATAACTTATAACCATATATATATAACTTATAACCATATATATATATATAACTTACAACCATATATACATATAACTTATAACCATATATATATAACTTATAACTATATATATATATATATATATATATATATATAAAACTTATTCTGAGATTTGAAATAGTCATCAATTAGAAAAATATTTTCCAGAAGGAAACCAGCAGCTCATGAAAAAGCCCTGATGATCTTTTTCTACTTCAAGTGTTAAATTGTGAATAGGGAATAACTGTGTTGACACATCATCTGAAACATATAAATTTCTTAGGGGAGTCTGGGTGGCTCAGTCAGTTAAGCGACCTGACTTCAGCTCAGGTCATGATCTTTCAGTCTGTGAGTTCGAGCCCCGCGTCGGGCTCTGTGCTGACGCCTCAGAGCCTGGAGCCTGCTTCAGATTCTGTGTCTCCCTCTCTCTCTGCCCCTTGCCTGCTCACGATCTGTCTCTGTCTCTCAAAAATAAATAAACATCACAAAAATTACTGAAACATTTAAATTTCTTAGAGTTAGAAACTAATATGTAGTAAAGGGCTAGTTCAGTAAAGGGCTAGTTCAGTAGTTGTTCTTTTTTTTTTTTTTAATAAAATAAATACCATTAGTGGAGAGTAGTTATTCCTGTTCATTGTCAAAGGATCAGGAATAGAATTTTGGTAAAAATGATGCTCCAAGCCGTCTTCTGTTTGAGGTCCCTTTTTATTTAATGCTGTCTGTTTCCTGTATAACTCATTCCACTGACCTAATAATCCTGACTGTGACTTTCATCTCAAGCTACAAGGGACATGAATAGCATTCTCTAAGGTTAACAATGAAGCCATTTCAAAACTGATGAGCTGTTTACATATGTGGAAAAGAAGCATCAACTCCTGCACAGCGTCAACACGAAAACCTCTGTCATCTGCCCAACCTGAGGTTCAGAATCAGCCCTGTCCAAAGCCAGATCAAAGCTTTGCCCTAAACTCTCTTGCTAGCAAAAGGATAACATAGTCCCCAAGGCCACTCGGATTAAGAACCTCGCTGGAAAAGAAAAAAAAAAAATGCTGTCAAATAATTGATTAAACTTGTGTGCACCAGTTTCTGCTTAAGAAGGGTGAAACTTTAAAGTCTGCCACCATATTCAAGCTCAGTGATTCTCAGGGAAGCCCTGCTTCTAATCTTAGAAGAAACGGATCATAAGATTTTAGGGTAATAATCCATGGTGACAAAGCAATCGTCACATGTTTCTTCCATGCTATTCTCATGTCTCAAAATATACTGTTATCAGTGGATGTCATGTTGCTCTGATAATGTGAACTGAGTGAGCCGCCTAATAAGCAAAACCAATTATAAATTGTTTCATTGATCAGTATAATGATCAGAACTGTGGAAAAAAAAGGGGGGCAAAAGTTTCCTGCTAACTTTGAAGTGAATTTTCAAAACCACAAGAAATTTAAGTACATTTAGTGAACTTCTCAAGCTGTTTTTTGTGTCCTGTGAGTATAGGATTCATGTGTTTAAAACGCTCATCTCTTTATGAGATGTGGCCTTTCTTTGAGATTCACTGATTAAAACAGAAGAAGCCCAGCTTTGAAATGCACACTTGCAGTGAACTGGGGTGCGGCTGGACGGTCTTCAGCATTTGATGGTAACCATTTTTCCAGAGGGTGAAAGACAGTGCACCACAGATGGTTACAACTGACAAGTCGGCAGTCAGGAAAACGGCAGATTTCAATGTAAAGAAAGAGTAACTAGGTTTTGAAAGCGCATAATTAAAATTGCATTTCTAGCACTGTGATTAAATTAATGTAAATTTAAGGTAAACGTCATCATCGGACCTGGTCTTTGCATGGTCTTTGCTAAGGAAATCTGCCCTTAGAGCTTCATAAAATGGAAGATTCTTGTCTGAGCACCAGCACCTGTTTTCGGAGCATCTCTGGCTGATAAAGATTCTGTTTTCGTATAGCCACTATCATCGCCCAGATGCATTAAAGCCGAAAATATGTGCTTCTTTAGACTGGGCATGAAGTATGTGGAGTTTGGTTTCATCTTTCTGTTTTGTGCTGTACCATCATTTGATGTGTTCCTTGTTTGTAGCTGCACAATATTGGACCGAGTACCATCAGTGACACTCTCCTGGAGGTGGGCTGGCCATTCTCTGCCCGGGATGAATTTCTCCTCTACATTTTTCATATTCAAACTCTCGGACCTCTGCAGTGTCAAACAAATCCTGACATCAACCCACTAGATATAAAGGTAGGAGCCTGGCCCAACTAAGCTGTTCTGCTTGTTTATTAGGGTAAGGAAAAAAAAAAAAATTAAAACTGTAGCTTTTATTTTTTAAGGCAAAATAATTACAAGAGTAAGGTCTTTCAGTGATCATCTGTCCAGCCTTTTCTTTTCGTTTTATGGCTAAAATGCCAGACCTAACTTCAACTGTCACTCCTAGAAAACTTACATGTCTCTTGGTTCTGTTGTTCATGGCGACCTGTCATTTATTTAGTCTATTTGAATGTGTACCTTTTGCATATGGCTTGACTTGCAGCACAACCAAACCAAAATCATAAGTAGACATGTCATGTTTTGGAGAATTCGTACCAAATGCTATTTTTGGAGTCCTTTTGGTACATTGCCAAAAGATATAAGGATCTTTGCCAAAATGGGCTTCTCCAGATGTTGTCAATAGCAAGTAGCAAAATGTGATAATTTGCCAAAGGCCATCTCAGTGCCCTGAGAACCCCCAGACTGGAAATTTCTGGACCCCGTTCTTCAGTGCAGCTTATAGAGAAGCCTAGAGCAGTGTTTTTCCAATTCTTAAGCATAGCCAATCACCTGGAGGTCTGTTTAGAGGCAGGGCCTGAGGGGGGCCTGAAACTCTGCCCCTCTGCAACCCCCACCTGACATCCATGCTGGGAGCTCAAATGTCCAAGGAGCTCATCTCATTCAGATTAAGATCCAAATCTGGCTTTAGGTTTCTTCTGGGAAGAAAAGAACGTAATTAGCATCAACGCTGGAGAATATCACATTTGAATGGAGGGGGAAAAAAACGTTTGTAACCCGATGTTATCCTCAAAAGAGAACTTCGTGTTAAGAATGAACGTTGTCTAGTAGCTCAGGGAGACAGTGTGTCTGTTAGAAATGGCGCTTCATGAAATACTAACTCAACCATTTGGAACGCGGGTCTGCCTCTCCTCGAACAGGTGGCGCTGAGACGTGGCCAGTTATGAAAGGCTTTCTTCTTCAACCCAACGTGCCTTCTATTCCAAGAGAGGAAGAGTAAAAGGGGTTCAGTATTAAAGGATTTATAGGGCAACAAGTCTCCTTCTTCAAGGGGAAATAATAAATAAGGCCACTTGTATTCCACAAAATTATTTAAAATACTGCCTCCCTGAATTTTTTTTTCCATTTCCTCTCTCTTGGCTCTTCATTGAGATGATTTTAATGTCTTCAAGGACAGTGGCTTACTATAAAGTAACGTCTTCAAATGTTAATAATGTGTAACATCTAAGCAATTAAAGCTTTCACATTTCATGTGCTGTAGTTACTGGGTTCTCTACTTCAGTCGTGGATTCCTGGAGCACATGATCATGGGGAAGGTTTCTAAACTCCCGAGTGTAATGTTTGGTTTATATATGACACTATTTATATATGTTTGTATATTTTATGTAACCTGTGTGATATGACCCATGTTGGTTATGAATTCTTTTTTCTTGCCATTTAACAATTATTTGCAGTGACTGGAACAATACCAATAGATAGTTTGCCTTCAGTGTTGACAGATTCGTGCACCTGCATCCCCTGCCACACAGATTTTCTTTAAAGTATAGACTTTGATTAAAACTTTAAGGCTAGGGGGTGCCTGGGTGGCTCAGTCAGTTAAGCGTCTGACTCTTGATTTTGGCTCAGGTCATGATGTCACTCTTCGTGAGATCGAGCCCCGATTGGGGCTCGGGATCTTGGGATTCTCTCTCTCTCTCCCTCTGTCTCTCTCTCTGCTCCTTGCCCACTCAAGCATGCTCTCTCTCTCTCTCAAAATAAATAAATAAACATCTTTTAAAAACCTAAGGCTAGTAATTTTTTAAATGCAACTTAATTATGCTTTTATAAAACTCTCAATTTGTGGAAATTGAATATAAGAAGATTTGAATACAGGGTGAAGGAATAGCTCCCCAAAATAACAAATGATAACAATTCATGAATTCTTGAAATTCAGAATAGTGAAAAACTTGAAGTGTTTTTAATTTCAGGTACTCCAAGTACCTTTACTTATATGTAGCATGTATAACCCGGACAGTCTAAAAGGGATTTTATCAGTGAAAAGATTTAAAAAATTAATTATCAGTAAATTTTATATCAGCAGCTATCAAAAACTGAGAGTACCTGAAAGTTATTTTCTGCTTAAGATATTAAGTAGTTTCTTGGTGAAGTTGCTATAAACTTACTTGGCAATTTATTTCTTCCTAGATAATACAGAGCTAAACATTCTTTTCTCTGTCTTAAATATGAATTGAAATTAGTAAAGAACAAATTATTTATTAGATCTAGAATAGGTGTGGGAAACTTTTTTAACTTAGGTATCAATTTCAGATCCTTACATCAAAGTTAATTGCTATATTTTTAATATAGATATTTACAAATAAATATACTTTTTTTAACTTAGTTCTTTAGGAAGCAGAGAAAGAGTGGGTGTAGCAAAAGGAACAGGCAGTCAAAATACATTCATCTAGGCAAAAATTAAATCCTAGTAATCAATAATCAATCTCATTTGCCCACCAAGGTAAAATTCCTTATGATTCGGTTCTATAATTTCTTTTTTTTTAAGTTTATTTATTTATTTATTTTGAGACAGACAGAGAGAGAGAGAGAGAGAGAGAGAGAGAGAGAGAGAGCTTGAGCAGGGGAAGGGCAAAGACAGAGGGAGAGAGAGAATGCCAGGCAGGCTCCATGCTCAGTGCTGTGCCCAACTTGGGGCTCAATCTCAGGAACCGTGAGATCATGGCCTGAGCTAAAATCAAGAATAGGATGCTTGGGGCACCTGGGTAACTCAGTCGGTTGAGCATCCGACTTTGGCTCAGATCATGATCTCACAGCTCGAGAGTTCGAGCCCCGCATGGGGCTCTGGGCTGACAGCTCAGAGCCTGGAGCCTACTTCGGATTCTGTCTCTCCCTCCCTCTCTGCCCCTCCCCCACTCGTGTTCTGTCTCTATCTCTCAAAAATAAACAGACATTAAAAAAAAAAAAAAAGACTAGGATGCTTAACTGACTGAGCCACCCAGGTGCTCCTACAATTTCTTTATAAATACAGCAATAATTAGTGAGTGCCTCCTAAAACATCTGCATCTACGAGCAGTTTATTTTCTCTAAGTTTTTCCTGAGGATACTGTAGTCCCCACTGGATAAGCCACCACAATATCCCAGGCCAGCCACAGTCTCAAGTGTCCTCTGGACGATTTTCAAGTTCCCCACCATGTTTGCCTCTCCAGCCACTCAACTGATTTCCCCGCAGCAAAATCCCTTTCTCTCGGGGTCACAAACGCCTTTTTGTCCACTTTCCCCTTCTGTATATATTCTCTTTTTTCCAACTTCACTACTGAAAGTAGCTCCCTTCTTCATCGCCTCTTTGCAGCTCCCACAAATGTCTCAGGAAATGTGCTGATGATAAAGAAACTGTCCAGATTTCCTTAGAAGCATTTTCTAGGCCATCCGCTCCAAGTACCTACCAGCACCAACTCTAAAACCTTTGCAATTCCCCAGATATCCCCCGCAGACGCTCTACAACATTTCAAAATAATTTCTCCTTTCTGCCTAATTAAATCTAATAGCATTTAATAAAACTAATGTATTTAACACAATATGGCTTCTTTCTGCTTTTTAAAAAAACTTACTCCTATAGCAACCTCCTGGCTTTGTTTTTTATTGAAAATACATAGTTTTACTCATCAAAGCCATATTGTAGATAAAGTAAGGGTTTTTTTTTGTGGGCTGGCCTGAAAACTGAACCACCATTTAAAAGATTGCTTCTAAAGAGAAATGCATTCTGAGTGCCAAACACCTAGTCTAAAATCGTCTGAAATATAACCCATCTGTAAATTGAACATGCATTCCAAATGTGAGTCTCCTCACATAAACCTCAAAGTCTGATAAGGTCTGAACAGAATTCAGTCTTCAAAACAGTGACCGGTACAGTTTAATTATCCCACCAAGTGGCCCAAATGTCCCCAAAGTTTGAAGAGCAGTCTGCCTTTGAAAGTCACCACCATGATCATGGGAGACAAGGGGCAGAAGTTCTCACCCGCACTCATTGCCCAAATACAGAGCATCAGTGACTAAATTTGGGGGGTCTGGGGTGCAGGCAAGGACACACTCAAATGCCTCTAGAAGTTTGTGAGTTGTTTTTTAAATACTTGCCTCATATCAGGCTTTGTGGGGATTCGCTTAGCCTGCTTTGTTGATGCTGTTCAAACACCCAAGTGTGAAGGTAAATGGGACCGTGTGCAGGTGATGGGGTTCAGGAAAAGTGAGTGAGCCACACAGCCCAGCACAGGGGGACCAGAGGGTGGGGCAGCACCTGGACATTCACTCCTGCTTTCACTTCTGCCACCCAGTGAAATGGTTGCTGTGTTTTGTTTTCTGTTCTTCCCATGATGGTTTCACTTCATCAAGTTCATCTCTCTGTCTTCTAAGAGCTTAGGGGCGTAAGAAGATGGCCATGAAGGTTCTGCCTCCAGGCTTCAGAGATAGGATTTTGTTTTAATTTTGTTTTAATGTTTATTTATTTATTTTTGAGAGAGAGAGCACAAGCAGGGGAGGAGCAGAGACAGAGGGAGACAGAATCCGAAACAGGCTCCAGGCTCTGAGCAGTCAGCACAGAGCCCGATGCGGGGCTCGAGCTCATGGACCGTGAGATCGTGACCCGAGCTGAAGTCGGATGCTTAACCGACTGAGCCACCCAGGCGCCCCCAGAGACAGGATTTTAACGCGGTAATCTCTTCACATTGTACCATCTAAAACATTGTGAAACATTCAACTGTCTACAGCATTCCCAACCAATCCATTACATCTAATTCATTCCAGATCCTTCTTGAAATAAATTTTTACAGTTGGATACAGCATTTCTCAACCATTCTAAAGGCAGTCAAAGAATGATTTCAAACTATCCGTTATCTTATTTTGGTGAACTTTATCCTGGGGTTTGGGGAGTCCTCCAGACAAGCTATGATCTCTCAATAAGATGTAGCTGAAAAAGCAAACGTTATTTAGGAACCCAAGTTGCATAAAGAGTAAAGGATGTTTTTTGAAGTTGGCAAGATTTCGTCACCAACAGCCAAGTATGAGAACCGGACAAAAGGGCTGCGCAATGTCAGACTGTACCCCAGGGAGGCGGGGGACAAGCAAGGTGCCGGAATTCAACCTGCACGGAGATCAGGGCACCACGTTCTGGGCCCCAGCTCAAGAAAGAAGCCGGAGGCACAAACGATCGGACAGAGGCTGGGCTAGGGTGACGGCAACAAGAGAGAAAGCCACTGTTGCCCAAAGAACAGACCTTGGAGCCTGGAAGGCAGAAGGTTACAACTGTCTGGAACCAGATCATTCTCACAGGAAGCCCGAATTACAACCAGATAGTACAAACGTGGACACAGAAACACAGAGGCCGTTTGCCAAGGATTACAGCTCTACAACTAGTTGTTGGTTTTTCTATTTCTTTTTTTTTTTTTAATCGGTGAGCACACAGACTGTGGCTTGGCTTGGCAAATTTGCAGTTGTGTCTTACACTTAAGAGAATTTTTTCCTTCATTACTGCCTCCATTTACTTACTGCTTCTTATTAATTCAGAATGCAGGAACACTGGTTACAGCTCCCAACCCACTTGTGTTCTCTCCTCTCTCTCTCATGCTCCCCTTGATAGAATTATTTCATTCACTTTAAAAAATTTTTTTAATGTTTATTTTTTTTGAGAGAGAGAGATTGAGCAGGGCAGGGGCAGAGGAGAAAGGGAGACAGAGGATCAGAAGTGGGCTCTGAGCTGTCAGCACAGAGCCTGATGTGAGGTTCAAACTCACAAATATGAGATCATGACCTGAGCCAAAGTTGGACACTTAACCAACTGAGCCACCCAGGTGCCCCACCTTTTATTTTTAACGGTGCCTATAGGCCCGATTTTCAGCCACCAAAGGGAATACACTCTCAGGGTCAATTTCTCTTTGCCTTATCTTCTCTCTCTCTTTTTCAAATGCTTACTTACTTTTGAGAGAGCACAAGTAGGGGAGGGACAGAGAGAGGGGGACAGAGGATCCAAAACGGGCTCTGCACTAACAGGCTGACAGCAGTGAGCCTGACGCGGGGCTGGAACGCAGGAACTGCAAGATCAAGACGTGAGCCGAGGTCAGATGCTCAAGCAACCAAGCCACCCAGGTGCCCCTGCCTTATCTTCTCTTTAAGATGGTCTTCAGGTCCTCCTGTAAATTTTAAAATGTAAAAACATGTCCCACAACTAAGAAAAGCTTCAAGGGGCGCCTGGGTGGCTCAGTCGATTAAGCGTCCGACTTCAGCTCAGGTCACGATCTTGCGGTCCGCGAGTTCGAGCCCCGCGTCGGGCTCTGGGCTGATGGCTCAGAGCCTGGAGCTTGCTTCCGATTCTGTGTCTCCCTCTCTCTGCCCCTCCCCTGTTTATGCTGTGTCTCTTTCTGTCTCAAAAATAAATAAACGTTAAAAAAAAAAAAAAAAAGAAAAGCTTCAAAATCGCCAATGGAGTGAATTGATTCTTTTAGTCATTCTTCGCATGAACTTTTCAGAATGTTTAAAAAAAAAAAAAGTGGATTTTTTTTCCTCTCCTGACAAATCCTTAACATTTATGTCTTAAGGAAAATTACATGGTAGACGGACCTCCATGGTCTGTCCCTACTTCGATTTAATTGTAGACGAAGAGTTATATGAAAGAAAGCCCACCATCTTTTGTGAACTAGGACTACCTGAGATGCAAAGACAAATCACAAACAAGAAGACGAGAGCATGCGTTGTGTTTGTTTGGGTTCAAAGAGCCCTTAATCTTATCTCGCCCAACCGTGTTCTTCAAAAGCTGCATTTCCAGCTGTCTTGCTCAATCCAGCTATCCAGTATCCCTTTAATTCATAAATTTAAACGTAGCCCAGAGTGAAGAGCTTGGTGAAGAGTCATGAAAATAGAAAACTCCTGTTGGAGTCAAAATCTGAGTAGCAGCTGGGGGAAAAGAACCATATTTACTAACAGTCGTTTCCTTATTACAGAAAGGAGCAATTTTCACATTTGTTCTGAAGAAGATACTTGAGTGTTTGCCACCAGCTGCTCGGAGCACTTAGCAAATTGTATTCTGCACCGAACGTCTGCCTAACAGGGGTGCTAAGAGGCCCTCACCGCTAAGGATTTCAGATTAAGGAAACACATGACCTGTGGCTTCACAATCGATTGTGAAACAGGCTCCAAAAGTTCATCTAGAAAATAGGCTGTACCTGTTGTTTACATTTCTTGGATAACTTCTCCCTTGTTTTTTGTTTTGTGTGTTTTGTTTTGTTTTTGGTTCGTTTTGTGTTTTGGGTTTTTGTTTTGTATCTTGAAACAATTTCTGGAATGCCACTTCAGAACACTGGTTTGGAAGCCACTGGAAGACTTTCTCAGTGTGGTGTTTAGGAGGGACATTCCTCTATCTGTAAAACAGTATCGCTAAAAGAAAGAAGCATGTTTTACCAGCCCCTGCTGTGGGTCTCGTTCATTCTCTGGCTCAGAGTAAGTCCTGTGTTTTGCTGAGAGACCACTCCTAAGTATTTGTAAGTGATGACGCACCAGGGGCCACCACAAACGTGTTCTTTATCTGTGCACAAGCTGCATCTGATGCAACCCCACAGGAAGCTGAAGAGGTTTCTTCTCTATGGGCTATTATTTTACTGCTACTGCGACCGCTACAGGAATAATACACAGCGCAATGCTATTAATTGTAGTCACTATGCTCTACATTCCACCCCTAGGACTTGTTTATTTTATAACTGTGAGTTTGTACTTTTTGACCACTTTCACCCATTTCACCCCCCTCCCCAGTCCCCCAACTGTGCAATCACCAACCTGTTCTCTATATCTATGAGTTAGAGGTTTAGTTTGGGTTTTGGGGGATTTGGGGTGGTCTTTTTTTTTTTTTTTAGATTCCACATGGTATTTATCTTTCTTTGTCTTAGTTCACTTAACATAATGCCCATGAGGTCATCCATGTTTTCGCAAATGGCAGGATTTTCTTCTTTTTTTTTATGTTTGGATAATATTTGTGTGTGTGTGTGTGTGCATGTGTGTGTGTGTGTACCCCACATCTTTATTCATTCATCTGCCAATGGACACTTAGGTTGCTTCCATATCTTGGCTACTATAAGTAGTGCTTCAGTGACCACGGAGGTGCATAGATCTTTTCAAGCTCGTGTTTTCCCTTTCTTCGGATGAATACCCAGAGGGCAACTGCTAGATGATGTGTCCATAATTTCTTATGTGACAAACTTAATGACTCCTTTTAGTCCTAATTCTTTACCTGGCTGCAGGATTGGACATCCTCAGTCACTCTTTATTTTTGCAGCTTCCTTTTCCTTGGGCTTCCCTAGATCCATACTTTCTTGGATTGTCTCTTACATCCAATTTCCCCCATCTTACTTTTCCTCCTTGGATCTTCTTCCTCTCCCTGTTTCCTGATATTTCCTTCGATGTTATATGTAACCCTATCCTTATTATTTTACATCTTCTCATTGGGCAACTGGTCGGCAGTTACTATACAGCTTGATGGGTACTGATGGGGGAGTGGAGCCATCATGTGGGATATCAAACAGGGGCTCGGGAATCAGCCTGGTGCACATCAGGAGTGGACGGAGGTTCTGTGCATCCTGTTCAAAGCAGGATGTGAAGGGCTCTTGGTTAAGAAATGAGGCTGGAGAAGTAGGCTATGCATGGCATACTAAGGAGTCTGGACTCTACCTGTTTATCCACTAGATTTTTCTAGGTTCTTACGACACACTGAGCACTCTCATTTCATCTTTTGTGGTGCATCCTACATCTGCAATATAAGAATATCTTTTTTCATCCCATAGAAATAAGCATACTATTATTTTTCCTGGGACTAGAAAGGAAAACATGTGTTTGGGGAACCTGGGAAGACAGAAAATTAAGGTTCTATATTCATTTGGTTTAAAATGAAGAGTTTTAATAGGATATTGTGTGAGATTTATTGGAACTTTAAAAATATTTATTCAGCTATCAGATGTACCCAGCATGGAGCCTCAGATAAAAATCATAAGTTCCAGAACACTCACAAAACAAACTCAGGGCTGAAAACAAGCTCCCTCACAGCACAATGTTCATGTGGCATGCTTTGGAAAAGTCGTTTTTATTAGAACACGATTCACTCCTGAGGGAGAATGTTTTACAACTGTAGGAGTGTGGGGCTCAGACATGCCAAAGTTGGGTCGCTGACCGCATCACACTGGCCATCACCTCACTTTCCTGCCACCTCAGGATCCGTCTCACCACACAGAAGGTTCCTGAGTTTCACCAGCCCCAATATACAACGAGAGTAAAGTAACAAGTAAATGACTCCTGCTTGAAAAGTCACTCCCTTATGGGGAAATCACTTCTGCTAAAATCGGACCCTTACGAGATAAATTTTCCAGGAATGCATTCCCTATCCTTCAGGAGTTCCTATCGTTGGAGAATGGGAAGCCTTGGTCCTTGTCAGCACAGTTCATTTTGCTGTTGAACACGCTGCTGATAAATCAGGACAGGTCTGACTTCTCATGTGACTCATGGCCAGTTGAGGGGAAAAAATGCCTCAAGTTCAAGGCTGATGGAAAGGAGGCAAGCATTTATGAGACTGACATGCCATCTCTTGCTTTCTCTTTGCAGCCCGCCACCCCCCCAGAGGACACCCCCGAGCTGAGCGCCTTTCTACGGAACTCGACCATCCCTCATCTTGTCAGGAAGAGAGACGTGCGTGTGCCAGAGCCCCATAGACAGAGCCCCGCAAAAATCCTCGTGAGTTGTCTCAGTGCACGCACATGGGAGAGGAAAGGGTGGATAGGACAGAACTCCCAAACACAGATGGTTTTAACTTCAACTATAGTTTCTCCTTGTCAGTCAGTGCTCAGATAGGCCCACCATGTCTTGGCCCTACACGAAGTGAGCCATGAAAGCGATGTTTCCATGGGGACAAAGGAGTATTTGCATTATAGTGTTTTCACTCTTCCCAACCTGCCATGCAGACCATGTTAGAGAAATAATGATGAGAACGTAAACCATGGCGGGGAATGCATTTGCAGAACACAAAGCTCTCTCTGTGAGCCTGTCCCCAGACACTGAGCACAAGAGTGTGAAAGAAGCTGTGGGCAGCGGGTCCTGGGAGGTCAGACGTGCCCCTACGTCTCACACTCCTCTGCTCGTCCAGAAGAGATGAGAAGGGGGCCTTCTGATTTCCTGGGCCAAAATCCTACAGAGTCTTAGCACTGGGGGATGTCAGAGATCCGTCCTGAGCTTAGTCAGCCCTTTGCAAAACTGAAAGAGTGCTCAAGAGTCAGTAGTTTCTATTCAGTTCTCTCACTCCTTCCAAGGTCAATGTTAATACCACCAAACTCTACACTTAAAAGAGGCTAAAATGTGGGACACCCGGCTGGCTCAGTCAGTTCAGCGTCTGACTCTTGATTTTGGCTCAGGTCATGATCTCGCAGTTTTAAGTTCGAGCCCTGTGTCAGGCTCTGTGCTGACAGCACAGAGCCTACTTGGGGTTCTCTCTCTCCCCTCTCTCTTTGCCCCTCCCCTGCCCTTGTGCTCTCTCTCTCTCTCTCTCACTCTCTTTCTGTGTCAAAATAAATAAAAACATTTTTTAAAAAGGCTAAAAAAATGTTTAATGTTTGTCTTGAACATGTTCTAACATTCATAAAAAGTTTCAAATGCAGAGATGGACAGAAAAATACAACAAGCAAGTCTGACTTATTCAGTTAAACTGAAATCAAGGGAAGAATGTTTATTATAATAGAAGTACCTGAAGTAACCTGGCCAAAAGTCATTGGCAGATTTTTTTTCAAGTCTTTAAAATTTTTAAGTCATATATATATATATGTATATATATACATACACACACACACACACACACATATATATATACAGTATATATATACATATATTCATTTATTTTTGAGCAACAGAGAGAGAAAACACAAGTGGGAGAGGTGCAGGGAGAGAGGGGGACAGAGGATCCGAAGCGGGCTCTGCACTGATAGCAGAGAACCTGACGTGGGGCTCAAACTCAGGAACCACGAGGTCATGACCTGAGCTGAGGTCAGATGCTCAACCGACTGAGCCACCCAGGTGCCTCCGAGTCCCTATAAATTTTTATGGCACGGTCATGTTTTTCCAAACCCGAGAGTAGGGAAATTGATATGCTCTTCAGCTTAGGATAAAATAATACAATTTTGCATATTATTATTTTAGGGAAGCTTCCAGGAGGGACAAAAGAACAGAAAACAAAGATTTAAGTCCTGGGGATGTGACATACAGAACGGTGGCTACAGCTAATAATATTGCATTGCATACTGGACACTTGCTAAGAGAGGAGATCTTACAAGTTATCCTTAAAAAAACTGTAACTATCTGTGAGGATGGATATTAACTAGACTTATTGTGGCAATCATTTCACAACATATACAAATACCAAATCATTTTGTTGTACGCCTGAAACTAATACGTTATGTGTATTATACCTCAATAAAATTAATCAATTATACCTCAATAAAAAAATTTATAATTTAATTTTTAAAAAAGAAAAACAATGATTGGCATCTACAGAGTTCTAATTTGCAGTACCAATGCGAACGCCCTCTGGAGAACCAGTGCCCAGACCTATATGGGAACCAACAATTTAGAAAAATCAACTTCCATTATAGTGTATGTCTCAATGAGTTCACAGAGGCAGTAGGGATCAGTAACTAAAATTCTCTTGAAAATTATCTGCACTTCTGTTGTAGGGTTAGGTTTTCTCCCCCCCTCCTGTTCTTTCTCATTAAGGATTTTTAAGGCAAGATGATTTTTAATTTCTGAATATCATAGAAACTTATTACTTGCAGATGACAGCAAGGCAGCTTTTGATTTCCATGTCTGACCTTATGAACTCATGCTTTATTCTCTTTCTCTCTTATTGGTTTGAAAATTGCAAATCCTCTGCCTCCCCATGTCCTCAAGTCAAAACAGTCCTGGATAGAAAGTGATTATACAAAGTTTATTCTAAAATCAAAAGTTAAATAAGACCTCCTATGGTTTTTGTTTAGTTAAAAACAACTTACTGAATCCCATTTCTGATTAGGAATTTGAAAGTGCAAAATGCCAACATCCTGTGTTGGGATCATAATTTCCACTTTGCATAGGAAAAATTTGTATCCGTTAGCACTGAAATATAATTTCTCCTCCGCCTAAGAATGTCCTTGCCTGTCTCATCCTGGGCCCCTGCTGCTCTTGTAGGGACCACCCCGTCTCCTCATCTCCGGGCTTTCTTCTTGTCCTTTCCCTACTCAGCTTACAGAAACCTTATCTTTCAAACCTTCTTCTGCATAGGATACTATTAACCGCTTCCTGCAACAGTTGCATCCCTTGGCCTCCCCCAAAAACCTCCCCTGGTTCTCTTCTAGCCTGTTGGCCTGCGTCTTCTTAGAATTGTTCTTGGGCTTCTTATCCACCCCTGTACCTCTGCATTCCATCCTTGGGCCCCACCCCTCCCCCACCAACTTCACGCCTTAAGAGAAATGTTTTGCAAGATCATAACTCCAGCCATACCCACGTGCCTCCTGCTATCTTAGCCATCCCTGCTGCACTCTGGACCCGAGGGGTGCAGCGTATACGTTCATCTGGATGTCTAATAGCCACGCCGGTCCCAACATGTCCAAAACCCTGTCTCCATGATCCCCAGAATGTGCTTCTCTAGAATTCCCAATCTCAGTAATGCCGGTGCCCATCCACTCAGTTCCCCCCCCCCCCAATCCTCCCTCTTCTTCATCAAGATTTCCAATTTGTCACCAACTATCCCGTTCTGCTTCCTGAGCTGCCCTTAACTTTGTCTTCCTCTCTCCATCCCCATAGCGTTGGTTCAGAGCCTCCTTGCCTCCCACTTGGACCCTTGCAACAAGCCCTTATCACCCTCCTTGCTTCCTGCTCTCCTCCCGCCATTCTTGCCTCACGTACCACCTGCCCCTAAAACACACGCCCAATCATAACTCTTGCTTAAATGGGATCTTCTGAATACAATTCCTTGGCTCAAATAGGAAAATTCTTTACCACCTAGACTTTCTCTCATTCCTATCTCATTTCCACCTGTCCACCCTGCCCCAAACACCCTTCTCTCCTCTCTTCTGAACGCACACTGGTCTTGTCCTCATCTGCCTAGCTCACTCTTTCTCACCCTTCAAGGTTCATTCTGAGCACCACCGTCTCCAGAATCCTCCAACAGAGCTAGCTCACCAGGATCAACAGCTCCAGGGAGTTATAAGAATCACCTCCTTCCCACTCCCCTCCTCTGCCTCCAGAGGGTGGGATTGGAGATACACAGCTTGTCAGTAATGGAGCGCAGGTAAACATGCAGGTCCTCACAGGTGACAGGGACTGCAGGGACTGCAGGACTCCTGCTCCTGCTGGAGGCACAAAACCCCAAACACCTCAGCACCCAGCCCAAGTAGAACAAAAATCCCAGCCACCTCAATTTGGAAATAGCATGTAGAAATTTGGCCTTCCCAGAATTTACCAGATACACATTACTGACTGCTTTGCTTTTAGAGAATTCTGAGATTCTTGAAAAAGATTTTCATGGCAACATGTACCTCTGTGGCTTATCCATTACTTAAAGTGAAATGCCTCCGTTAAATCCTGTGCATAATGTCCAATAAACTGATGTTTATTGAGCATCTATAGGCCAGTGCCCAGTGCCTGAGACATGAAAAATAAATAGAGTATAGCCTATGCATTAAATTAAAATCAGCGAGGGAGTACAATTCAAGAAGTATCATCCTACACATGGGTACACAGAAAATGGAGGTGAGTTGTCCATTTATTTCCATACTGGATCCAATCAGAAAATATGATTTGACAGGGAGAATGTCATCAGTTTAATGAATACTTCCCAGAAAGATGCATCTCATATAGGAAAAGTTACCCATTATAAATTGGCAAACCTAGAAACTAGTTTAAAAATAGCTTAATGGATGGAACCTGCAAGATGCTGCTTTATAAGCAGGAAGTAATTTAGGGAGAAGAATGTTATAGAGATATGCTTGTCCATGGGTTGCTAACACTGGGTCTTTGAGATAATCTAGACACAGGGAGCTTTGTCTGAAGCCATTTCAGGGCTTGCTTAGTTTAGGGTCAGGTGTTGTAAATGTCTATAAGAAATGTCTTCCCAAGTTCTGAGAAAATGAAACAAAACAGTCCAATCACTGCCGCAGGAAGATTGCTTTAAGTTCTTAGGGGCAAAAAAAAAAGCTTAAATTTGATTACCAGTAAAATTGATGCATCATTACTACCAAGCTGTTTCACTGTAGCTGTTTGTTATTTAAATGAATAATTTATGGATTAGGTGGTGACTTCTGAGAAAATGCAATGTAGATAAACTGACTTCAATGCTGATTTTCTACCACGGTTTAAAGACATCGCTGCTGTGTTTTTTGCAGAATTGTACAAATATCGAGTGCTTACAAATCTCCTGCGTGGTGGGGCGACTAGGAGGAGGAGAAAGCGCCGTCCTAAAAGTCAGATCACGGTTATGGGCCAAGACCTTCCTCCAGGTAACAACACTGACTCATATGCACACACTCTGCAGGGAACCTCTTCTCAAAAGCTCAGCAGGAAGCTCTTCTAGAAAGGATTTTTAAATGTTGTCATTTTAAAATTTAAAACAAATTGAATTTTTTTCATTTGAAAATTTTGATTTGTTTAGTTTTTAACTTAAAATTTTTATGAATATTTTTAAGTGTTTCAATTTTAAAACATTTTTAAGAGAAGTGTCTATGAAGGAGTTGAGCCGGTATCAGCCGGTCGTCTTTCCCACCAGGTGAAGACATTATTTTTTCCAGCTTTATTGAGATATTGTTGACATACAGTGTATGTAAATTTCAGGTGTACAAGGTGATGATTTGATACACGTATACGTTTTGGAATGACTACGACACTGAAGTTAGTTAATACCTCCAACCCCTCACGTAATTACCTTGGCATGTTTGTGGAGGGCAGGTGGTTAACTTTTAAGATCTACTCTCTTAACAGCTCTCAAGAACACAAGACCGTATTGTTACTTATACATCAGATCCTCAGAACTTATTCATCTTATAGCTGGTAGTTTGTACCGTTTGACCAACTTGTCCCCAATTACCCCACCCAGCCCCTGGCGACCACCAATCTGATCTACTCTATTTCTGAGTTCTGCTTTTTTAGGTTTCACATGGAAGTGATTTCACACAGTATTTGCCTTTCTTTGTCTACCTTATTTCACTTAGCATAATGTCCTCCAAGTCCAGCCACGTTGTCACAAAAGACAGGACTTCCTTTTTATGGCTCAGTGATATTCCTTCACCAGCTTTGAGGTGAAGACCATTTAAATACCCTGCGTCCCTAAGACCTTTAGACAGTAACTTAGATTCAAATAAATCTCTTTAGCTCACCTCTTTATACCCAGTGCCCAGCACACAGTAGTTCTTCAGTAAATATTAGCCAGTGGGATGACGGTGAGTGTAAGAGCACAGTGCAAGCCACAGGCCCAGGAGGGTCAAAATAGAACCCAATTAAGAAGGGAGAAGGGAGATTGCCCTAGAAAGTTGCAGTAGTTTAGTGTTCCTACAGCCTGGGTTCCAGCCAGGATGCATCTCGGTGAAGAGACACATACGTGTGATTCATAGATTCTTCTTCGCCGCTTTGGCCTCTCTGTACAGCGGCATCCCACACTGCTGCAGATAATTCTGCTGGTTGTGTGCATTGTCAAGGTTTTAAATCTCTTTTATACTAAGCAGATTAATTTCTCCATTGGGAAAGAGCTGTTTATTTAAATGAGACTACTTTGTTTGTGACCTTGTTGTTTGGAAAGGATTTAGAAAGGGGGAAATGAGCTAAAATAAAAACCTCACCAAGTCTATACATTCTTGCTCATATTTTAACTACTAAAAAATTCATTTGGTTCATTGTGCATAGAAAATCATATGGTAGAATCCTGTTAAGTGTAGCTATTAAATACAGAATTTCATACCTCAGGATTTTCACATTTTCTGTGATTGAAAATACCTCCATAGTCTCACAAATCTTATTTAATTTAAATAAAAAGAAGATTAAAAGAAAGTTAAAGGTATTTTTTAAAAGGTCGTGAAGTTTTTGTTTTTTAACTTAAGGCAGGATTTCTTTTCTTTTTTTAAATGTTTATTTTTGAGAGAGAGGGAGACAGACAGAACACTGGTTGGGGAGGGATAGAGAGAGAGGGAGACAGAATCCGAAGCAGGCTCCAGGCTCTGAACTGTCAGCATACAATCTGATATGGTGCTCGAACCCATGAACCACAAGATCATGACCTGAGCCAAAGTCGGACGCTCAACCGACTGAGCCACCCAGGCGCCCCCCTAAGGCAGGATTTCTTAATCTCAGCATTAATATCTTGGATAATTCATTGTTGTGGGGGGCCCTGGCCTGTGCATTATAGGATGCTTAGAAGCATCCCTGGCCCCTGCCCACCAGATGTCAATAGCAACTCACACCCCAGTTGTGACCACCAACAATGTCTCCAGACATTGCCAATAGCCTCTGGGGGCAAAATCACCCCAGTTTTTAATGCCTAAACCAAGGAGAAGTGCAGTACCCAATTTATTTGATTTTTTTTAAGCTAAACCATTATTTATCCATTCACTCAACAAATATCAACAACTATGCACCAGGCACTGCTTTCTAGTACCATGTACGTTCCATCAATTTGCTCATGGTCCCTGTACTTTGGGGCTGTTACTTCTGATCTCAGCGTTGAGGAGTTGAGAGGAGGAGTCTTGCTGAATTCCCAAGCCCATGCGCTCTCAATGATGACCATCCATCCCTTCTATTACTTTGGGTATCATCACATCGTACTGAAATAAGGGAGAATAACTTCGGTGGAGCAGGACTAAAATCATTACAACACCACAGTCAAGGGAAACATGATTGTTTTCGATGTCATGTGTCAGTTCTGTGATGTTAATCTATTCCGGCAGGAGGACTTCAGAGGGAAAGTTGCATCTTGGGGCTGGGCTCCCAGGTAGGTCAGTAGGTTAAGTGTCCAACTTCGGCTCAGGTCACAATCTCACAGTTCATGGGTTTGAGCCCCGCATCAGGCTCTGTGCTGACAGCTCAGAACCTGGAACCTGCTTAGGATTCTGTGCCTCCCTCTCTCTCTCTCTGACCCTCCCCTGCTCACACACACAAACACTCTCTCTCTCTCTTTCAAAAATAAACATTAAAAAAAAAAAAAAGAAAATTCCATCTTCATTTTCCTGTTAAGGATGACCCAGTAAGTCTGGAAGAAGTCAATACCAATTGAGGAAGTTTGCAAACTATAAATATTTAGCACAAGCAGAGTCAAACCAGAACAATCTGCAGGGACGTTCTTAAGTCCTATCGGAACAAAGTACCACTTTGATACCAGATACCAGAGAGAGTGGCCCAAGTCACCAGCATTTACCCTCAGCCATAGCCCAAATTTCGGTACCCCCCACCCCCAGTTTCTGCTTATTCCTGTCTTGGAATGTGACTGCCAAAGAGGAGTGTTTTATTGCAATCTCTCTCTCCCTCCTTCCCTCCCTCCCTCCCCACCCTCCCAAAGAATATACTATATACTGGAGGTCATGCAATCCAGAAGGAGGTAAACATTTTCTGCCTTCCTAATCCAAACTAGAAAGTTTACAATTCTTGCATGACATGATTTGCTGCATTGTGTTTGTTTCTGTCCAGTTGGTGAACGTGCAAACTGGTCAGAAAAAGATTTTATTTAGGTTAATCCTAAATGACACCCTGTCCTGTGACTGTTGCTTAAAACAATCCTTCACAGTGTAAGATTTTACCAGTAAAATCTTTGTCGTCTCACAAGGCTTTGTTTCTGGTAAATGTTGAGAACTTACACATGGGCTGTGTGGTCAAAAACAATTCTTGAGAAGGAATTAAGCAGTGGGAAGGTGGGAAGGAAAGAACTCATGATGTTACTAGCCACACTCTGTATTTAACCAGTTCAAAAGCCTCACTCTCCGTTTGTTACCAACTAGAGGACTTTTATTAGTACCAAGACCATAAGCAAATCATTGTGCACAAGTGAATAACAGAGGCAGCTAGTGAGCTGAAAACCAGGGTATAAATGACGCAGCCATAACAGGAATTGGGCATTTTCTGAGGATTGACTGCTAGCTGGGGCAGGTTGAAGGTCTGAGATATTGTCGAGGGATATTAACTCCAGCTGCTTTTTCAATCCTATTGCAGCTACATGAATAGATTGCTATATGGAAGAAGAGATTTTTTGTTTTGTTTTGTTTTTTGAGAGTGATAGCAGGGGAGAGGGGGAAGGAGAGGCGGGGGACAGGAGAGAGAGAGAGAGCGAGAGTGAGAGCGAGAGAGAGAGAGAGAGAGAGAGATTGTGCAGAGCCCGATGTGGGGCTCCATCCCATGACTGTGAGATAGTGACCTGAGCCAAAATCAAGAGTCAGACGCTTAAGCAAGAGCCACCCAGACGCCCCATGATTTATTTTAATAATAAGAATAATGGGGGTGCCTGGGTGGCTCAGTTGGTTGAGCCACCGACTTCGGCTCAGGTCATGATCTCACCGTTTGGGAGCTCAAGCCCCGTGTCGGGCTCTGTGCTGACAGCTCAGAGCCTGGAGCCTGCTTCTGATTCTGTGTCTCCCTCTCTCGCTGCCCCTCCCCCACTCGTGCTCTCTGTCTCAGAAATAAACATTAAAAAAATGTTTAATAACAAGAATAATGTAGTTATGTAAAGACCATGGCGGAAAGCATTCACCTTTAAACATGGAATGAATCTGCTCCCAACTATTGTTCACGAATTAAATACTTATCTGCACCATGCCTTTGACCTGCATCCACAAGAGGAGTGAATCCTTGGTGTGCCCAGCTGACCGAAGCCTAATAGCTGACGTTTCTCATTCCTTAGTGCTCTAGAGCATCTTAGAAAAATGGGCAAAAATACATTTTCCTACTGAAAAGAGTGGCAGAAACATTGTTTTGGAGAATAAAGAGTAGATCAGGGGCGCCTGGGTGGCTCAGTCAGTTGAGCATCCCAACTCTTGATTTCAGCTCAGGTCATGATCCCAGAGTTGTGGAATCCAGCCCCACACTGGGCTCCACGCTGAGTGTGGAGCCTGCTTAAGGTTCTCTCTCTGTCTCTCCCTGTGCCCCTCTTCCCTGCTCACAGTCTCTCTCACAAAAAGAAAGATAAAAAATTAAAAAATCACCAAGTGCACACAAAATTTTATTAGCCGGGTTTTCCACATTAAAAAAATTTTTTTTAACTTTTATTTATTTTTAAGACAGAGCACAAGCAGGGGAGGGACAGAGAGAGAGAGGGAGTCACAGAATCTGAAGAAGCCTCCAGGCTCTGAACTGTCAGCACAGAGCCCGAAGCAGGGTTCAAACTCACAGGCTGTGAAATCATGACCTGAGCCGAAGTCAGACACTCAACCAACTGAGCCACCCAGGTGCCCCAAGGTTTTCCACGTTCTAAAAAACACTTCTCACATAAACAAACAAAAAATCCAGCTTTCGGGTAAAATGGAAAAGCCAGGAGACAGGAGCCACCAAAAAAAGAATTTTTTCCAAATGAATAAAGTTACTTATCCTGGAATGTTAGGGTAGAAAGAAAGAAAAAGTTGAAGATAGAGTGACTTCAAGTATTTAAAAGTTTTGCATGGTCTAGCCTATGCTTATCATCTAGAGGAAATGGGGTTTATTGAAGGGAGGGAAAAATTCAGCCACAGGGGAAAAAAAAAAAGAACTTTGTAAAAAAAAATGTAAACAAAATTATTACAATACAACCTGATGGACGAAGGGAGGGGAAAAATTCAGCCACAGGGGGGAAAAAAAAAAAGAACTTTGTAAAAAAAAAATGTAAACAAAATTATTACAATACAACCTGATGGACTGGCCGCAAGCAACCCAACATTGGATTATAGGTGGGGAAGTGCTCATCAATGTTTAATAAACTGTTCTGGGGGAGCGGGAGAAAAGCTCCAATATGTAGCATTTGCTGATTCCCATGGTGTAAATATCCCCACCATGGCCGATTTCAAGCTGCCAACACAATGTCACCAAATACGGAATTGGGAGGTGAGGCTCCTGTACACCATCATGTAGTATTTCCACTCCCAGGTCCAATAGACCTAAATAATATCCAGAGCACAGATACCAGTAAAATATAATAAAATAATTAAGAAATAGTGAGCTTTGAGTGTGTATTACCTTTTTAAAAATATAATTTTCTGAAGGTTATGTATATTTAAACTTTAATACTGGTTCTGTTTAACTACTGATACTCAAAACTGCTGAAATTTTAACACTCTGCTCTCAAGAGCCTTGTGAGCCAATTACAGCCCAAGACTGGATAGCTGTAATCACTGTCTCAAGTTAAATGGAGGAGAACCACAGAGGCTTACATTCTCAAAACGGCTCTCCTTGACTTGCTCTTAAATATTTTCCTTTGGCTTTAATCAACAGTTAATGTGAGAACCAATTAAACAAACAGACAAAAACTTATGCTGAAAAGTTCTCTCAAAAACGCCATGGCTCTAAGTCTGTGGTTCTTAACCAAAGGGATTTTGCTTCCCAGGGGACATTGGCAATAATTACAGATATTTTTGGTTATCACACCTGGGGTTGAGGTGCTACTGGCATCTAGTGGGTAAAGACCACAGCTGCTGCTATACGTCCTGCAGTGTTCAGGACAGTCCCGCATTCAACCCAAATCCTAACAGTACTGAGACTGAGAGAGCCTTCCTGGGTCCTCTGATAAGATGAAATGTGATAAATTCCTTTATAATTTACTACCAGTCTCTCTCCTAAAACGGTTCCCTCTATCATATAATAAGAGTTTTGTAACTCATTATACCTCCCTTTTGTTCTTCACTAGCAGCAACTGTAGTAATCCTTGTGCTGACTCCTTTCAGGGACTCTGATGTTCTGCTTTTATTCTAACATCATTGAACCAAGTCTTTTGTTAATAAGACAAATTCTTTTCAGAACTAAGAAGAGGATGGATTGTTGGGGGGACGGTTGGATGGACAGTTGCATGGATATCTACAAAGATGTCTGGATGGATGGATGGATGGATGGATGGATGGATGGATCATAGGATGGGGAAAAAATTTATTTCAAGAGAGAAAAAGAAGAAAGAAAGAAGGTGGAATTTTGCTTTGGAAATGGGAGACACTGAAAACAGTTGGCTGCCATTGTAACTTCTAAAAGATTTACTTGGAATATATTTAAATATATATTTTTAATTTCAGAGAAAAAATGATCCCTATTCTCTTGCATCCCTGGTGTCCTTCAAAGTTAAGAAGATGCCTTATCAAGATCAGCCAGCAAAACTCCCAGAGGGGAGCATAGGAGTAAGTATCTGAAAAATATAGACGCACAATAATTTCACTGAACTAATCATTTTTTAAATCACTATTCAACTTGTGCTACATTTAAGTGCTTATTACATTAACTTGAGAAACTTGAGAGTGCAGGACTAATACCACTTTTCTTTAAGTTTATTGATTTATTTTGAGAGAGAGAGAGAGAGAAAGCAGGGGAGGGGCAGAGAGAGAGGGAGACAGAATCTCAAGCATGCTCAACGCTGTCAGGGAAGAGCCTGAGGCGGGGCTTGAACTTCACAAACCATGAGATCATGACCTGAGCCGAGATCAAGAGTTGGATCCTTTATCACCTAAGCCACCCAGGTGCCCCAGACTAATATCACTTTTTAATCAAGCCATTTTGTTTGAAAGGAGCCCAGATAGCAATGATCATTATATTGAAATTGCCCCGATTGTTTAATTGTTTATTTATTTACTTCTTTTCTGATTGTTTAACTTTAAGGACAGCATGGTGAGTGAGGTGGGGAGGAAGGAGTCTCTTCCTTAGGGACAGCTGGATGACCTTAGACAGTCATCTTTCCTTTCTAGGCAAAGAACTATAATTTTTGCCTGAAAAGAAAAGGACACTATGAGCTTCATTTGAATGAAATGTTATTTTCAAATTGAGGCTATCAAACATTACTGACACCCAACTCAGACCTGCTGAGTTAGAATCTTCATTTTCTCAAAATCATCAGGGCATCGTGTACCCAGAACAATTTGAGAAGCACTGCTGTGGATGGTATATAAGTTGATACTATCATAATGTGTCTTATCAGCCTAGGTCTTAAATGTAATTATAAAATTTAATCTTTCTATAGCCTGATCTACTTTCAGCCATTTAAATTAGATGAATCCATTGATTAGTGATTTGCAACTCTTGAGTATGCAAAGAAGCATCACTCATGTGACTTTAAAGATAAAAACATGCTAAGACCTCACCCCAAACATCAGGATTCAGTAGGTCTGGCACTGTGCTTTAAAAGCGCCTGGGTGGCTCAGACAGTTAAGCATCCAACTTGTAATTTCGGCTCAGGTCGTAATCTCGCAGTTGGTAAGACTGAGCCCCACGGTGGGCTCTGTGTTGATGGTGTAGAGCCTGCTGGGATTCTCTCTCTGCCCCTGCCCTGTGCTCACTCTTTCTCTCAAAAACAAAACAAAACAAAAAAACCCCAAAACATTGAAAGCACTGAGAATCTCTAGCACCTAGTCTGGCAGCACGGAGCAAGACCCACATTTCCAATGTGTTTCAAAACACATTCTCCGGGGGGCGCCTGGGTGGCTCAGTCGGTTGAGCGGCCGGCTTCCGCTCAGGTCATGATCTCGGGGTCCGTGAGTTCGAGCCCCGTGTTGGGCTCTGTGCTGACAGCTCAGAGCCTGGAGCCTGTTTCCAATTCTGTGTCTCCCTCTCTCTCTGACCCTCCCCTGTTCATGCTGTCTCTCCCTGTCTCAAAAATAAATAAAACGTTTAAAAAAAAATTGAAAAACAGTTTAAAAAAAAAAAAACACATTCTCCGGGCTTCATCCTGGCTCCGCCCACTCTAATTAAGAAACTTTCAGGAAATCACTCTGCTTCGCTGGGGCTATTAACCATATTCACCTGAAGGCATTGTCAAGAAGGTTAATAAAATGATGTCTGAGGAGCCCAAGCATTACACCTAGAACAAGGTATTCAAGTCAGTAATAGCAACCCTCCCAAAATGCCTTACCCTCTCCCTCTAGGTTGAGGAAGCCCAAACTGGAAATGTCAAAGTATTTGAGTAAACATTGGTGGCATTTGAAAGTAAGCACTGCCACATCTTTCTTTATGTGGCTCATTTCTCTTTCCTTAGCAAGATGTCTACCACAGTTTGGATTTATGTTCAACCTAGAAGACAGAGGCTTTGGGTTTTTAATATAGGATGTTCTTCCGAAGAGGTTCAAAGGCTTGTTGCTCTAAGGGAGATAAATCTGGGTCCCTTTGTTTTCTCCGAGCATGTGTTTCATAAAAGAAACATATGTTACAGTCAGTCCCATCAACAGTATTGTGTCTTTCTGCACTGGCCACAGGTGACAGCCTGCTGTTCTCAACCCATCTCAAAAGATCCACAAAATCATCAGATACATGTGCTTCCCCCATCCCCACCACTCCTGTCATTGCATTTTTCAAAAGCCTTGTTATCTGGGGTGAATGATTTACCACATCATGAATATGAAGGTTATTGGGAAAACATTTCGGAATGAAGGTTCTCTGAGGTCTCGCAGATCTGCCCCACCCCACGCTCAAGGGAAATGATTTTCCTGTGGCTTGCTTTGAGAGGACTGGGCTTTGGGCTGGCTGATGTTTTCTTCTAGCAAGTTCTTCTCAAAGGTCTTTCTTATATGGAAAAGAAAGCAGCAGAAGAGAATTGCTTTAAGGCACTAAATCAGTTGGAATGGGTAGTTGGGAATCATAATTATGAACCCCAATCCCTACTCTGCCATTGGGTAAACCTTCTCGGATACTTTTTTTGTGATGAGCCTAGAGACTGGTGGCTTGTTTTCCTAGGCCCTTGTGCGGGTTGATTAGTTTGTTTGTACTTCCTTGGCAACAAGGTCATGATTCAGCCATTTTTTTGAGCCCGGTGTGAGCTTCTTTGAAGAAGAGAGCAATCCCCATTTGCTACCTGCAGCATGTCTGTTTGTGACAAATGAACTCATGAAGCACGACTCTGGCCGTGTTCAGAGGTGAGGGAAAGGTTGCATGAGGCAAGGAATAAACTGAACACAGAGTCATTAAAGCGCAGCAGAGAAAAAAACAGGATTCAGTCATTTGAACACTTTGCTTAATAATCATCTTTGGCATTTGTATGTGGTGCCACTGAAGCCAAATTCTATAATTTACATCCAGAAAAGGAATATTATTGTCTAGTAACTGCAATTGTAGTTGTTATAAACTAGTTAGCGAAAATCTTTCCTTAAACCTCCTACAGGGGTGCCTGGGTGGCTCAGGTCACTATCTTGCGGTTTGAGTTCAAGCCCGCGTCGGCCTCTGTACTGACAGCTCAGAGCCTGGAGCTTGCTTTGGATTCTGTGTCTCCCTCTCTCTCTCTCCCCCGTTCATGCTCTGTCTCTCTCTCTCTCTAAAAAATAAACATTAAAAAATATTTTGAAAGCAAAAACCTCATACAGAAACTGTAAATCCATTTCATTGCTAGCACAGCTTTAGAACCTTAAAATAGAGTTATTATATTCAACAATTATTTGTGGAGTTCAAACTGCTTATCTCATAGGGGCTATTGAAATGTTAAAATGTGTGTTCAGCTGGTCCACTTTATGTTATTATTTTATTCTAAATGGCACTGTAGGTAGGGCATCTTGGTACATTTAAACCATTCTTGCGACCCCTATGAAGTATGTTTACACAAGATTTTGTGAGACATAAATACAGATGTCAACATTAATTACAGTTGCAAATACAAGGGAGCTTTTTCCTTCTACCTTGGTATTTTGTCAAATATACAAAAACATATCATAAACGTCAATGATAAAATGTAGGCATATTAAAAAGTTATGTATGGTCCTTCAACCGTAATAAAGAACAACGAGATTTATGACATGATGAAGGTAAGATTAAATGTTCCCTACTTAGCATCACTTTAAGAAAGTTTAAATTCCATTTATAATTTATGGATCTCACTTCCTAAGATTGCAGATAATTATAATAAGTGAATTGTTAAAATTTTATACTATTTCTTTATTTTTTTTTTTTTAATTTTTTTTTTCAACGTTTTTTATTTATTTTTGGGACAGAGAGAGACAGAGCATGAACGGGGGAGGGGCAGAGAGAGAGGGAGACACAGAATCGGAAACAGGCTCCAGGCTCCGAGCCATCAGCCCAGAGCCCGACGCGGGGCCCGAACTCACGGACCGCGAGATCGTGACCTGGCTGAAGTCGGACGCTTAACCGACTGCGCCACCCAGGCGCCCCTATACTATTTCTTTAAATAGCTACAGGTTCTTGATACATAAAGATGAATTGAAACAGTTTGTTGATTGGTTGGCACACACTTAAGTTTTTCACCCTAAATTTTAAGTACTTCAGTTAGTCAACATTACCCTTCTTTCTTTTATTTTTTTTAATGTTTTTCTTAATTGATATTTGAGAGAGAGAGAGAGAGAGAGAGAGAGACAGAGCATGAGTGGGGGAGGGGCAGAGAGATGGAGAATCTGAAATGGGCTCCAGGCTCTGGGCTACGAGCTGTCAGCACAGATCCCGACACAGGGCTCAAAGTCACGAGCAGTGAGATCATGACCTGAGCCAAAGTCAGACACTTAACCGCTTAACCGACTGAGCCACCCAGGTGCCCCTACCCTTCTTTCTGAAAGCAGTTAAAATATATAATCACTTGCTCGTATTTTTAAAGGAAACCTTTAGTCCTCAATACACCCTTTCTGCCATCGGACCACCTTCTAGATGAATGATTCTTACAAGGAGGGGCTTAGGTAATTGGGCAAATCACACCTTTGTGTGAGACTATACAGAATGTTCTAGAGCTATGTAGTCCAGTATGGTAGCCATCAGCCACAGGTGGATAGTGAGTACCTGAGATGTAGCCACTGTGACTGAAGAAGTAAACTAGAAGTTTGACTTCATTTTAACTCATTTAAATGTAAACCTAAAAACTGTAGCAGTCTAAGATTTTTTGTCCATTAAATGCAGCTATATTTTTTTGGTGAGACTACATTTTGCTTTTACCACTGAAAATCTGGTTTGTTGTTATATGCTGTAAATATCAAATACACACTGGATTTTGGAGACTTCGTTAAAAAAAAAAAAAGAATTTAAAACGTCTTGTGGAGGGGCGCCTGGGTGGCTCAGTCGGTTAAGCATATGACTTGAGCTCAGGTCATGATCTCATGGTTTGTGGGTTCGAGCCCCACGTCAAGCTCTGTGCTGACAGCTCAGAGCCAGGAGCCTGCTTCACATTCTGTGTCTCTCTCTCTCTTTTCCCCTCCCCTGCTTGGGCTCAGTCTCTCAAAAATGAATAATGTTTAAAAAAAATAAAAAACAAAAATAAATAAAATGTCTTGTGGATATTTTTATTATCAACTACATGTTGACATGATAATAGTTTGGATATTTAGGGTTAAATAAATTATTAAAATTAATGTCTCATCTTTCTTTTTCCTTTTTCAAAAAATTCCTAAGTCACACACGTGGCTTGCATTATATTTCTGTTGGACAGCACTCATCTATTGCAGGGTTATACAAGGTTCCAGTTTGGAGCTGGTGATAATAGCTACAGAGCTCCAGAGAACATTGGAGTGTTAAATCAGTCTTATTTGAAATGAGTGAAAAATTATTACAGTAAATTAGTGTTTAGTCATGACAAACTCTGACAATTAAGATCTGTTTTTCTTACTATTTACTTTCCAATGGATAATGTAAGCTTCTTGTGGGCTTATCAAAACGAGCTGCAATGGGGCACCTGGGTGGCTCAGTCGGTTGAGCGGCCGACTTCGGCTCGGGTCATGATCTCGCGGTCCGTGAGTTTGAGCCCCGCGTCAGGCTCTGTGCTGACAGCTCGGAGCCTGGAGCCTGTTTCGGATTCTGTGTCTCCCTCTCTCTGACACTCCCCCGTTCATGCTCTGTCTCTCTCTGTCTCAAAAATAAACGTTAAAAAATTTAAAAACAAAAACAAAAAAACAAAATGAGCTGCAAGATGAACATAAACAATGAGTAACAAAGCTTCAGTATTTTCCAACATTTTATTTTGTGCCAAGCTTTCCCAAACCATTCTGAAATTTCCAGAGCACTGATACAGATTTAAATAAGCTTTGGTCATATAAAAGTAGTCAATTAAGTCTTTCCCTAGTAAGTTTGCCTGTGCAGTTCAAGTTTCTAATTCATACAAAGCATTGAGTTTCAGGAAAGGCTGGGCTTTACCTATTTCCACCCACGGATGAAATGCCCCCATTGCCATTTATAGACATGAATATGTCACATGACTCCCTGATCAATGTGTTTTCAGAAAGACTTCTCTTTCCAAGACATGTGTGACTCTTCCAATGACGTGTTACACTTGACTCTTCATCCACCTCTTTCCATCAACAACCGATGAGCTCTCCTGCCCTGGATATCTGGAGAAATGCTCTGGGGCAGTGTTGTTGATTTTCCATATTTCCACTGGCCTTGGTGTAGTGACTTCTTGACTAGGCAGCGAAAAGCCTAGATAAGTTTAGGAAAACACCAGGGGCCAAGGAAGGTCTTTGCAGCTGCTCCCATTTTAGATTGAGAAGATTGGGCAGCCTCAGTGCCACATGGATGTCCTAAAGGCAGCTGGCAAGCAAAGCAGAATGCAGGCACAGGAGGAAAGTTTTTGAGTTTGTGTTCTTTTAGAACTCTTTGTCCTTTCCTCCTGGTTAATTACATATGATGATTTACAGGAAATGTACATGACATGTGTAATCTTAACGTTTAAAATACCCAGAGAAGGGGAATGGAGTGGTATTATTTTTTTAATTTTTTTTTTAACGTTTATTTATCTTTGAGACAGAGAGAGACAGAGCATGAACAGGGGAGGGTCAGAGAGACAGGGAGACACAGAATCTGAAACAGGCTCCAGGCTCTGAGCTGTCAGCACAGAGCCCGACGCGGGGCTCAAACTCACGGACCGTGAGATCATGACCTGAGCCGAAGTCAGACGCTTAACCAACTGGGCCACCCAGGTGCCCCATGGAGTGGTATTTTTTAAGTGAGCATAATGTTACTGGGAGCAGACTGATGACAGTTTGGGTGATGAGAATTTCAGAATTTTGGAACTGAATAGGACAGTAGCAATCATCTGGTCTCAGACATTTTTAAGACACTACTGTCAGCACCTTTGGAAGTGAATGCAAACAAAAAGCCAATAGATTTTGTAATTGTACCTATATGCTGTTCTCTGCTTCAAGAGACTCTAATAAGCATATCCTGTTCAATTTAATATTTTATTCATATTTTTCCATCATTGCTGCAAAAAAAAGTCCACATATGTAGCATCATTCTTTGTAAGTGACCTCCCTACCTGTTTCTACAGAATGAGAAGTTTATTTTTTTTTTATTTTTTTAAATGTTTATTTATTTTTGGCAGAGAGAGAGACACAGAGCATGAGCAGGGAGCGGCAGAGAGAGAGAGGGAAACACAGAATCCAAAGCAGGCTCCAGGCTCTGAGCTGTCAGCACAGAGCCCGATTCGGGGCTTGAACTCACAGACCACGAGATCATGACCTGAGCTGAAGTCAGAAGCTCAACTGACTGAGCCATCCAGGTGCCCCAAGAATGAGAAGTTTTTTAAATAACAACATCAAAGCCTACAGTAGCCAAGAAACCCAGCAAAGTTGTTAGTAGCTCTTCTCCCAATCCATTGCTTTTTATTAAACTAACAATGTGAACAGAATAGTCTATGGACTTTCTTTCAACCCTTTTAGCTGTATTACTGTAAAGTACCTACTAGTAAATTTTGGCAATCTCTAACACATGCACCCAATATAGCCTGAAACTATGTTGTTTCCTCAGTGAAATTAGAGTTCGGGGGGAAGAAACATTTATAAGAAACCCCAGAATTGGCCGTGGCTCCAGATTTTCTCTTTCCTGGGCCACCCTAACTGGCCAGTGAATACATACATGATCAATACCATCCCTGGTAGTTTCAAAGTCTGAAATTCTCATTACCAAAATTGTTTGAGTCTGCTTCCAGTAATGTTATTTCATTCTGAAAGATCACCTCATGTCCTTCCTCCAAACACTTTAAGAGGAGGATTGAGCACTGATTTCATAGGTATTAGATGTAATTCACTAAGGGAAAAGAATATAAAGGGAAGTGATTCAGAAGTCATCAGTCCCTATCTTGCTCATGTAGCCATATACATGCAAAGGATTGTTTTAGAGTAAGTCACTTAGGCTGCAGAATCCAGGTGGCATTGTGACTGCTTTCAGTCCTCCAGTGCATCATTTCTTCACATGCCGTGTGTCCTGTCCTTAGACTGCAACAAGCAGGGCAAGAGTAATCCCATCATGGTCATGGAATTGTTGTACTTCCTGCTGATGCGTTGGATGAAATAGGGACTGTGCTGGCAATGGGCATTAACGGGCGAAGGAGGAAGGTATAAATGGTAAGGAGGTTATGGCCAGCCTTTTCCTCACTGAGAGCAGGGAGCAAGTCCCTGGCACTAGTGTGCATGTGGAATGACTAGCAGTCTCACTACTGTTGATGCCTTTGTTTGGTCTGGATATCAATGATGCTTGGGACTGGAGAATTGAGAGAATTAAGTCATCAGTATGTCCGCTGCATAGGGGAAATGGACCAAGATGAAGGAGCAGTGAAAAGCCTAATAAGCTGAGAAAACCAGGGGCAGGATGCTCCAATCTAGTTAAGAAGGCAGAGGAAAGAGGTGATCATGGTCAGGGCCCAATACTTGGGTACAGGCTATGAAAACACCCATACATTTCCAGCCAAGACACATTCCAGAGCCACCAACCTTTGCTATGAGTCCATCATCTCTTGACTAGTGGGTTAGAGAATTGTGACCTAGAGGTCCCAAACATGTATCAGAACTGGACCTATGATCCTTCCAACCAACACAGTTAAAACGAGGAGCACTCTGCCTGGTTTAACGGAGGCAGTGCTTACTTCTCTCTAAAACCAGATAGACCTGCCTGGATGAATAACATTTCAGATCCAAGAATACTTTCATTTCTATTTTCTTTGGCAGAGGTGTTAGCAGCGTGACTGGGTCTCTTGGTTTTGTCTGGGGGTCTACAGCTTCTTTGCCGTCGGGGTCTCCAGAGACACATTTCCCCAGCACGTGGGCAATAGGGGAGCTGCTTCTGCTCATGGGGGAGGGGAGGGGTGGTTCATGGACACTGAGCATGCAGTCCTGCTGGGAAGGTCTTCTTTTCCTCCAAATTCCCTTGCAACAGTGGGGAATGAAATGAGTTCTAACAGCAACCGAAAACTGGATCTAGGATTGAAGGCAACCCCAATGCATCCAGACAATTAGCATTCACTTTGCTTACTCCCATAAACTCCAAGATGGCTAGTGAGGCTGTGGGCCATCATAAACACAGAAGCTAGAGATAAAGAGGTGGTGGCATTAATTAGTTGTGTGACTCACTTAGCTCCTCTGGGACTGAATCTTCTCATCAATAAAATGGGGGGGTAGTGGTGGTTATATTAGGTGATTTCTAATCTTTTTGCACATTCAACAGTCCAGTGGATCCAATTCAACTCACTTCTCAGTGAGGTTAGCCCAGTTCTGTAGAGAAATGTGTGTGGACAGACTTGGCCTTTCATAGGGTCAAGGGCAGTCATTACTGCCACAAAAGGTCCAGCCCAATTTAAGGTCATTCCTTTTCAGCTTGTTGGTTCTCAGTCTTGATCCACTTCAATTCCATTCCAGGGTTTCTGGGCTGTTCTAAGCCAAACACCCACCAAGTGTCTGTAATTAGATCTTCCATTCAACCTAGGAGACCTCAGAATGTGCTGTTTTTTAAGAGTTTATGTTTGAGTTCTGTAGACATTCAGATCTCCCCTAGGATGATTTCAACTATTATATGGATCTTTTCAGAACTACTCCCAGTATTGTATGGTAATTACTACTTTATTTCACCCAACAGTTTTCAAATTTGAGGTCATTTGCTTTATTTTCCATTTCAGATTAAGACATCAGTTATCTGGGCAACCCCAAATGTTTCCTTCTCAATCCCATTATGGGTAATAATACTAGCAATACTTCTCGGATTATTGGTTCTGGCCATCTTAACCTTAGCTTTATGGAAGGTAAGTTTATTTATTTTGTTTTTCTTTTTGAGTAGAGAGGCCACTGAGGGGATTTACAAGGATCCACCTAGTGATTTGAAAAGACAATGCCAGAGGCACGATTTGGGGATTTTTAACAGACATAAAGGGAAAATTGTGTCTTGTTTGTCTTGGCAAACTTACTATGCCTGTGTAGCTGACATTTAAGAAGACCAAGAGTGTTTAATGCTGCTTTTATCTGGAGATTTCTTGTAAATAAATACAGAGAAAGTTAGACTTTCTTAGCTAAGACCTGTGATCTTCTTTCCAATATACTTGTGGTGAAAATGTTACTGTGAAGCCTTCTTTTTCTTGTTTAATTAATCAAGATCTCAAGCTTTTTGCTGACATGGTCCCATCAGCAATTGTTTGAGATGTTTCTTTTTAAGCACCACAAATGCAATTAATATAGTAGTTAACTGATACTTGGACTCTTGGGCCAAATAGATCATGCATGTTATATGCTTGGAATTTTTTTTTTTTTTTTGATCTTGCCAATAAGTCCATCTCCATTAGGAAGGCTTAATGAATTCTTTCATGTGTTTCTGGCCTGAAAACCAACACGACTGCCAAGTTTCACAGACCTTTCCATTCCAAAAAAGAAACAATGGCACAATTACATGACTGTAAGAGTAATTAATCTAGTCACATCTTAGTTAACCACTATTGTTGGGGTTCCCCAAAATCATAGTGTATTTTTATCTTAAAACAATTTGTGGCATGCTTAAAAAATGGAGAAAACCTTGCCATGTGAGCTAAATAACGGCTTTCCTGATCATTATCAATTGTTTTGTGCCATCCTGAGCCTACACGGTCTACTGAATTTTTTACCTTTTGAAATAGACCTTTGTGTTATTCTGTTATTTATACCACCTTTGTTTCCATAAATGATAGTGTGGCAATTGACAGAATATGGTCCTAGTCTTGCAGAAAAAAAAAAAAAAAAAAAAGACAACTCAATAGTTATCAACAAAACCCAATGCATTTGGCTTCTGGTGTAAGAAGCAATAAATAAGAATTGAGGTCAAGATTTCTAGGGAAAGTTAGATTCTCCTAGACCAAATACTAATTTGAAATTCAGGAGGATTAAGATTCTAGAATCACTTCTTCCCCAAGTTGTTGGTTGATCTTTAGAAAGTTACTTAGATGTTCTGGGATTTAAAGGAATGACCTTTCTAGACAAAGAATGACAATCTACTTTTCCTGTATATGCTCTGTGTTCCACAAGTACAGAGGGATATGCAAGTTTCTCCTCTCTTTTTCCTAAATTCCACCCTGAGATAGCCTATGACACACTTCAGGAGAGAGTCCCCCTTCCCTGGCCAGCAGCAGTTAGCACTTCTGCTGGCTCCAAAAAACATGCAGAAAAGCAGAGAGGAAATCTTTGGGCCTTGTTGCTATAATCTCAGGAAAAATATACGAGGTCCCTAAGTGGATTATATAACACAGGGAAATTCTCCCACTAGCACGAACACTCTGCCTTATGCAATAAATTCGTCACCGCAGGTAAAGGATCCTCGGCTTTCCCCTCCTAATTCAGAGAATTGGTCAGATAATATCCACAGAGCTTCAGTTTCTTATAGAAAACACAATAAAGTGAAAATTCTTAGAACGAGGAGTTTCACCCATTCCCAGAACACCGTTTCTCTTTTTCACAGTGCGGATTCTTTGACAGAGCAAGACCACCCCAGGATGACATGAATGACAGGGAACAACTCACAGATGAGAAAACCATTGAGACATGAAAAGCAAAAGCAAAGTTCAAGACACTCGAACACTGGTCCTGTTCAAAGCAAAGAAGGAACATAAAGGTTAAACAAAGGTTTCCCTGTACCCGCCAGCGACCTAGGAAATGGAAGGGCCCCAGAAATATCACCTCATCTGTGCTGCACTTTGGAGAAGATGCCACGGAGCCCAGAGACCCTTCTGGGAGAGGTAACGTCCTCAACACTGTGGAAACCATTAGCCATCACGGAAGACATCTTTTGCTTTAGTCATTCTGCCTTTGGCAGACACTCTGAAATGGGCATGGGAACTCAAGTTGCTTTCCAGGTAAATCCAACTCAAGTCACAGAGATGAACTATTGGAATTACGGTCAACTTCAGAAGGTGAACTAGGACCGAACCTTCCAACACTACTGTATCCAGCGGAATATTTGACACCTCCCTATGGAAAAGAAGCATTTCTAATGAAGTTATGGCTCAGGGAGACAAGCATATGTTGTTGGTACTGTGAAAGTACTTTTGAAACGACAAAGATAATCTTGTAACTGAGGATAACAATTTATTTATTTATTTTCCATGTCTCTGGGCAGATATCCTGGTCATCTAGAAGATTTGGACATTAAGATTTGGTTAGCTGGTTCTCGAAATCACTCACTAAATTTCCTTCTAAGGTAACCATCTGGTGCAGATAAATTCACAGAACATCTTTAGACAGCGCTAAGAAAAAACAGACAGTTTCACTTAATACTTAGCTGCCTGCTACCTGAAATCACTTGGACTCACACTTTCCGAGGACTCACATCTGCTTGATTTAGCTTGGCAAAAAGTTGTATTTATATTTCCTTTCATACAAAAAAAAAAAAAATGCTTTCTATTGACTTAATTAGCAATACACAGATTTCAAGGTCCTCTCACACCTGTGTGGTGTTTAAAAGTAAGGGTAAAATTTCTGAGTCCATTGATACAAAAACAGTTTTACAATATGGGTAAACATTATTTTTAATATCTATAAGGAACAACAGCAATACTTAGCTTGGGATTAAATCACCTATTTCTCTACTATTCCTCAAATCTATATACACAGAGAAGACACATCAAGCATACATGGGAAAGAAATACAAAGTTATGCAGATGTGAGATGAACCCAGAAAAGGGATTCCTAAGAATTTTATTTAGAATTTCCTATTCTAACCTTACTACTCATTTTTACCGCTAATCTTTATAATACACAACTTCAGAAAATAACCTTTATTTAAGCTATTCTCCCATCACCTAAAATTTAACCACCACAGAAAGTTGATGTTTAAAACTCTTGTAAATAATTCATAGTCGTGTGTAATGTCATCATTTCTGAAGTAAACTTGACCAGCCAAAGTTATATAATCTGCACAGTTTTGTAGCCTTTTTATGATCATGAAAAATTACCATGAAGAAATGCTGAACAAATTTTATATTTATGTGCAATATTTTATAGACCTACGTATCTAAAGCATGTATGTTTACACTGGCATTAGTTATTTTTTTAATTAATATCCTATTACATATAATAGAGCAAGTGGACCAAAATCCTTAGGTTTACAAAGCAGTTGGAAAAGTTGTATTCCCAGCGTCAGCAATCACACTTTATTTGAAAGATGAGCCAAACTCACAGACACTAAATTTTCTGTTGTACCTTAGCCTGGAGGCCAGCCATTTGGCTATAGTTGCAGATCTTCCTTGGAAACCAAATGCAAGGCTCATGATACTCTGACGCAGTTCATATTTTTCCCAGTTGTGAATTAAATCCTGTCACGGTAGCAGTTTCAAGTTGTAAGGACAGAAGTCTGGCTCCCAGGGCATATGGCCGACTGTGGGTGAGAACCGCAGGTGCCTCAGAGAGTTTGAGGGTCCCACACCAGCCTCTGCAGGTCTTCTGTGTTAGTCCTCCAGGTAGAATTGGTTTGGCAAGGAGGTGGCTGTCTATATGTGATTGGAGGAGTGCCAAACAGGTTTCTCCGCCCCCACATAACACCCTAACTCTTGTCATCATGCCTGACTTTGGGCCAATAGAGATTAGCTCCTAAGGATTTGGGGTTCTAGAAGGACCCTGAGAAAACCCACCCATTGCCTTTTAAAAGTTAACATTCGTGAAGAAACTCAGAACCCCTAGGGCTACATAAATGTAGGACCCCATGAGCTGGGTCACACAGACACCCGGAGGAAAGGACAGATGCCAGGAACAAGACTAGGACCCGGAACGGAACGAGATCTGAGGTTTCCTCACAGTCTCAGTCAAGAGTGGTCCTCTCTGCAGAGACGGACATTTGACAGAGGACCATCACACACACAGTGGCCCCCTCTGCCACTTTAGATGTGGAAGCAAATGGAGGAAAGGGGGCACCTGAGGTCAGGTGAACCCACCAGTCATCAGTTCCCGAGCAGCACCGCCGCTTAAGGAACACTCTGTCGATGCACTGAGAGTATCTGCTTCTCGCCATAACACTGCCGATCACTTTCATAATTCATGTTGTACCATGCTTCTGTTAGAGTCTATGTATATCTTAGATATCCCTTTTGAAATTCTTACAGCTGGCTTAGAAGACGTGGAAAAAAGGGGCAAATCAAGTTTTATACACTTGGAGATTTTTATACAGTAAATAAACATGGACTAGTCACCACTGAAACCCCCACTTTTTCAACTCCTTTTTTTTTCTTCTTTTATTTAAATACGTATGTAGATATCTGTGAAGATTTTCACATGCCTATTAACCTTGCCACTAATAAAATGAAAAATTAAAGACACGATGACGTACTTGTGGTCTGTTTTGCACACAACGTACAGCTTTCCCACAATAGCAGAGATCAAACGTTTCTATCTTTATGCTTTGATTTTTCATTATTATAAAGACATTTAATGTTGGAAGAAATCTGGAAGAGTGAGAATACAACATTTCTTTGGGATGATGAGAATGTTCTAAACTTAGATTGTGGTGATGTTTGCATAACTCCATGAATACACCAAAAAATACTGAATTGTACACTTTAAATGGGTAAGTTTTATAATATGTGAATTAAATCCCAATAAAGGTATTTAAGAAACATTTTTAAGTTACTTCTAATAACTCTACCCTTATACAACTGATTACTTTTCTCTACATTGCCTTTCAAATTTTGACCATATAAAAATCTTAGCACCTTTTTTAAGTTTATTTATTTATTTTTGAGAGGGAGAGAAAGTGCACACAAGCTGGGGAGGGGCAGAGAGAGATGGAGAAGGAGAATCCCGAGCAGGCTCCAGACTATCAGCATGGAGCCCAGTGTGGGGCTTGAACTCCTGAACCGTGAGATCATGACCTGAACCAAAATCGCGAGGCAGACACTTAACCGACTGAGCCACACAGGCTCCCCAAAATCTTAGCTCCTTTATGAAGCTCTCTTCTGTGTCTTCAGCCAAGCTGTGTCTCCAGCTGCCTAATGGCATTTTACGAGTCACTAGCCTTTTCCTTTCGTTTGCATGACTATCTTCCAACTGCATTGACCCTTAATGAGAGCAGGAAACATAATCTTTTCACCTTTGTGTCTCCAGGACCTAGGACCAACCTCTGCTATATAGTCAGTGCTCACAAACATTTCTAGAATAAATAAATAAATATACCTATGCGTATAATAATAATCACAGGGAACATGTACTTTTGTAATCTACTTCCATTACAAAGCCCCAGGGTGCACACATTATTCATAGTGTTCATACAATGTTATTTTAATAGTTACCCCAAGTTCTTTTCAATTAGTAGGCCATCTTTTGTTTAAACATCCCCCCTCTCATCAGAAATAGTTCTTCACAGATTCATTTATTAAGAATAACATTAAATTGAGGGGCACCTGGGTGGCTCAGTCGGTTAAGCGTCCAACTTCAGATCAGGTCATGATCTCACGGTTTGTGGGTTCGAACCCCACATCCGGCTCTGTGCTGACAGCTCAGCCTGCTTTGGATTCTTGGTCTCCCTCCCTCCATCCCTCCCCCACTCATGATCTGTCTCTGTCTCTCTAAAAAATAAATAAACATAAGGGCGCCTGGGTGGCTCAGTTGGTTGAGCGTCCAACTTTGGCTCAGGTCATGATCTTGCGGTTTGTGGATTCAAGCCCCACGTCGGGCTCTGTACTGACAGCTCGGAGCCTGGAGCCTATTTTGGATTCTGTGTCTCCCTCTCTCTGCCCCTCCCCTGCTCATGCTCTGTGTCTCCCTCTCTCTCAAAAATAAATAAACATAAAAAAAGTTTAAAAAATAAAAATAAATAATAAACATTAAAAAATTTTAAGAATACCATTAAGAATAATTTTAATAATTAACTTTAATAATTTTAAGGATAATAAGAATAATTTTAAGAGTAACTTTCATCCATGAGGCTTCTCTTGGTTACTTCAATGAATGAACTTCACATGTCTTTACTTGGTCAAAGTATAGAAGCTTTTTGTGGTTCTTGAAAAGATTGCTTCTTAAGAGCATTAGATCAATTTGCATTAACCTAAATATACTGTTTCCTTCATAATTCTGTCAGTATTCTAAAATATTTTGGTAACTGTTTCCAAGAAATACTTTAATTGTATTTCACTAGAATTCAGTTATTTGATATAGACATTTAATTTTGAGTTCTAATATTTATCAACCATTTAATATAGACCAACGTGCTGGCCATACCCTGTAAGACATTTAAAGACCTGCCATTTGTCTGGCCAGTATCCATGAATCCCAACAAGAAGAACCCCGCATTCCCATGCCTTCCTTATAGCCTAAAGCAAGCTATCAGATGAATCTCTCACTTCATATTATATATCACTCACACTTCAAAGCCTACATATATATATCTAAAGGCTTATGGTGGTTTTCAAGGATGCCTGTGTATCCCAGATGAAAAAAATGCAAAACCAAATCTGAGATTTGGTAATATCGGAGCTGACCATCAAAGCACCATCCCAGTACCAACTTGCCTGAGTGGGGCAAGACTTCCCGTAACACACACAAGGGTCTATTCTAGGCCAACCGCACTGGTTAAAGCCTAAACATGTTCATAGTGAGGGAAAAAACCATCTTACCATGTCTTTTACAGAAGTAAAAGGCTTTGTAGTTGGATGCGTGCAGTGAGAACTCGCTCTTCTCAACAAATTCTGTTGATATCTTTGTCACTTCCAGTCATTTTATATGTAGACACTTAAATGCATCAATACCTTCTCTTTTTTTAAGTTTATTTATTTATTTTGAGAGAGAAAGAGAGAGTGAACAGAGGAGAGGCAGAGAGAGAGAGAACGAGAATCCCAAGTAGGCTCTGCACCTTGGTGCAGAGCCTGACGTGGGGCTCGAATTCACAAACCAGGAGATCATGACCTGAGCGGAAATCAAGAGTCAGATGCTTACCCAACTGAGCCACCAGGAACCCCTGCATCAGTATTTTCTAATCAGAATGTAAGGTTCTGTGACAAAGTGAAATTCCCTTC
The DNA here is from genome assembly GCF_018350195.1 of Panthera tigris. Classification (NCBI taxonomy): domain Eukaryota; kingdom Metazoa; phylum Chordata; class Mammalia; order Carnivora; family Felidae; genus Panthera; species Panthera tigris. The sequence goes on along the minus strand of NC_056666.1, from coordinate 14,206,548 downwards.
CAAGTTGCACACTTGCTCTGTGAAGTTTGCACAGATCCTTACAGGTTGTCTATAGAACACAGCACCCTGGCACCCCCAAGGAGATCAAAAATGTGAAAACCTAGGGGCGTGTGGGTGGCTCAGTGGGTTAAGCATCCGACTTCAGCCTAGGTCATGATCTCGCTGTTCTGAGTTTGAGCCCCACATCAGGCTCTGTGCTGATAGCTCAAAGCCCAGAGCCTGCTTCAGATTGTGTCTTCCTCCCTCCCTCTCTCTCTCTCTCTCTCTCTCTCTCGGTCCCTCCCCCATTCGTGCTCTGTCTCTGTCTCTCAAAAATTAATAAACATTAAAAAAAATTTTTAAAAACGTGAAAACCTTTGCTTGATATCCATGAATGCTAAGATACTACCTCCCTAGGGTGTGATGTTCTTCTCCCCAAATGTAGCAGATTTTCTCCTTCAGAACTCTGATGACATTAAAAGGCTGATTTCTTTAGCATGAAAAGTTTAAAGCATTGCAACTTTAGACTCAGTTGGGAGCTGAGCAAAACCATAACCCCCCAGTGCTGCTGAAGTCAATGGCACGTTCAGAATGGCCAGCAAACACATAAAGCACAACTCTGCTTGCCATGTTAAACTCTCCCCGACCCCACCCCCAAAATGCCATCTGCCTGACACACTGCCTTTTGGGATTGTTCATGAGCAAGTTCTCTGTTATTTATGATTGTTAGCCAAAACCCATATGGAAATGTAGCTTGATACGAGCGCCTCTTGACAATAAAAAGTCTTGAATTTAACTTCTTTCAGCACCATGATAGGACGCAGTGTGAATGTTCTTAGTATCTCTCTGCTGTTGCATGTCTTGATTGGGCACTGTGTTGTAGAAAGAACCAAGTTATCAGCAAATTGCCCTGCTATCCAACCTGTCTTTGGATGATCTTTTAAGCAGTAACAGGGGGCCCCCCTGGTTTAAAAATTTCAGATTTAACTTTCATTCACTTAATTGATTGTAGGGTCAGAGCATATGCAAGCATTTTTATTTTTCTGAGAATGTTTAATTTTTTAAAAACTCCCTATTTCTTTTCTGTGTTAGCTTCCTGAAAGGGCTGCCATAACAAAGAACCACAAACTGGGTGGCTTAAAACAGCAGGAAGTTATTGTCACATATTTTTTGAAGCCAGAAATCTGAAATGAAGGTGTTTAGGGTCCATCCCAATGATCTCATTTTAGAGACCCTATCTCCAAATCCAGGCACATTCTGAGATATGGGGGGGAGGGGAGGGGCTTCAACACGATGTTTTGGGAAAACACAATTCAAGTCATAATACCCTCTTGCAAAAATATCAAGACAGATAGATGACAAGGTGATAAAGCAGATATGAATTAATTTTTTTTTAACATTTTATTCATTTTTGAGACAGAAAGAGACAGAGCATGAATGGGGGAGGGTCAGAGAGAGAGGGAGACACAGAATCAGAAGCAGGCTCCAGGCTCCAAGCCATCAGCCCAGAGCCCGACGCGGGGCTCGAACTCACGGACCGCGAGATCGTGACCTGAGCTGAAGTCGGCCGCTTAACCGACTGAGCCACCCAGGCGCCCCAAGCAGATATGAATTAAGATAGGCTGACGAGTTTAAAGAGGGTATCTTTGTATCTGTCTTTTGATTTCTACTCACACAGGTAATATACTAGTGTTGCCAAGTACCTAATAGATGCATAAATATTCGTTGTCCCTCCCCCCTGCCACCTACTGCTTCACACACATATTAGAAGATTAAGATAGTTTCATTTGTCATATGATTGACTCTTCTGCTCAGCAGTTTTCTGCTGCCACCCCCGACTTTCTCATTCCCCACTTTCCTTCTCTTTAGAAAAAACCATCTTATTCTCAAGACTCAATGGATAGATGTGAGCTTTGTGATACAAGGGACTAGATTCCCTCCTGGTTAGAAACCAACGGTGCTGGTACTGTGTAAGGGAATCCCAAGCAAAGCTTCTATTTGGGGACATAGGGCTTGAACCCTAGCCCCACTGGTCAACACAGTTCTTAAACGTGCAATAACCAGAGCTGAGAGAAATAGCTACCGTGATGGACGGCTGAAAACAGACAAGAGACAAGAAAACAAAGCAAAGATAACCAGCATTCACTGGGCACGTGTTGTGTGTGGCAGGGGAGTTTACCCAAAAAGAAAAAGAGAAAGAAAGAAGATGAGACCCTCGGTGCCTAACAACAGACATAAGTCTGGTCTCACCGTTTGGCCAACAGGTCAGAGTCAGAGCCCACTGAGCGGCCCTGTCTCTGGCTTCTGCTGCACCTGTCTGTTCTTCCCACCACTTTCTTCCAGATCATCAACAGAAGTCTCCATCAGTGTACACGTGGGGTGGGCGGGGTGGCTCCCGCTCCAGGGGGAGAGCCCTGCACACTTCCCTTTGGCCACTGGCCTCTTACCCCACACTCAGCCTCAGGCTTCTGTGCAAGCCGGCAAGTGCCAGGCATCAGCTGCCCTGGTGGGATATCATTGCTGAGAAAAGCTGCAAAGATAGGACAAGCCTCAAGCACACAATGTGAAGAGGATGGCTAATATAGAGAAAAGAACATCTAGGGGACATTATCTGACAGGAAATCCCTGAAGGACTATAGAAGGAGTAGGAGGCAGAAGTAGGAAGGAGTTGGGATGGAATAGTAAAGGTAATAACAGCAACAAAATGGAAATTCATTAAGCTTGCACTCTGGGTCAAGCCCTCTGCTAAGTGCCTCCTGTGCATTTTTCATCCCAGCCACCAAAGGAGGCAGATACTAGGATTATCCCTGTTTTCCAGAAGACTGAGGTCTAGAAAGAGTAAATAGCTTGATGGTCTACAACATAGCTGGTGGAAGAACTGAGATTCAAATCTGGGTCTGCCTACCTCCAGAGGCCAAGACCAAAAAAAAGAGCACCTACTATATTCTATGTGGAGACTAGAGAAGAAACCATTTAAGGCGCGCCTGGGTGGCTCATATGGTTAAGTGTCCAACTCTAGGTTTTGGCTTAGGTCACAATCTCAAGGTTCATGAGTTTGAGCCCCACATTGGGCTCCATGCTGAAGTGTGGAGCCTGCCTGGTATTCTCTCTCTCTCTCTCTCTCTCTCTCTCTGTCCCTCCCAATCTCTCTCTCTCTAAGTAAATAAACAAAAGAGACAGAATCACTTAAGAAAATGGAGTTAAATGTTTTTTCATGACCTCGATGATCTCTTTTAAATTCTCCCAGAACTTATTTTAAATTCTAAATTTTAGTTTAATTTTAAATTCTCCCTCAATGTATTATTACTAAAAATAATAACAGCTTCTCAGTATGAAAGCACAGAGCTGGGTCCTTCAAGTTACAGAGTCTGGATTAGAACAAGAGAATTCCTGTCCTCTCTTACTTTCCAAACTCTCTTTAGATTCATGCATATGGTGATATATTCTCGACACCTGTGAACACCTTACAAGTTAGGTATACATTACTTTATTTGAAGAATATATGGATTGAGAAACTCATTCTTTAGGTCATTCATGAAGATTGACACTGACTCCCAAAGCCACAGGGATATCAGAGTTGGAAAATGGTGTACTTTAAATAGTTTTCCTCATACTAAAAAGCTACTGGTTAGAAGCCCTCAAGCTGGAATAAACTTAGTGTGTCAGATCAAAATATCTAGACTTTTCCAGTTTCATTGTAGCAAACCGTGATCTCATATAATGTCCTGCCAAGCCCTAAAACAATTGCTGTCTAGTGACCTAGTTATTCAGAGGACTAATCTGATGTTTTGTTCCTATCTTTTGGAAACCAGAGGTAATAAAGGATTAACCCCTGACAAATAGAATTCCAGTTTAATCCTACACCAAGGAGGTCTGCTAACTGCATCAGCATCGATGTCTGTTCGTATGTAATTCAGGATCTGTGATGCTGAAATATTAAACTTTATTTTTAAATCAAGATGCTATGTGTACACTTAGAAGAATGAATCTCTCCTAACTCGCTCTCCTGTTGGACAGACAGTGAGGAAGACCATGGGTCAAGGAAAAGTAATGATGTGTGGCTTTGCCTGATGCCTCATGGGGCAGGCATTTCATTTGGCATTTCATTTGGGCTGGGTAGGAAGACAGGGAAATACAGAAGACATTGTACTTTCTCTTCAGGGGTTTGGACCACACTGTGTTCAAGAACTAGTTCTTATTCATAGGTGTGGAAGGGATGTAAATGAGATGTGTGTGTTGGTGGGGGGGAGGGAGAGAGAGGGAGAATATGTGTGTAAAGAGAATGTGCAATGCACACTGGTGGGGAAACCTTGAAGGGAGCTTCACTGGAAAAGCAGACTGTACCGTAAAGCCTCCGAGGAAAGAAAGGAAGCTGGTGGCTTAGGAGGACATTGGGCTTACCTCATCCTGCTGATCGCTTAGATTCCACCCACATCTGCCTAAATAACCCAGAAAACCACTGGAAGACTAGCTGAATAGACTCTCCTGAGCCAAGCGTAGACAAGAGGCCCACGGAAGAGGGTAGGAAGGGCAGAGAGGCAGTGCACGCTACACGGACTGGTGGGAGGGAGCTGGGGTGGTGGAGGGGCAGCCTGCCCGGCAAGGCAGAGCCCGCAAGTCTGGCTTGCAAAAGCGGAGGGGCCAGACGGAGTGTGTTCTGACAGCCAGCGGGACTTAACATCCAGAATGTTATAAGTCAACAGCTCTGCTCGGAAAGCGGGAGGGCGAGAGGACACTGGGAGGGAGAGGTGTTGAGCCCTGGAAGACAGAGCTCAGCTCGGCGGGGAACAAATGCGTTGGTCAGCACCATTGCCCTCTCCCACCCACCCCCCCCCCCAGCCAAAATTCCAAAGGGAACCAGTTCACGGCACCAAACTTGCTTGCACTGCGCAAACGCCCAACGTTGTACTTCTGTGGATCCATCCTTCCAATGGGCCTGCCTCCCTCCTGGTGCTGCAGGGCCTCTCCCACAGGGGACCACCGACAGCAAAGCTGGCTAAGCTTGCCCCTCCCGCCCCTTTGCACCTTGTGGATCCACCCCATCTGATACGCCCTTGGCCAGATCCCATCAAAGCAGCTCCACAAGCCTGGCAGTGTGCAAGCAGCCCAGACAGGGGCCACACCACTCCACAGTGAGTCCTGCCCCTAGGACAGGGGAAGATAAGGTACACACTAGTCTGACTGTGGCCCCAGCGGTGGGCTGAGAGCAGACATTGGGTCTGACTGCGGCCCACCCAGCTACCACAGGGACTACCCAAAATGACGAAACAGAAGAATTTTCCTCAAAAGAAACTCCAGGAAGTAGCGACAGCTAACGAACTGATCAAAACCGATTTAAGCAAAATAATGGAACAAGAATTTAGAATAATAGTCATAAAATTACTCGCTGGGCTTGAAAAAAGCATAGAGGACAGCAGAGAATCTACTGTTACAGAGATCAAGGGACTAAAAAATAGTCATGAGGAACTAAAAAATGTTATAAATGAGGTGCAAAATAAAATGGAGGCTGCTTCAGCCTCTCACAGACTGAAGGGGCAGAGGGGAGAATAGGTGAATTAGAAGATAAAATTATGGAAAAAGAGGAAGCTGAGAAAAAGGAAGATAAAAAATCCAGGATCATGAGGGGGATAATTAGAGAACTAAGTGATTCAATCAAACAGAACAATACCCATATCACAGGAATTTCAAAAGAAGAAGAAGAGAGAGAAAGGGGCTGAAGATGTACTTGAACAAATCATAGCTGAGACCTTCCCTGATCTGGTGAAGGAAACAGGGATTGAAATCCAAGAGGCACAGAGAACTCCCTTCAGACATAACTTGAATCAATCTTCTGCATGACATATCATAGTGAAACTGGCAAAATATAAGGATAAAGAGAGAATTCTGAAAGCAGCTAGGGATAAACAGGCCCTAACTTCCAAAGGTAGACACATCAGGGTAGTAGCAGACCTATCTACTGAAACTTGGCAGACCAGAAAGGAATGGCAGAAAATCTTCAATGTGATCAACAGAAAAAATATGTAGCCAAGAATCCTTTATCCAGCAAGCCTCTCATTCAGAATAGAAGGAGAGATAAAGGTCTTCCCAAACAAACAAAAACTGAAGGAATTCATCACCACTAAATCAGCGCTACAAGAGATCCTAAGGGGGACTCTGTGAGTGAAATGTTGCAAGGACCACAAAGTACCAGAGACATCACTACAAGCATGAAACCTACAGACATCACAATGACTCTAAACCCGTATCTTTCAATAATAACACTGAATGTAAATGGACTAAATGCTCCAATCAAAAGACATACGGTATCAGAATGGATAAAAAAAACAAGACCCATCTATTTGCTGTCTACAAGAGATGCATTTTAGACCTGAGGACACCTTCAGATTGAAAGTGAGGGGATGGAGAACTATCTATCATGCTACTGGAAGTCAAAAGAAAGCTGGAGTAGCCATACTTATATCAGACAAACTAGACTTTAAATTAAAGGCTGTAACAAGAGATGAAGAAGGGCATCATATAATAATTACAGGGTCTATCCATAAGGAAGAGCTAACAGTTATAAATGTCTATGCACCGAATACAGGAGCCCCCAAATATATAAACAATCACAAACATAAGCAACCTTATTGATAAGAATGTGGTAATTGCAGGAGACTTTAATATCCCACTTACAACAATGGATAGATCATGTAGACACAGGATCAATAAAGAAACAAGGGCCCTGAATGATACATTGGATCAGATGGACTTGACAGATATATTTAGAACTCTGCATCCCAAAGCAACAGAATGTACTTTCTTCTCGAGTGCACATGGAACATTCTCCAAGATAGATCACATACTAGGTCACACAACAGCCCTTCATAAGTATAAAAGAATTGAGATCATACCATGCACACTTTCAGACCACAATGCTATGACACTTGAAATGAACCACAGGAAAAAGCCTGGAAAACCTCCAAAAGCATGGAGGTTAAAGAACACCCTACTAAAGAATAAATGGGTCAACCAGGCAATTAGGGAAGAGATTAAGAAATATATGGAAACAAATGAAAATGAAAATACAACAATCCAAATGTTTTGGGATGCAGCGAAGGCAGTCCTGAGATGAAAATACATTGCAATCCAGGCCTATCTCAAGAAACAAGAAACATCCCAAATACAAAATCTAACAGCACACCTAAAGGAAATAGAATCAGAACAGCAAAGACACCCAACACCCAGCAGAAGAAGAGAAAAAATAAAGATCAGAGCAGAAATAAACAATATAGAGTCCCCCCCAAAAAACAGTAGAACAGATCAATGAAACAGTTGCTTTTTTGAAAAAATAAACAAAATCGAGAAACCTCTGGCCAAGTTTCTCAAAAAGAAAAGAGAGAGGACCCAAATAGATAAAATCATGAATGAAAATGGACTTATTATAACCAATCCCTCAGAAACACAAGCAATTATAAGGGAATACTATGAAAAATTATATGCCAACAAACTGGATAACCTGGAAGAAATGGACAAATTACTAAGCACCCACACACTTCCAAAACTCAAACAGGAAGAAATAGAAAATTTGAACAGACCCATAACCAGCGAAGAAATTGAATCAGTTATCAAAAATCTCCCAAGAAATAAGAGTGCAGGACCAGATGGCTTCCCTGGGGAATTCTACCAGAGGTTTAAAGCAGATATAATACCTATCCTTCTCAAGCTGTTCCAAAAAATAGAAAGGGAAGGAACACCTCCAAACTCATTCTATGAAGCCAGCATTACTTTGATTCCCAAACCAGACAGAGACCCAGCAAAAAAAGAGAACTACAGGCCAATATCCCTGATGAATACGGATGCAAAGATTCTCAACAAGATGCGAGCAAATTGAATTCAACAGCATTTAAAGGAATTATTCACCATGCTCAAGTGGGATTCATTCCTGGGCTGCAGGGCTGGTTCAATATTCGCAAATCAATCAATGTGATACATCACATTAATAAAAGAAAAGATAGGAACCATATGATCCTGTCAATTGATGCAGAAAAAGCATTCAAAATTCAGCATTCTTTCATAATAAAAACCCTCGAGAAAGTTGGGATAGAAGGAACATGCTTAAACATCATAAAAGCCATTTATGAAAAGCCCACAGCTAATATCACCCTCAATGGGGAAAAACTGAGAGCTTTCCCCCTGAGATCAGGAACACGACAGGGATGTCCTTTCTCACCACTGTTAACATAGTGTTGGGAGTTCTAGCATCAGCAATCAGGCAACAAAAGGAAATCAAAGACATCCAAATTGGCAAAGATGAAGTCAAGCTTTCACTTTTTGCAGATGATATGATATTATACATGGAAAACCTGAAAGACTGCACCAAAAGTCTGCTAGAACTGATACATGAATTCAGCAAAGTTGCAGGATACAAAATTAATGTACAGAAATCAGTTGCATTCTTATAGACTAATAATGAAGCAACATAAAGACAAATAAAGAAACTGATCCCATTCACAATGGCACCAAGAATCACAAAATACCTACAAATAAACCTAACCAAAGATATAAAAGATCTGTATGCTGAAAACTATAGAAAGCTTATGAAGAAAATTGAAGACGATACAAAGAAATAGAAAAACATTCCATGCTCATAGACTGGAAGAATAAATATTGTTAAAATGTCAATACTACCCAAAGCAATCTACACACTCAATGCAATCCCAATCAAAATTGCACCAGCATTTTTCTCGAAGCTAGAACAAGCAATCCTAAAATCTGTATGGAAACACAAAAGACCCCGAATAGCCAAAGTAAAATTGAAGAAGATGACCAGAGCGGGAGGCATCACAATCCCAGACTTCAGCCTCTACTACAAAGCTGTAATCATCAAGACAGCATGGCATTGGCACAAAAACAGACACATAGACCAATGGAATAGAATAGAAACTCCAGAATTGGACCCACAAAAGTATGGCCAACTAATCTTTGACAAAGCAGGAAAGAATAGCCAATGGAAAAAAAGACAGTCTCTTTAACAAATGGTGCTGGGAGAATTGGACAGCCACATGCAGAAGAATGAAACTAGACCACTTTCCTACACCATTCACAAAAATAAACTCAAAATGGATAAAGGACCTGAATGTGAGAAAGGAAACCATCAAAATCCTAGAGGAAAAAGCAGGAGAAAACCTCTCTGACCTCAGCCACAGCAATTTCTTACTTGACACATCTCCAAAGGCAAGGGAATTAAAAGCAAAAATGAACTATTGGGACCTCATGAAGATAAAAAGCTTCTGTACTGCAAAGGAAACAACAAAACTAAAAGGCAACCAACAGAATGGGAAAAGATATTTGCAAATGACATATCAGACAAAGGGCTATAGTATTCAAAATCTATAAAGAACTCACCAAACGCCACACCTGAAAAACAAATAATCCAGTGAAGAAATGGGCAGAAAACATGAATAGACACTTCTCTAAAGAAGACATCCAGATGGCCAACAGGCACATGAAAAGATGCTCAACGTCGCTCCTTATCAGGGAAATACAAATCAAAACCACACTCAGATACCACCTCACGCCAGTCAGTGTGGCTAAAATGAACAAATCAGGAGACTATAGATGCTGGCGAGGATGTGGAGAAACAGGAATCAATCCTCTTGCACTGTTGGTGGGAATGCAAACTGGTGCAGCCGCTCTGGAAAACAGTGTGGAGGTTCCTCAAAAAATTAAAAATAGATCTACCTTATGACCCAGGAATAGCACTGCTAGGAATTTACCCAAGGGATACAGGAGTACTGATGCATAGGAGCACTTGTACCCCAATGTTGACAGCAGCACTCTCAACAATAGCCAAATTATGGAGAGAGCCTAAATGTCCATCAACTGATGAATGGATAAAGAAGTTGTGGTTTATATATACAATGGAATACTACTCGGCAATGAGAAAGAATGAAATATGGCCTTTTGTAGCAATGTGGATGGAACTGGAGAGTGTTATGCTAAGTGAAATAAGTCATACAGAGAAAGACAGATACCATATGTTTTCACTCTTATGTGGATCCTGAGAAACTTAACAGAAGACCATGGGGGAGGGGAAGGGGATAAAAAGCTAGAGAGGGAGGGAGGCAAACCATAAGAGACTCTTAAAAACTGAGAATAAACTGAGGGTTGATGGGGGGTGGGAGGGAGGGGAAAGTGGGTGATGGGCATTGAGGAGGGCACCTGTTGGGATGAGCACTGGGTGTTGTATGGAAACCAATTTGACAATAAATTTCATGTTTAAAAAAAGAATTTCAGAAAGAAAAAAATAAAAATAAAGCCTCCTAAGGAACATTCCACTAGCCTCAATGCTCAGACATGCAGAAGCGCCATGCTGCGGACAGGGACGGGCACCATGTGGCGGTCTGGTGAGTGAGAAGCGGCCTTTCCTTCAGGGCAGACTGAGATCTGCAGCATGGAGATTAGAAAAGGGAAGCTTGGTTGAATGAGCAAACTGAGGACAGGAGTAAGGAAGGAAACACTCCATGGGTGCTCTTCCCGAGGATAATGGGAAAGTCTTCCCCGCTTACACAACAGTGCCTTTCAGGGATTTCATTTCAGTGGAATTCGATCCGCGGTTCAACAGCAGACTGCAGGAATGGCCTGGATTCTTCACTCTTCCCCGTGTCTATGCCCTCTGCCATGTTGGCTTTGTTATTCCCCCATCAAAAGGCCCCCCATCCTTCTCTACCATGAGTCTGAGTTCGGCCACATGACACACTTTGGCCAGTGGGATGTTAGCAGATGGGAAGCTTGCAGAGGCATGAAAAGATGCAAGCATAATAAAGCTTGCTGTCCGTTAATTCTGCCATCACCAGAAGGACATGCCAGGGGCAAGCTCTTTGCACCAGGAGGAAGGTGAGAGACACGTGGAACAGAACCACCCCCACCCAAGCCCAGTGTAGATCACCTGACCCCTGCCAACCAGAGAAATAACATACATAATAATATAAGCGGTTTGTCTGAGAGAAAGACAAGCTTGCAGAAGCCCTCATGCAGAGGCCAGTCTTCACCACTACGCTGTGCGGTTCCTGTGAAGGATAAAGGTGCTAGGCAAATAAAGGGAGGTATGACACGCCCTGGAATCTTCCTCCACTCTAGCTTGTGTGAGGCGAGGGCGTCCCATTGAGGCGCCCATGTCCAGGAGTTCCCAGCAGTAAGCAGGGCCCATGGTGGCCTGGGAGCGGAGAGGGTCTTCCTCTTCAACCTCCGTTCCACCACCCTGTCCCCTGCCTGGTCACACGACAGATCTTGAGATAGGATAATTCTCCCCAACTAGAGGAGGGTTCCCATGCCGAAAAGGGAGAAATCACTCTTGGGCTACATGTCATGATTTAAGTATAATGATGTATTACACATGTGAAAATATATTCATATTATATGTGTGTGTAAATGTATATATATGTGCATGGAACATTTTGAAAATGTGTATGGGCAAGTGTAACAGGTATATATGGATGGAACTGTAACAGGGTAAACAGTATGTTAGCAACTCTTCAATTCTTTGAAGTGCTGTCATCTTCAGACTTCATTATAGTCTGCTTTTACAATGATAGTATTACTATAAAGCTGAAACTTCTCATGAACTATTAAAAATTCCTGCTTTGAACTTCAGACCTTCCTCCAGTCAAGTAAACACATATACCTGTAAGTTACATAGCACAAGCAGACATATTGCATTCTGCACGTTATTTTTACCTGTACAAGCTAAGAACATGTCAAGTGATTAAAATAATATTCTCTTGATCACACACAGATACGCTATTAGATGCCTCACTGTAAGCTTAGAATATGGGCATCCAGCTTTTTGGATGGTGTGAACAAATAGCTTTCCATATAAAATTAGGTCCGTTTTGTGCTTGGTAATTTGTAAGCCCTAAGTTCTAAGAACAAAAGTCTAATTCAACATCTTCATTAGTGGTGGCCGCCGTACCTGTCTGGAGTCATGCCCTGGACACTGCCCGTCACAGTCTTGTTCCCTTACCATACTCCAAGCCCCGACACTCAGCAAGGCATTGAGTACCAGAGAAAGGACCTCTTCGTGTCCTCCCTTATTCTGTATTTAACCAGACCCTCAGTCTTTTGTGCCATCGTGGCTCCCTCTCCTTCCTCATACCCAATGAGTCATGTCCCACCAAGGCTTCTTTCCTTTTTTTTTCTTAATGTTTATTTTTGAGAGACACAGAGACAGAATGTGAGTGGGGAAAGGGCAGAGAGAGAGAGGGAAACACAGAACCCGAAGCAGACTCTAGGCTCTGAGCTGTCAGCACACAGCCCGACGCAGGGCTCTAACTCAGGAACTGTGAGATCATGACCTGAGCTGAAGTCGGATGCTTAACTGACTGAGCCACCCAGGCACCCCAAGACTTCTGTGTCTTGAAGTCATCCTGCTATCACCACCTTCACAGTCAGAGAAGATGGCAGAGTAGAAAGATCTTGAGCTCACCTCATCCCACGGACACAAGATAACAACTACATTCATATAACTAACTCTGAAAACAACCTGAAGACTATTAATACCACCAGAATAAGCCATTATATAGAGTATTGCTCTAGCTGCTTAACCAAGGTCTCTCTTTCTCTTTCTTCAACACACACGCGCGCACACACACACACACACCTCTTCATCCTTAATACTATTGTCTGTGAAAGAGTCATTACTGGTAAATTGTCCCTTTCAATCTAGAACCAAGATTTTCCTTTGATATAAACTACCATATTTTTTTAATCTAGTCCTTTCGACCCCACTCTAAGTATCCTTTTTCCTTTTTCCCTCATGATACCATCACCCTTATATGTATATCCAACGGACAGGAGAAAAAACACACTCCACCAAGTATTCATCACTGAAGTTGCAATTTCGCGTCTCCTGCTTTTGAGTTCACATGAGCCAAGAAAAAAAAAAACTCACTGAGTTGTGTTTTGCTCAAGACAAAAATTATGAGGAGGGAGAAGGAGTGAAGGGTTACATCTGGAGACAGTTAAGTTCTGTGGCTGGAAGAGCAGCTGGGACGATGTAATGCGGCAGCTTCCTCCCGCAGCCATGATGCTTTAGCTTGAAAATGCGTGGGTTGTTGAGTGGTATGGGTTTTATTTGGAAAGAAGGAATAGAGTGTGCCTTCAGAGAGGAAATTTAACAGTTTATTCATGTTCTTCAACCACTTTTTGCCCTAAATTTATTGACCAGGAAGACACTGTTAACAAAAATTGGGAGGTCTTGAGGAAACTCTAAATCTCCCACAACTGTTAATTCTTGGGCACGATTAGAGCTTTTGACAAGATTTTGTGGAGTGCCTTTTTTAAATGTTCAAAAACATAACGTCTTTTTTTTGGTCCCTCTTTGATGCTTGTACTGCTCTTGCTTTACTTACTTCAGCACTAAGCAGCCTGATAATTCAAGCCAGGCATGGAGGGATGGCGACCAATGGCCTTGAGGGTTGTTTGCAATGGTGTTCCTCAAATATCCTGGCCTTTGTTGGAATCACCTGAGAACCTATCGTCCCTTCTCTTCCTCTCTTATCTGTCTACCTGCACTGTTTGATTAATGATCAAGAGTAATTCGGCCACATAAAATCGCTATGAAATGGAAAAGTTTCCACCTGAGCATAAAACAATGTTTTATCTACACTAACACATGACCTACTATGCAAACTGCTGGCCCAATTTCCTTAGGGGAAAAAGTTTGCCAAAATATTCTAACCTCCTTCAGATTTAATGGAGACACATGCTTAGAAACACTCTTTTATCTACAAATACTTTAGGTTTCAAGAGATGGTTCTCAAGTGGATTTGTTAATAAGTTCGAAGGTGGCAATTCCTGAGGTGTCTCCTCCAAAGCAGAGAGTGGATCTAGGAGTCTTGAAAGAGGGGCATCAACTTCTCCCACTTACTGAGAAATTCTCTCTCAGGAAGAATCTCGCATTCCATGACTTTCCTTCACAGCATTTCTCTCAGAGAAAGGTCAGTGCAGGCTGACCTCTTCATCTCTCCCCTGCCCCTAGGATCACCTGGTCCCAGGTGCTCTCTGTGAGGCCAAAGCCAAAGGTTGTGCCCTGTTCATCTCTAGTTCTCAGCCATTTGTGCTCAGCTGACCAACCCGCCATTTTGCAACCAGTCTCTTCTCCTGGATTTTGAATCACTGCACACACCTATCTCCCTTCTCACTGACCACTCCTCCTTTGTCTTTTTTGAGTTTCTCCAAGTCATTTGTCCTTCTCCATTCATCGCTCAACTTCTAAATCTTGGAGTTTTGTAGCGCTCCATTTTGATATACTTACACCCTCTCTAGATGACCTCCGACAGTCCATGGATTTAGATGCCATCTCTATGAAAAGGACACCGTGGCTTTAGCCTCAGGTATGCCATCCAGGCTCACCCACCATCCAACTCCTATTCAACTTGTCTGCTTGGACATCTAATGGGAATCTCAAATTTAATATATTCAAAGTCTACTATGAAATTACCTCATTTGTTTTATGTTTATTCCTTTTTGTCTGTCTCCTGCCACCCACTTAAATAGCAAGGACCAGGTCTATTGTTTCCACTACCATATCCCCACACATAGATCAAAGTTTAGCACATGCTAAGGGTTCAACAAATATTTAACTGAATGAAAAAATCTTTTTGAGAAAAAAAAGAGTACCTTCAAAAGTACAAATATTATTCCACTTACATGAGGTATCTAGAATAGTCAAATTCATACAGACACAAAATAGAATAGTGGTGGCCAGGGGCTGTATGGGTTGGGGAAATGGGGAGTTAGTGTTTAATGGGTGCAGAGTTTCAGTTGGATATGAAAATTTTCTGGAGGTGAATGGTTGTAATTGTTGCCCAACAATGTGAATGCACTGAACTGAACACTTACAAATGGTTAAAATGGTAAGTAATATGTTACACAGATCATATCTCAATAAACAAAAAGAAACAGCTCCATCAATACTGAAAATCAGCCAAGGGAAATAAATCTCTTCACTGAGGACATCCACAAATGTCACAGGAAAACTCCTTAATGCCTAAAATGCTCATACTTTTGGCCACCTACTTACCCAAACATGACTTGATCCATGGACATACCCATGGCTTGTCCCAAAACTTTCTGCAGGATTTCCACCATGTATAATCTTTAAGTTCAACACACTGTCAGCCTTCTCTTAGGAAATGTTAGGTTAATAACCATCTATTCTACTGCTGAGTCCTACAGCCAGCACTCGCCATGTTTTCCTTTTTTTAAATGAATTTATTTATTTATTTATTTATTTATTTGAGAGTGAGTGTGAGCAGGAGAGAGGGGTAGGGAGTGGGGGGAGAGAGAGGAGGGTGGGGGAGAATCTTAAGCAGGCTCCACGCTCAGTGTTGGGTTCGATCCCTCAACCCTGGGATCACGCCCTGAGCCAAAATCAAGAGTTGGTCCCTCAACTGACTAAGCCACCCAGGCACCCCATCATGCTTTCCATTTTGTCAATCAAAGTTTAGCACAACTGGGGTGCCTGGATGGCTCAGTCGGTTAAGTGTCGACTTCGGCTCAGGTCATGATCTCGCGGTTTGTGAGTTCGAGCCCCACGTCAGGCTCTGTGCTGACAGCTCAGAGCCTGGAGCCTGCTTTGGATTCTGTGTCTCCTTCTCTCTCTGCCCCTCCAATGCTCACCCTCTGTCTCTCTCAGTCTCTCAAAAATAAATAAACATTAAAAAAAATTTTTTAAATACTTTAAAAAAAAGTTTAGCACAACTTTCCTTCTTTTCTTGCTACTTTTGAAGATTACATGGGCATGGACTTTTCACATATTATAAGATTTTCCTTCTCTTTCAGAATCATACCTACCCCCAAAGAATTCATCCATGATGTGTGTCTAACTTCTGTCCTTTTCTGACAGAAGTTGTGTTTTGTCACATTTTCCTGTGTTGTGTTTTCTCTAATACCCTCCCATCATAACTGTGGCCCTTCCTTGCCAGTGTTCTCAACAGTGTCATAGCTTTTGCACTTATTGGCCGTGTCAGGTTAATAATGTCCCAAAACACATGATGATGAAACACAGCATAGACAACACAACCAGACTACTGACTGAAGTGAGGCCCGTGCCATCTGCTGACGCAGGGGAGGAATCGGTATATTCTAGAAGGACAAACTTGTGGCCTGGGAGCCACAACGCAGCCTGGGGACATGACTTTTATCATTTGTTTGGATTTATTTGGCCCATAAAACACTTTTTAAAAAAATTTGTTTCCTATATGTAAAGCTCTGGAGCTTCCCAGATAAATATCCAGATTTATGACCTTGTTTGAAAAATTAGAAGATCAACAATTGGGTCTCCATTCTGCAGCAGGAAGCAGCTGGCCCTTAGCAACAGGGCCTTTCCGACCAACATGAGCTCTCTTGTTAACCACAGTCCCTACCCAGCCCACTGGCCCATGGCATCCATGACCCACTCGGTCTCAACAAGCACTTGAATTAGAAGTCCCCCCACCCCGCCGTGTGAACGGAAGGAAGCCTCAATCCAGGATGAAGCCTCCTAAGCGAGGCCTCCACACAGAGAAAATTTTGTTCTTTGATGTGGAATGACCCAGTGACAAATATGCCTCAACTAATAAAACCGCCAATGTGTATAAAATCAAGTTGTTGAGTTTTTAAGAAATAAATTAACTATGGATAAGCCACAAGAAAACCAAACAAATTTTTTTAGTGAAGTCAAATCATTAAAAAAAATTTACTGCGCTTTAAAAAAACAACCTCCTGGTAATATTTAAACTCCTAATAGCTGATGTTTTCAAATGAGGAAGAGAAGAATCTCATAATGCTAAGAAATATAATGTAGAGCACACAGAGACAGAAGTGACATCTGCTACCTCAAAATTCCACCATAGGGTACGGTCTTCCTGATCGAATCCTGACACTAACAGACAGACAGATTCAAAGTGACCGCATGTCTATAAAGAGCCATAAGCGGTGGTGTTGGGAACGGGCTTGCTTTCCCACAGATCTTCCTAAAGATGAAAAAGTGACTGGTTGTGCATAGACACAGACTCTATGATGAAAATAGGTGGAAGGAGTTTATTGGCTCATGTCACAGAGAAATTCAAGGGCTCTGAGCTCCTCACGTTGCCTTTAGTTTGGGGCTCTCTATGGTGGTAAGACGGCTCCCCACATCTCCAGGGTTTAGGCCCATAAGCCTCTCTTCCAAAGGTCCCAGAAAAAGGCTTTTACTCTTAATTCACTCGGGTATAGCCACCTCTTAAGGAATAACTATGACCAGGCAAATGCAATGTTCCAGGTGGCCAGGTCTGAAATCACACACTCACCTGATACAAAGGAGGAAAACTTCTGCAGGTCGGAAGTCTGAAGTGAGTCTCACGGGGCTGACGTCGGTGTTAGGAGGATGATGTTCCCTCGGGAAACTCCACAGGAGAATCTGTTCCCTTGCCTTTTCCAGCTTCCAGAGAACACTGGTCTTCCTTGGCTTGCGGCCCCTTCCTTCATCTTCAAAGCCAACAGCCCAGCATCTGCCAGTCTCTCTCTTTGATTCTGACCTCTGTGTCCACCTCTCTGGTCACTTGAAAGGACTCTTGTGACAACACTGGTCCCAACAGATAATCCAGAATAATCTTACTTCAAGATTATTGCACCTGATCTGCATCCTTACTTTCCCCTTGACATGAAACATGGCATATTCTTAGGTTCCATGGATTCAAACATGGGTGTACTTGGGGTGGGGTGGGGTGGGGTGGGGGCTATTAATTAACTACCACAAAGTCCAAACAGAATCATCTTCTGTAATCTCAAAGTGCTCTAACTCTACACTGTCTGCTCAGGATTTCTTTATTCTTCACTCCTCTTCTGCTAAGTCCTTGCTTGTGAATTCATTCCCTTCTTCATTTACTAGATAACCAGGGAGGCCATTAGACCGAGGTGGCTCTAATGCTGTGGTGGCCAACAGAAGCACACCAAAATGTAAGCGTGTAAATGATTCAAGTCTACAGAATTCAAATCTGAGAAAAACCAGTGACAAACAGACAACTAAGAATTCAGCTATAGGGGCACCTGGGTGGCTCGGTCAGTTAAACATCGGACTCTTCATTTCACCTCAGGTCACCATCTCATGGTTCGTGGGATGAACCCCATACCCAGCTCTGTGCTGACAGCGTGAAGCCTGCTTGGGTTTCTCTCTCTCCTTCTTTCTCTGTCCCTCCCCTGATCTCTCTCTCTCTCTCTCTCTCTCAAAATAAGTAACCATAAAAAAAAAAAAAAAAAAAAAAAAGAATTAAGCTATAGCCAACCAAGTAATTTCCTTTCTTTATATGTAAGTCTTCCCTGGCTCCTGTCAGCCAAGTACTCCTAAACACTTCTGGTTTACCACTACCCAATTAGAATCAATCTTTGCTCAAATAAACTCTTAGAATTTTTAATACACCTTGGTTGGTTTATCTTCTAGCACTACCACAGGCAAAACACTGCACATGCATGGAATATACAACAGTAAAAAAAAAATGTTCCCTTCCCCGATGACATTCACAGTCTCGTGGATGAACAAACCATAAATAACCTGACCAATAAGCAGTATTTAAATACCTATTTATTATCAATCTATTTCTTTTTTTTTTTTAAACGTTTATTTATTTTTGAGACAGAGAGAGACAGAGCATGAACGGGGGAGGGTCAGAGAGAGAGCAAGACACAGAATCCGAAGCAGGCTCCAGGCTCTGAGCTGTCAGCACAGAGCCCGACGCGGGGCTTGAACTCACAGACCGCGAGATCATGACCTGAGCCCAAGTCGGACGCTTAACCGACTGAGCCACCCAGGCGCCCCATATTATCAACCTATTTCTATGGAGGCTTTAGTTTTTTCCAAACTGGTATGAAAATAATGGTGGTCTTCGAGATTGTCCTGCTGTTTTTTCTAACTGGAATCTGTGTCCACATTCCCCCTTGGTGGTCATCAGGACACGGAAGATAGGATGTGGCCTTGGCTGAAACTCAGTGGACAGGAAGTGGTACTTCCTGCCTAGAGTCTCAGTCGAGACAGATGCCCCTGGCGCAGAAACAGGGTGGCCTTGACTCTCTGCACAGCATCTTTACCTGACAATACCTCTGGACTCGTGCTCCCCACACCTGCCAGAGTGGCAGCTCAAGGGTATTTACATTTTTATCACTTCACATCAGACATCACGTTGGTTATATTAAGCAGTAAAGGCAAAATGACTCAGGACAAATTGGGAGAAAGGGGGCAGTTCCCATGGGTCAAATGAAAGAGAGACAAGAAGGAGACAATCACAGTTACATAGGATGGCTTCCCACTCTTTAAATACTATCTGCCTATCACTAACATTCCATCACATGGGAGCTTTAAGCTTTTAATTCAATCTTTCTGCTGTTTCATCTTGATCAAGTCTATGCCATAGTGTTCTTGTCTATAGGAAGTGGGTAAAAATGTGGCAATCCTTCACGCAGCTGCAATGAGGTTATTTTTAAAGGAGTTTTAAGGCCTGGGGCAAGTCTTAGTACACAGGTCAAAGGGTTTTGTATACAATCACTAAAAATTCTTTCAATGCTTCTGTAGCTCAACCCGCATTTTAGCCTGTTATCACACCAGAATCATAGGTCCCTTGAAAACATGACCTTGAAACAATCCTTTTAATTATGTGTTGACAGCAACACTCTCTACTCCCTCCTTTTCCAGTTCACTTTCCTCCCCCAACAGAAATGACACAAATACTCACCCTGGAAGATCGCTTTGTGCTACAACACATGACCACGAACCTTAAATCTCAACTGAGCTCCCCGTGTTGCTGAAACAAGTACTTAGCTTGTGCCCCCAGTGAGCAACATAATATGAGTGGTCATCAACTGTAACTTTGTTCGCTGTATTTCCTTGGAAGCCGCAGTCTGGGGGCCAGATTGCTAACAAGCCATCCCACGTGTCAGCCTTGGCTGCCTTCCTCTTGTCTAAAACTCTGCCTGACCATGTCATATTTTGATTCATTTCCTTTCCACTGCTATTTTTTTAAATTTTTTAATGTTTATTTATTTTTGAGAGAGAGAGAGAGACAGAGTACGAGCAGGGGAGGGGCAAAGAGAGAGCAAGACACAGGATCCAAAACAGGCTCCAGGCTCTGAGCTGTCAGCACAGAGCCCGATGCGGGGCTCGAACCCACAAACTGTGAGATCATGACCTGAGCCGAAGTCAGACGCTTAACTGACTGAGCCACTCAGGTGTCCCATCATTCTTTTTAATACTACCTGAAATAGATATTGCATTTACATCCAGAATGTAAGAAGGAATCCCTAAACCAGTATGAAAAAAAATAAAGAATCCAACAGAAAAAAATGGGCCGAGGCTCTCAAAAGGCAATGGACATAAGAGAAAATTAAAATGACCAGTAAGCATACAAAATGTAAATGGTAATAAAGGAAATCCAACCTTTAAAAAAATGAGAGGTCATTTTTTTCACCCAGGAGATTTGCAAACGTTAAAAGATTATATCGTGTATTGTCACAGAGACAGTTATTCTCATAAGCTGGGTAAGAATACAAATTTGTAAAACTTTTGTGGCAGTATGCAATAAAACGTTAAATACCCATCACCTGACGACTCAGCAATGCCCATCGCTGAATACCTACTCTAGTAGACTCTGGAGCAGAGAAGGTAGGCATGTGCATACCATGACATCACTGTTCTATTGGCAGTAGTAAAATTTGGAGAAGTACCTAAATGTCGATTCACATTGCTAGTTGTTTTTTTTTTTAATTTTTTTTATGTTTATTTATTTTTGAGAAAGAGACAGAGTGCGAGTGGGGGAGGGACAGAGAGAGAGGGAGACACAGAATCCGAAGCAGGCTCCAGGCTCTGAGCTGTCAGCACAGAGCCTGACGCGGGGCCCAAACTCACGAACCACGAGATCATGACCTGAGCCGCAGTCGGACGCTTAACCCACTGAGCCACCCAGGCACCCCTCACCCTGCTAGTTTTACAAAATGGTGGTAGTGTCTATGAATCACTACCCCAGAGGTCAGAAGCAGGAGAGGCGGTCCAGCATGGTGGTGAAACTTGTGGTCTCAAGTCAGCCCTGCGGGTCTCCGGATCCGGCTGCACCACTTATCACTGTGTGAACAGCAAGCCCTGACCCTCTCTGTGCCCCGAGGGTTTTATCTCAAAGTGAGGCTTACAACAGCACCTACTGCGTTGTGAGCATTAGGTCAGGCATTACTTGTAAAGGTCTCAGAACAGCATCTGACACAGGCAAAGTGCTCAATAACTGTTAGCTGTTGTCATAAGGAACACGGAAAGATCTCCTAGACACGTGGTTTAAAAAAAAAGGACAGTCACACGCACTCATGCACCACACAAGATGATTGCAATTATATATGTATAAATAATACGTACATAAATAAAACATGCGTACATAGAGACGAACATAACAATCACTTAAATGTGATTTTTATAATTGTCTTTCATTCTTTTTGGAAGGATAAATGCTATATCCTTTTAAGGAGACTTTTAAAAAATTAATTATTTTCGAAGTTTACATGGAAAACAGCCTGGAAGAAAAGACCTCTGAATGTTCACACTGATTGCTTTTGGATGAAGACATGATGAATTCATTTTGCTCTCTTGGTCTCTTCCAAATTTCCTTTGGGCTTATGTATTACCTTAATTCCAACATTTAAACAACTACGGTTTTAAATAAACACATTGCTAACATATATTAATAGAAATGATGATGCTTGAGAATAAAGACCTTTTCTTAGCACTGATGGTTTTCATGCAGCAAGATGAACTTCAGGTTCCTTCTCTCTTCCTTTTTTTTCCCCAAAAATGACAGGAGGGTCTGAAAGCGAGTAGCAGAAATGACTCCTGGCAAAGATGTCATGTGAAAAAAGATGAAAGGATGTGGAATGGTCTGATTTGGAAGGAAAAAGGACCCAAATTCACAGCCTCTCTTGAGTTCAGCCTCCAGACATATGTTCTATTTGTTTGAGAGACTGAGGTGAGCAGGGAATGGGGGCAGAGGGAGGGAGGGAGGGGGAGAGGGAGAGAGGGAGAGAGAGGGAGAGAGGGAGAGAGAGAGAGAGAGAGAGAGAGAGAGAGAGAGAGAGAGAGAATATATCTCAAATAGGCTCCATGCTGTCAGCACAGAGCCAAACGTGGGGCTCGATCCCATGACCCTGGGACCATGACCTGAGCTGAAATTGAGAGTCGGATGCTCAACCGCCAGAGCCGCCCAGGCGCCCCGCCATGCATGTTTCGCGTGACCACATTAGTTAACACAGTCGTGAATACGGAAGCCTTGACGTGACATGCACGCTCCATTTGCTCAGGGTCCGCTTGTTTCTAATTGTCTTAAACCCTTTTGCAGCTTGTCTTCATGATACCCGCCTGGTTCCTAAAAGCACGTGAGCATGCAGTGCCCAAGGAGATCCTCAGTACATAGCTGCGAGGAGACTGAGAGCACCTCAAGAGATTGCGACGAAACACGAAGAAACAGTATTCAGTTTTCAATCAAAGAGAGCTTTCACACACCCATTTCGAACACACTTTAATGGTAGTATATTTAACTGTGTGTCTCAGATGATTCTGTATAAACTTTCACTGAGAACAGGTGTTAAAACACCAGTGAGTATTACCTTAATTCCAACATTTATGTCCCGTTAATAGAGCAGTTCTCTGACTTAGGCACGCAAACGCATCCCCTGTAGTATTTGTCCAAAACACAGATTTCTGAAGCCATCCCACCCGACTCCACCACTGAGATGCAGATTCATTAGGTGCTACTAAGTCAAGGAAGCTTTAGATCTCATTTCAAGGAACAATATTGAGACAGATACCTTTAGAGACGCCTGTGCAGCCTGCACCACCAGGTGGGCCCGCTCACGGCTCATCGTTGGGGTGTAGAGGCCCTGCTCTGGCCGAGGCAGGCTGGCCAGGGGAAGACATCTGTGCCAAGCTGGGCCTGTCGGATTCTCTATCCTGACCACTTGAACTTGGAATTCAGCGAGGCTAATCATCTCTACTAGTTATGAAACTGGAAGGATGCGGGACATGTCAAGTTAAGGGTAGCTGTCTTCTGCCTCGTGTATGAAAGGCAAAGAAAATTAATCGTGTAAGCAAAGGAAGCAACAGTGCTGAGAAAAACAGAGCTGAAAGGCTATGCAGTCCTATATTAAGGTACAGTAAGTGCTATAACAAACATCCCCAAGTCCCAGTGTCTTAACCTAATAACATTTCATTTCTCACTCATGTAACAGTCCACCAGGGCACCTTATGGTCGGTACCAGTACATCTGTCTTGTGGCTCTGCCCTCCCCAAGGTCCCTGCAGGCTTCCATTCAGCCAGTGGATGGGATGAGCATATAGGAAGTTTTTATGGGCCATGCCTGGGAGCAGCACATCTACTCTTTTGGCCGGAAGTCAGTATGTGGTCTTGCTCAATGACAAGGGATGAATGGAAATGTGGTTCGGGCACATTTGGTGAACACAAACTCGAAAGACAGAAAAGTTAAAGGAACAGTTGTGGAACTATTATCAAAAAACAAATAGGGGCGCCTGGGTGGCTCAGTTGGTTAAGCGTCTGACTCTTACCTTAGCTCAGGTCATGATCTCACAGTCTGTGGGTTTGAGCTCCACACTGGGCTCTGTGCTGACAGCATGAGGCCTGCTTGGGATTCTCTCTCTCCCTATCTCTGCCCCTCCCCCACTCTCTCAAAATAAGTAAACATTTTTTTTTTAATGAACAAGAAACAGAAAATAAGTAATGGTGAGGATACAGAGAAATTGGAACGTTTGTGCACTGTTGCTGGGAATGTAAAATGGTACAGCCACTGTGGAAAAGAGTATGGAGGTTCCTTGAAAAGTAAACACAGAGTTCCCTATGATCTGGGATTTCATGTACCCAGAGGAATTGAAAACAGGAATCAAGAACAGGTACTTGCACACCCCTGTTCACAGCAGCATTATTCACAACAGAAACAATCTGAATGGCATTAACAGATGAATGGATGAACGAAATACGGTTTTTACAACTCCAGCATTGCCCATTTCCTCCCATGCAGCCCCTCCCCCACGGTACCCAGCTTTCTCCCCATACCGGGCTACTTCTCAGGCTTCCATGACTTGGCAATGCTATTCCCCCTGCCCGGAGTACCTTTCTCATCCCCTCCTTCACTTGGCTACCTTCCACTTCTGTAGGGTCGGGTCAGACATCGCCCACTACTTCTTGAAAAGCCTTTTGTTACCACCCCCCCATCCCCATCCCTAATCTGGGTTAGTTACCCCTCTGATGTTTCCTCCCAGCCTCACAGATGGTCACTGTCGGTTCATTTCTCCACCCACCCAGCTGCCAGCTCTTAGGTCAGGGACTCTGCCTTTGCCTCTGGGCCACCAGGGCCCATCTCTGTGTCTGGCATGTGTAGACACTCGACAAATGTCTGTGGTCACCATGAAGGGGTACTCATTAGTTCCAGGGAAACGTTATAAAGACAAGCTGCCAACAAAACAAAACAAAACTAAACAAAACAAAACAAACACCAGACATACACTGATGTGCTCATTACATATTCAATTGAATCCTGATTTGGGAAGATTGGTTTTTTTGGACTGCTCACCATCAAGCAAGGTATCATCATAAGCTAGGGGAGCCAAACTGGAAGTAGCACATTTCCCATCCCTGAGGTGGTCCCTGAACCGACTGCATTCCGGAATGCAGACACCGAAAATCATAAAACACAACTGGAAGCTAATGAAACACTCATTTTTCCTCGTCCTGGCCATGAATTCTACACGGGAGTCATTCCGTTTACATCTCTAGAAAAGAAAATCTGGGTTTCATTTTGTAAACTCAGAGCAGAAATAAGGTGCCTGAAGACATCTCAACACTCCAGCAGCGTTTAAGAGCATTCCACATATTGCACGGATGACACAGCCAGTCAGAAATGTGTCGTTTTCTAACAAAGGAGAAACCACGCTCTGTCCATAATCTGACAAGTCACTTCTGAAAGCTGAGTGCAGGTCTGATTGGCTCCAAAGTCTCATAAGAACATATTCATGCAATTTCTATTTAAAGGTTGAATCTAATCACTACAAAAACACACAAGAACAAAAGATCGCTCCATCCCTCAGGGATAGCCTACTTCAAGGAAAACCACTGGTCTCCAGGAAAGTGCAGACCACAGAGGCTTCACCCCAGTCGTGCTTTGGGGGAATGTGACCTTTGTTACCATGTCCTTTCCTCGCATCAAGGTTCCCCAGCCGGGCTTCTCCTCAGGTTTAATCCAAACCTTTCTTGCTGCCTTTCCTGATCCATTTATGGCACTTGGTATTTTGTGGGACTGGCTTGAGTTAAGAGGGCTAGACAGCTTCAGTGGCTGGGAGCATGAACGTATGAACGAAGGCATGGCAAATTTAAGAGCTCTCCCTTCAAGAAAGGATAGGCAAGGGGGCCGTGTAAGGTACGAGGGTAAAATCTGTCTCCTCTTGGTCCTAAAACTAATGAAAAGAATTTCATGGTATGAATAAACAACATCCCATTCCTTCTGTTAATGAGCAGTTCACACAGTATTCTTGTCCCCAGTGTTCATGTTTGCAATCCTTTATTTCTCATGTGCCTATTTTAGGAGTAATAGATGAGCTAAGTATCCCAATTTTAGGAGTGTGGAAATCTGTCTCTTGTGGGGGTCACATTGGTAAGGAGTATATATTATTTATAATCTTTATTTTTGAGAGAGAGAGGGACGGAGTACAAGCGGGGGAGGGACAGAGAGAGAGGGAGACACAGAATCCGAAGCAGGCTCCAGGCTCTGAGCTGTCAACACAGAGCCCGACGCGGGGCTCAAACACACGAACCGCGAAATCATGACCTGAGCCCAAGTCGGACACTTAACTGACTGAGTCCCCCAGGCGCCCCAACATTGGTAAGGAGTATAAGTTACAATGGCAGCAGAGTTCAAAATCGTGTCATGTCATGCCCCCCCTCACCACTATCCTTGCTTTCCCTCCACTGTCACCAATCTCCAGAAGACATACCTAATTTCTAGAACCTCCTACTATTACAGAAACAGTCCACAGTGCCCAGACACTCCTGGAGGCCTGAGCCAGCATGGAGACCCAGAGGCTCTGCAAGCACCCTCAAATCTAAGACCGCCCCCCAATCTTGAGGATTTCTAAAAAAGCATACCTATCCAAGGTACTCGGATCTGCTTGCATGGCCAGCATCCCAAGCATCTCCCAGTACTGCAGGGAGTTATGGTTCCTTTCCTCCTCCCAGGGTCACAAGGTCGGAGCCACAGGCAAATTTCTGAAAATAAGACTGTTGAGGGCTGATTTGCCCATATCAAAACACACTATCGTGCCACATTAACTAAAAATAGTACAGGACTCATACAGGAAGGACAGATCAACGGAAAAGAATGAAGAGTCTAGAAACTAGATGCGAACACACATACATGCTCACAAATTTATTATATAATACAAATATTTCAGATTGGTAATTCACAGGGAAAAGACTATTACCGAATACCGAATACTGCTGAAATAATGGACAACCAGTTCGGGGGGGGAAATGAAAATCGATCCTTATCTTCCATATCCAAATAAATTCTGAATAAAGTTCAAATGTTAAAAAAAAAAAAATCCCATAAAATTAAGTATGGGAAAAGATGGAAACATTTTAAACTTCCCTATGGTTAAAAAAAAAAAAAAAGTCATACAACACATGTTTACAGGTAAATAACAAGTTAGGAGAAATATTTGCAATGCATCTTTTTAAAGGTGAGTATTGAAAAGCATCTTACAAATCGGCAAGGGAAAGAGGGATTCTCCATAAAAGAATGGGCAAAAAAGAGGCGATTCACAAAGGTAGAAATACAGACAACATGAAATACTGGGAGAGATCAAAGAAAGTCCCATTAAACAACAATGATGTATCATATTTGACCTATCAGATTGGCAAACAGTGAAAAGAGTGATCCTACCCAGGGTTGGCTAGGCAATAGCCAAGGGAAATAAGGCTCTTTTATCCACTGTTTGTGGGAGTGGAAATTGATATCCTTTCGAGAACATGGTCTGGCACTGGGTATCTAACTTCAAAACACGCGTATCATTTGACCGGCAATTCCCCTTCTGGGAATCTGTCCTGGAGAAACAGCCAGGTAGGGGAAGAGGACAGCACACACACTGTGAGGTCTCTACTGGGGGGATGGAATGCAGCAAAGGGACGCACAGCAAGCCCCCAGGGACTAGGGAGGGCAGAGGAAAGGAAATTTGGCAGATTTCCCAGAGGAGGGCGTGCTGGAGGTGAGTCTAAGAAGACAGGAGGAGAGGGCATCCGAGGGGATGGGAGAACAGAGGTAAGAGAGAGAGAGAGAGCACCATGCAACTGGGGACACCTGCAGGGCCTTGGAGCTGGGGGCAGGAAAAGAGAAGAATCCGTTAACAAGGACACCAAGGAGGGCTACTCATGACGCCCACTTTATGGATGAGGAAACTGAGGTTTGGTTACACAGCTCAGGTTAACAGTGCCGCTCACCTGACTTGTAATGATAGAGCGGGAATTTGAGCTGAGGTTCGTCTGACTGTGGAGCCCAGGCAGTGGTGGGGGATTTGGGCTGTCCCCCGATGGCCGCGGGCCACCGTGGAAGGTGTGTGGAAGGGGTGGATTCGCCTTGCCCAAGCTGTCTCTGGTGGTAGTGTGGAGAGCGGATCGGAGGCCTCCCTGGAGGAAAGAGGGCAACCAGTAGGCATCGGCGGCAATAAAAGGAAAGGAAGAGAAAGACAAAGTCAGCACAAAGTGGTGGGAGATTTGAGAGCGAAAACCCACAGGGCCTGGGGACCTGTTGAGTGAAAGGGGTAGGAGGCAGAGGAGTCCAGACTGACTCCCACCGCCTACCTGACATTCCAGGATGAGGGAGCGCTAACATACAAACGACTGCTCTTGCTTCTTGTACACGCTTATGTCCACATCTTTGCACTCATGCATCCCCCCACCACACGCCATGAAACATCATCCCCAGTTGCCTTCAAGGTGAAATCCCACCCTTCAGAGCCTGCCTCCAATGCTACCTCCTCTCTCAGGAAGTCACAGAAAACTCTCCCTCCACTCCTCTTAGATAGAGTGTGAGTCTTGGGCATTTTGTGGCTATCTCGTGTTGGCCTTTATCTGCCCGATGGTTAATCAGTTGTGCAGATACCTTGTTTTCTTCTCTTGTCGGTCTCCTGATGGCAAGAGCCACATGGCCCCATCATACCCCTTTCCCCACATTTCGCAGTACGAAGCAGAGGCTCTTGTGCATGGTAGACACTTAAATAGTTGAAATAAAGAAAACAAATAGCTCTCCCCCTCTTTCCTCTCTTAGATTTTTGCCTTCTCAGCTCTCACCAAAGAAATTGCTTAAATGTTTCTTGCTCCAGAAACCAGAAGAGTTGGAAGGAAGTCTTGGAATGCCTGCAGGAGATTTTCTTAATCCTTAACTGGCTGATAACACCACAGGAAACTAGCTCAAAGAAAACAGTGATGAAACAGTTAGGTCCTATTACCACTTCCCTGCTATACTGAACAAGACATTTTGAGAGTAATTTCCAGTGGAATGTCTTCCAAATGTATATAAATAGTCACAGTCAGCCTGGTGAAAGTGTGTGTTTCCAAGATGAACTGATAAATGAAGCAAGATAAAAGAGGTCAAGTGGACAAGATGGATTGCATAGGACATTTATAGATGAAGTTTGTGCATTTTGCTGGAAAGCAAGTGCATAAGAGCTCAGATACTCTATGGGTCTGCCTCATTTTAGAGAGCACAGTGCAAAACTTTAATCTGAAAAACAAGGATAAATACATAAATAAGGGGAAGACTGTTTACAGAACCAAATTTTCCAAACTCTACAGTAGACCAGGCATAAACAGATATTCATGCAAGAAATCAGGCTGATTCTTGGTAAAAAACGAGTCAACTCAAAACCAAACTCTACAGTAGACCAGGCATAAACAGATATTCATGCAAGAAATCAGGCTGATTCTTGGTAAAAAACGAGTCAACTCAAAACCCTCCACCATGTTATGCTTTGGCAACTGTCGTGACACAGGGGGTCCCTCCTGGAGTTGTCCTTCCTTCCAACCACTCCATACACCAAACCAAAATGTCCCAAAGTGTGTTGCCTGGAACACTAACCCCAGAAAATTTTCCATCAAGCGGGTTCCATGGTCAAGGACAAAGGAAATGTTTAACGTCATAACATCTCTTGGAGAATCACCGTGCATCTAGGCATCATGGGGGCTTTGAGAAGTCTTTTACAAATAAACTTTCACTCTTCTTAAGCATTTATTTCCTAAGTTATTTGGTCATGGAACCTTCTAAGAGAAGCAAAAGTAAGACAATGGCACTAGGCTGAAATAGTGTTCTCCAAAACCCAATCGGGAACCTCAAGACATTACCATGTCTGGTTTTCCTTCCTTCTTCTGAACCTCACCTCTTCCTTTCAAAAATCAATGGCCATATTGATGCCCAGACAGGTGACTAGAAAGCATGAAGAGACCATTTATTTCACTTAAAGTTGCTAATGGATAATGACTTTTTTATTAACTCTCCCTGGGAGCATTTACATTTTTACAGAGGCCTTCTGAAATATAATGGCTAAATTCAAGCAATAATGCAAGTGCCAAGAATCTCATGCCTCTCTGTGACATCAGGAAAGTCACCTCTTCCTTCCATTCACAGGACCCCCACCAGGGAAAAGAAGGGAATTTCCTCTCTCCCTCTCCCTCTCCCTGCCATCAAAGCAACTGCAGCAATGCGTGCTAACATTCACCCCCATCTTCACCAGACTCACTCCTTGTCATGCTTAGGGATCAAACTAAGTATTCTTCCTCCCTGACCCCTGGACTAGAATAATAAACGGGGCTATCCACTTTCGTAAAACCCAGGACATCCCCCTCTCCTGCCCCCATAGCATCTATCACTCTGTATGCCACTTCTCTGTCTCAACCACCAGCTCTCTCCATCTCATCTTCTTCTGTATGCCCAGAGCCTGGTCCAGGATAGGGCACATCATAGGAAATTATAACCTAACGAAGAGAGAAATGTGTTTGTTGGTTGGGTAGCTGGTTTTTAATCCCATGGGACTGACAATCCCATTTCCAAGAAGAAATTTAAAAGAAGACGAATATATGAAAATGACTACATAGGTAAGAGTCCAACGATCCCATTTAGCCATACATACTATTTGAGCATTGTCATACAAGGCATTATAGAAGAAACGACATGAAAATAAAATATTTAGAAGATCCAATTCCTGCCTTCAAGGAACTTGCAACATGACTGATGAAGGAGAGACATTCTAAGAACTAAGAGAGTCCTGAACACCTTCTCCATCTGCTAGTAAGAACACAAACAGGGTGCCTGGGTAGCTCAGTTGATTGAGCGTCCAACTCTTGATTTCTGCTCAGGTCATGATCTCATGCTCTGTGGGATCAAGCCCCACGTTGGGCTCTGCACTGACAGCGCAGAACCTACTTGGGATTCTCTCTCTCCCTCTTTCTGCTCCTCCCCGACTCACACATGCTTGCTCTCTTACTCTCTCTCTCAAAATAAATAAACTTAAAAAAATAAATAAAGAATACAAACATTTATTAGATTGAAAATTCCACCCTGGCTCCAAGTGCCAACAGCTTAAAATAGGGTGGCTTCTGGGTGCAAGGAGGGTTGCCCACAGGATACCTCAAAGACTTCGTGTGTGTCTGCTCCTCAGTACTGTGTAGGCAGTAGCACGGCAGACAAAAATGCAAGGCACCAGGCTTACAGGGGGCTGAGGAAGTCGGGGTGGGGCCGGGCAGCTTTGCTGGTGTGTGTGATAGCAGCCGAATGGGGAACATCTGTGTCTTGTCAGAGTTTCCTAGAGATCGTCTCTAACTGCAGGGTGAGCAAATGAAGATTGATAAATTGTAGGGTTCTTTCTGGCTTTAAAGATCCCAGATGCTCTGCCAAATTAATGGATGCTCTATCTCCACTCAATCTGACACCAAAACAGAACTTTGAAAACATACCAGACCCCCACTCCCCCAAACGACTGAGCACACCCAGAGCCCTGCTGCTTCTTTCAGCTTGGATTCCAGGATGGGGACCCATATATTTAGTTAGCAACTGTGTGTGTGTGTGTGCGCGCGCGCGCATGTCTGTGTACATATGCACACATGTGCATTTTCAGACTTGAACTTACCTTCACCATAGACCATGTGTACACAGTTTTGACCAACAAGTGTGCATCTTCTAACATGAATTGCTCAGCTAAGCTCCTGAAACACCAGACTGTCCATTACAGAATAATTCCAAGGAAGATGAGATCATTTGTGTCATTTGGAAACTATTGTCTTACTCAAACATAACATGTTGCTAATCATAACACCTAAGATTGTTCTGTTCTTTTTCTCCAGCGCGGAGTTCTGAGTTCGCTAGCCCAGTCCTCCACACAGCCAACAGCATGTTTTATTTATATCAGTAGAAAATGATCACATGTAGCTTGAGGAAAAGTATTTGAGGCACTTAGCTAAAGCTATTCCATTTCTGTGAGATTCTAGAGATCAGATACAAGTGGAGAATGGCCTTTTGGTGACCACCCAAGTAAGCATGTAACCCCAAATGAAGGAACCTAACAATGGTACTTCCTTTAGAAAGGAACTGACTAGAAGGAAATATCCCTCACAAAGGAAAAGCATCCTAGGAAGATACCAAAGCCAAAAACAGAAGAAAAGTCCTACAAATTCAGACCACTGGCTCATCTACTTCCACATTCTCTTGCCAATTAGGGCATTAAAGGGAATTAGGGCATTAAACAGAATTCATCCTCTATGACATCATCCTCGGAAGTTTAAAATGTCCCTAAACATCCCTAAATTCCCTGTCAAGCATTGGTAAGAATAACAAAAAAATGATCTGCGGTGGGGCACCTGGGTGGCTCAGTCAGTTAAGCGTCCGACTTTGGCTCAGGTCATGATCTCACGGTTTGTGGGTTCAAGCCCCGCACCGGGCTCTGTGCGGACAGCTCAGAGCCTGGAGCCTGCTTCGGATTCTGTGTCTCCCTCTCTCTCTCTGCCCCTCCCCCACTTGTGCTCTATCAAAAATGAATAAACGTTAAAAAAAATGATCTGGGGTGCTCAAGCTCTTGTTAGCAAAGCATGCCTAGACACGGGCTCCACGTCAAAGGCCTCCGGTGTAGGGACCACTTTGGCTTTCTCAGCTTCTTGTTATGTGGTTTTCAAAGTTCTCCCATTTCCAGAGCCCAGTGATCGTATCAGCAAGCCAGCCTCACTTATGCACTCATTCATCCATATTCAGCAAGCACTTATGGAGCATTTACTATTCCACGTGCTGGGATACACTGATGAATAATAAAACTGTGGCCCTCAGACTCTGGTGCTGGAACCAGGAGCATCAACATCAGCTGGAAACTTATTAGAAATGCAAATTCTGTCTACGGCCATACAACCCTGAACGCTCCCGATCTCGTCTGATCTCGGAAGCTAAGCAGGGTCGGGCCTGGTTAGTACTTGGATGGGAGAAATGCAAATTCTTTTTTTTTTTAATTTTTTTTTAAAGTTTGTATTTATTTTTGAGACAGCGAGATAGAACATTGAGTGGGGGAGGGGCAGAGAGAGAAGGAGACACAGAATCCGAAGCAGGCTCCACGCTCTGAGCTGTCAGCACAGGGCCCGATGCGGGGCTTGAACTCACCAACTGTGAGATTATGACCTGAGCCAAAGTCAGATGCTCATCCGACTGAGCCACCCAGGCGCCCCAGAAATACAAATTCTTGAGGCGCCCGGGTGGCTCAATCAGTTAAGCATCTGACTCTTGTGTTCTGCTCAGGTCATGATCTCATGGTTTGTGAGATCGAGCCCTACGTCAGGCCGTGTGCTAAGAGCGCGGAGCCTGCTTGGGATTCCATCTCTTCCTCCCGCTCTGCCCCTCCCCCACTCACGCGCACACACTCTCTCTTGAAAATAAATAAGTAAACATTTAAAAAAGAAAAAAGAAAAAAAGAAATGCACATTCTTGGGCTCCACCTCAGACCTACTGAACCACAAACTCTGGGCAGGGAAAGGAGGAAGGCTAGCAATCTGATTTTTCAGCAAACCTCCCAGGAGATGCTGAGGCATACTGAAGTTGGGATACTCTGCGGGGGCAGACGAAGACCTCCCTCTCACAGAGCACACCCCCTCCTGCAGAAGATGGGCAGTAAATAAATAGCAAACGTGTGAAATAATGTGAGGCAACCATTTTCATTTTTAACTGCTTGGTTGTTGTTTTTTTTTTTTTAAGTAAATCAAGGAAACCAGGAGAGAGGAATGGGCTGCTATTCAGATAGGAGGGTCAGGGCAGGAAAGCCTCCCTTCCGAGCAGAGGGAGCAGGACATAGTCACAGTCAGCTCAGTGTCATAGCTGCGTTCTGTCTCCCTTCAGAGCTTCCGGTATGTATCAGACCACACCGGAGAGAAGCTTGTCTTATCAACCATTCCAGAATGCCTCTGGGAATCTGAATTCTGAGCAAAAGTAAAAACCTAGTACCTGCTCCAAACCTCCAACTAAGTTTCGAAGTCAGAAGAAATCAAAATAGCCAAGAGCCTCAATGATTTCACTTACCATTTGGAAGAGACACAAGAGAGACCTTCCTGACAGCAAAGATTATGGAAATATAGAATAGGCTGCCAAAGAAGACACAGGGAGGCTTTCTTGAAGAAAAGATTATTCCCCAACACGTATGGTTCATGTGCAATCCTGGAGGGAAACAAGCCCAAAACAGATGACCCTTTGGGGTCACATGTATTCCCAAGATCATAAACATCTGCTTTATTGCTTTTTCCAATGCTTTTAATAAAAATCCTCAAACATATGGAAGAACAGAGCGATGATCACACACAGACCCACCACCTAGAATCTATAACGTTAAATTTTGGCCATATTTGTTTTATCTAGGTAGATGGATAGATAATAATTAGATATTGCAAATCATCAGAAAATAAATAATGTCATGTCACTTTACCCTTAAATATATAATCATACAGCTCCTAAAAATCTATTTTTTCCTACAGAATCACAGTGTTATTATCACTTCTAACAAAATTATTAATAATTTTCTGATATCTAATAATTTCTAGTCCATATTCAAGTTTCAAAGGTTTCCTTTAGTTATTTATTTAGGGGATAACTGTAACACCCTTGTCTTGGCTGGATAGAGGTTTATGTTCCATCTGGTTCTAAATTCAGACATAGATACAGGCAACGAAATTATACCAAAATCTAAGATGATGATGATCACAAACCCAATGGCTATAATAAGCTATTTGTGGACAAATGTTAGAAAAGGAAGTAGGCACCCCAAAATAACAGATTGAGCCTGCTATCAATTACATGTTTGTGTCTCCCCAAAACTCTCATGTTGAAATCCTCACCCACCGTGTGATGGCACAAGGGAGCGAAACCTTGGGAAATGATTAGATCATGACGGTGGAGCCCTCAACATATGTACCTTTATAAGGAGAAAAATGAAAGAGGTTGCTTCCTCTCTCTCTCTCTCTCCCTCATGTGAGGATACAGCAAGAAATCAGCAGACTATAAACCAGGAAGTGGACCTTGGACAGACACCAGATCTACCAGCACCTTCACCTTGGTGAAGGCTTGGATCCCCAGCCTCCAAAACCGTGAGAAATAAAAGTGTGCTGTTTAAGCCACCCATTCTGTGGTAATTTCCTCTAGCAGCCCAAACTGACAAAGACAAAAGCCTGAGTCCACTCATTCATTTATTCAGCAAATAGGCTGCTCGTCAGACATGCAGAGATCTATCCCTGTATTCTGGGGGTCCGCTCAGCCAATAGAAGACAAGTCAGAAGTGAGGAGAAATGGCCACCATGGGATGGGAATCCTTTCCTTGGCTCAGGACCTATGTATCACCTACATCTTTCATCTTACTGGCAGTCCTGAAGAATTCTTCTTTTTACTTATAAAATGGGATTTTAAATTTGCAGTGGACTCACTCATCATTTAGAGGGTGCTGTGTCTCAGGGAGATAACCTGGACTTCTGGGATCAGAGTCCCAAGCAGATGGATGGATGCTGGATGACCCTAGTCAGTGGGCCAGTAAGAAAAGACGCTGGATGACCACTCAAGATCATCTTGGATGGAGACATAAATAGAAGAGCCAGGGGAATGCCAGGTCAAGGGGTGTCTGTGCCATGGTGAACGAATCTTTGGCTAGCATTTGATTTGTTGAGGGGGCGTGGGGGGTAGGGGTGGAAGGAGGGACATCTCTCCTGCATTCCGTTTTTACAGGGTTTGTTTACAAACTGGCAAAATGCAAGGCCCAAGGCTTGACTCTCAGTGACAAAAGTAATCTGTAATACCATAATCATTAAACAGAATGCTAGGAAATTAAGAGAATATGAGGTCTGTTGATTCAAAAACATTTATGGAACATCCATTAGAGGAACCAGACAATTTAAGAGACTCAGACAATCAGATGCCAGTGCTGCCCTTCAGAAGGTTATAGAGCATTAGTAAGGAAAGTATCAGTGACTTTCTGAGGACACAAAGCTATTGTGGAGGAACACTTATGTGTAAAGCATAGGCTTCTTTCTTTACCACCCAAGGCTGCCTCCACTAGCCCATACTGGCCTTGATGAGATTTAATATTACAGGAGTCCTTTGTTAGTGTCATTACATGTAAGCTTCAGGAGGGCAGAAACTTCCATTTGTTCCCCTATTATATCCCCCCTACAGTGCTGAACACACGCGCTGTGTATGGCACATAATCGGTGCACAGTGTATTTTTTAACTAAATGAACATGCGCACCTGAGGTCACGCAGTGCCTTACAACATCCCCTCCCATTTTGTACTAAACACTTTCAGCATTTCATTTGCTTTACCGCCCACACTTCACAAACCCAAAGAGGTAACGAGGGTAATGATGATGATTTCAACAGCTCAGGATATTTTGCTTTCCTCAGATCTGATCTTACCTTTCAGAAGTGCTTTATTTTAATTTTAGTCTTCAGTAATGAAAACTACTACTCCAGTAGGAGCTATTTCATCCTACTCTTTGGGGAGAAAAATCAACACTATTGCAACACTGATGCAAGTTATTGGCATAACTTTGACACGAATCCATTGATCCTCTTCCCGTTTTATGACAGCAAGAAGAACGACATCATAGCTTCTTGACTTAACAAGAAACCGAAGCTCTGTCTAGCTAACTTAGGTTGTTCATGAATCACTTGGACAGTAGCCTAATTGGCAGTGACCGTAAAGCAGTGCTCTCGACAGCAAATACATTTTGGAGACAATTTCCGTGGCTGCCGAGAGCCTTTGGCAACTCCTCTAACTGTCAACAGAAAGTAGGCTTAATTTTTAACTCCGATTGAATTTCTCAACACTGAATGGCTTTTCGGTCTTCTCTCAGTTAGAAATTTGCCAGTCGTTTGAGATAAATAGTAATTATCAAGACTCTGGCATTCTTCACAGTCTGTGAGGTAATTCTTCTAAGTTTGATAACCATGCAGACGGCTGCCGTTAACATTCTTAGCGCTTCACAGCAATTGGAGGCATCCTCCAAACCTCACCATTTGCTTTCTTAACTCTGCTTGCAATTATCCGAACACTCTATGAAGAGCTTATGGCATCTTTCTGTGGAGGTGGGTTGTCTACTAATAATGGCCAAAATCTTCCACCGGGTGTTTCTCAGGCTCAGTTAGAAACTCCAGCTGACCTTCTGCTCCTCGCTAGGCAGCAGTAGAGCTGCCTCCCACGGTGCCATTTTATTAACTCGCTCCAGGAAACAATGTGGTGACAGGTAGACATTGTTCTCTGGTGTCTGCTGATCAGCCTCAGTGTGAAGGGAATGATCCCTCGGACAGACTAGAGAGAATACAAGGTCTGACAATGCATGGTCTTATCTGATTTCGTTTTTCAGAGAAGGAGGCAGTGGATAAAGTAGAGTATCACTTCACCTCAGCTCGTCAGAATCACGCTAAGTACGCACCACGCTCGCTTCAAAATCGCGACAACACAGAGAAGATTTAACAAGGCCCCGCGCAAAGCGACATGCGAATTCCTGAAGCTCACGTTTGAATGGGATGCTGTGTGAATTTTACCTCAACAAAAATATATGTAAACAAACAATAAGAAAGTTCCTCCTTGACACTGGAAAATCAGCTAGGAATTATACACATTAGGGGGTCCTACGGCGATACATCTTAAGAAGCACCACCCGTCGAGTGGTCAGTGAATGCAGCCAAGGGCAACCTTCACTCTCCCTAGCTACCGTCCTAGAATAGAAAACAAGGAAAAGAAAAAAGCCCCCAGAGTCAGCAGGACGGGAGAAAGGGAATTGTTTCAGAAAGGAAACCTCTCAGAAAATAATTTAATAATGGTAAACAGAAGAAAAATTCAAAAAACCTCCCAGGATGCAGAGAAAAGTTGAAAAGAAGGAGAGGGAGACAAAAGACACAGCAGTGTTTTTACCTAAGGATTACAGTAGA
The DNA here is from genome assembly GCF_018350195.1 of Panthera tigris. Lineage (NCBI taxonomy): Eukaryota > Metazoa > Chordata > Mammalia > Carnivora > Felidae > Panthera > Panthera tigris. Next base: position 14,169,055 of record NC_056666.1, on the reverse strand, counting down.
TTCTGAGAAAGAAACCAGAATATTTGAGATAGAAGCAATGACTTAAACAAATGTCCCTGAGCTAAGACAAGGAATCAAGTGTGTAGATCAAAAGAAACATCCAAACCAAGTCAGCTAATACAAATCCACAATTAGATATCCTTCTGGAAGAAAAAAAGGCGGACTATAAGAATGCCTCAGTCAATGTGTTGACTGAGGAACAAGAGGAACAATAACTTCTGTAAGTAGGTTAACCGTGCATCTGTGGAGACAGAACAGGAGAACCTCACAGAGGTCAACTGATGGCAGGATAGCTGGGCTTGCTGGAAAAAAATAACTATTATCAGGAGTTTTTCCCTCTACCCCCACCCACCACAACTCAACTTCACTCCGCGACCGCTTCATCCATCCACATTTCTTTATGAACCGACTTCCCTGCTTATTTGTTTATGCAGGCCTCATAACGCCTGCTTCCAAATGAAACATCAGCACTTGAGTCTGCATGACCTTCGAGCTTAAATTCCTATAGGTGAAAAACTCAGTCTCAGGGTGCCTGGGTGGCTCAGTCGGTTAAGGATCTGACTCTTGGTTTTGGCTCAGGTCATGATCAATCTCATAGTTTGTGGGTGTGAGCCCCGCGTCAGGGTCCGTGCTGCCAGTGCAGAGTCTGCTAGGATTCTCTCTCCCTCCCTCTCTCTCTGCCCCTCCCCTGCTCATGCTCTCTCTCTCTCTCTCTCTCTCTCTCTCTCTCAAAAGAAATAAACTTTAAACATTAAAAAACAAAAACAAAAAACAAAACCCAGTCCTGCTCCCCACTGACAAGTTTCTGGATAAGATGACTGATGGTCCAGCTCTGGAGAGCTGTCCACCCATGGCCCAATTAGCTTTAGCCAAAAACGCAGGGTCATACTTCGATTAGAGCTGCCCCATCTGGGCTAAGGATGGAGCGAGTTCGCTAGGAAGGGGTTATGGAATTGGAGGAAATTATTGAAACGTCCAGCCCAGTGGATTAAGAAAAAATTCTACAAGCACCCGGGCAGGAAAGACACGTATTGACTCTGGAATAAAAACTAGTGTGGTCTTCAATGGCTCTGCAACATTAGCTCCCAGAAGACAAAGAAGCACAATCCACCAGGCTCTGAGTGGAGGAAAGGCTGTGACCCGAGAAGCGTGTATTCAACCGATACAAACATACTCTTTGCAACTGAAAGATGTCCTCAGACCTGCATGAGACTTTATTTAAAATGCCATCCACAGGACACAGTCCAGCTAACCAAACAGAGAGGCAGGCGCTACCAACATCGTGCCACGTGGAAATCTTGAACGGAGCCACAGAAGAGCACAGCCATGAGAGCTCTGCCAGTGGGAATGGATGTGCTTCGCGCTGGATGATCAGTGAGACTGACACCCACCTCACCACAGCGATGCCGGCCGCTTTGCTCTAGCTACTGTGCTTTTGTGGCAGAGGCCAAGGGTAGCCAAGCCCTCCCAACTCCAAGGTGGGAGTGGATGGGAGAGGACTGTTTATGCTATCACCGGAATCTGGCCAACACGTCAGACTCCTACGCACGTGAAAGGAAGTGAATTGGGGCCCTGAGTTGGATTAAACTGTACTTTCTGCTATTACCTGTACTGGGAGCTTGGAACCCAACTCTGAGATTGAGGCATACTACTTTATACACAAAACTAGAAACAAATGCTCCCTGGTTACAGAAGAGATTAATCACAATTACTAGTTACAAGTACTTTAAGTCATAGACTGAATACTCGGTGTTTCACTCTAAGATTTCTTTGTACTTATGGTAACAGTCCATATCCAGTGAACTGATAATGAGCACATCAAGTGGAGATATGTGTTGCCAAAGCTACTTTGTCACTGTCATTTACAAGGAAAGGAAGTGTCTGGGTTTGCTACATGAATAAGATATGTCATTTTGGTAAAATTCTGGTTAATAACAGATTAATAAATTAGTAATAAGGGGCACCTGGGTGGCTCAATCGGTTGAGCCTCCTGCTTCGGTTCAGGTCATGATCTTGAAGTTTGTGAGTTTGAGCCCCATGCGGGACTTGCTGCTGTCAGCACAGAGCCTGCCTCAGATCTTCTGTCCCCCTCTCTTTTGCCTCTCCCCTCTTGTTCCCTCTTTCTCTCTCTCTCAAATTTAATAAGTACAAACATTTTAAAAAATAAAATGACAAATTAGTAATAAAGAAAACATTAACAAATGAAAGCCTGAAACAATAATGGCGACTTTATTTAGTACTCAACTGTATACAAGATGAGCATGAAATACCTTCCTTGCGTTACATCCTTGTGATCTTTACATAAGCCAACTGAGATATATGTTGTTACTCCCACTTCATAGATCATTAAATTGCAGCTCACAGAGATTAACGAACTTATCCGCAGTTGTGTGACCAGAACCAAGCTGAGGGCTACACTCAAATCTGCACGATTCCAAAGCCTATGCTGTCAATCACAGCTAGTTTATCCTCTTCCAAAAAGGTTAAGAATTTGGGAGTTTGGTTGGACACATTATGACTTATATTACTCCTTCTTGTTATTTCTCTTTTTTCCCCCAATTTTTTTCAACATGTATAATCATCAAAAATATAAACTTTCTTTTTTAAGGATTGTGACCTAGCCCACAACTTAGATTGACTGTGTCATTGGCTCAGTAGAAAGAGCACTAGATTCAGGAGACCCAAATGTTCTAAGGGGGAAAATCAGCTCCATCACCCCTGGCTGTCTGATAATGAAGGCACAAGCCCCACATGCCCAAGTCTCTTCATGTGCAAAATGAGAGGGTTATAACAATGATTTCCAGCGTCCCTTCCAATTCCATGGAAGACTGTACTGCCATTATGAATGCTGCATTGGGTAACCGGCGGCCATGAGTATTTGCCATGCAAACTTCCCACTACAGGAAGTGTAATTGACCAAGAGGTCGAGCCACATGCTCCAAAATCCACCATTACCTTTGCATCAAGGTCACACTTCCCACAAGCTGCTCCCAGCCCATGGCTGAGCACAACAAGACACCCCTGGGAGACACAGGGCACCTCTCAGACACAAAACCTGGATTTGGTTCAAGGGCTCCCCAGCAGCCTTGCTGAAGCTTCCTTGAACCGCGCGGCAATCCTGGATGCTTCCACCCAACCCCCTTCCCTCTCTCCTTCACTGAGGGTCAGACCCGTGTCATAGTCTCATGGCTCTCCTTCCCTTCCTGGGTCTCCCTGCATGTCTTTTCACACAGGCGTCTCCCCTACAGAAACCTTTGTATATTAATCTCATCTTGGCACCTGCTTCTCAGAGGACCCAGACTAACCCGGCATATTGGCAGATCCACAAACCACACCTGTGGTAAGAAAGACGGACCAGAAGGCTGCCCAGACAACATGGCTCCTAGAAGACTACATCCCTGGTTGGTACTGTCTGTCCTGTTGTCGTTTTCTTCCTTTTCAAAATAAATGTCGATTACGGTCTAAAAAGAATAGTATTCTATTGCTTGTAGACCAAACAAAACAAAACTTAGTTCAATAAGTCTTTCCTGGCTTGATTTTAAATTTGCTCATTTCTTCCTCCCTATCAGCCATATGTATCTCTTCAGCAACTTCTGACTCCCTGCTTCAGATCAGATAATAAAGTCCATTCTTCATTTCTGTCATCTACAACATTACAGAAATCTTCCTCTGAGATTTAAAGTATAATTAATCATTTCCGTCCCAGGGTGACCCCCTTCAGATGGCTAAGGGACCCTTTCTTGCTAAAGTTTTCTATTCCTAAATCAGCAGCCTCCACCTTTCATGGTTATTTGTCAGTCTCTGTCCATCTTAGTGACTCCTTTGAAAATGTCAGTAATTCAGCACTCCCTGACTGTGATGTCCACTTCTTCCAGGTTGAGGGTAGTGAAATCCAAAGGTCTTCCTGCTGGGCTGTTTAGAATCTCATTTGCAAGCTAAATGAGGCAGCCTCCCGATTTTAAATTCAGAATTCCAAATCAACATTTCCTAAAAGACACTTATGCTTTTGCTTTGGTAATTAGGAGGACAAATAAGCCACTCGCCAGGGAAGTAGAGTCCTTTCTTTGATGAGCTCTGAGTAATCAAGGGACTCCATGGGAGACATTTCCTCCTCGGGGTGAAGGGCAGTGGGGCCTGCGGAGGGTCACCACCTAGGATGCAGCCAGTGCCCTCTTCTGTCCCCCAGCAATGGCTTCTGTGCCTGTGGGCCTTGCACAGCGAGTGTTTCATCTTCTTGGTGACATAAGATTCGGCTCAGATTCATGGATTCTTGTGGCAGCTGTTGTGCCTGTGCCAAAACCCTCCCAGAGTGATGCTCAAAAGATTAGGGTGGAGAAAGCCCCCTCCCTGTGCACAGACAAGATGATGTATTGTGATGAAAAGTGCTTTGATCTTAACCCTTTCTCTCCCTCAGCCAAGATTACAACACTGTCTCCAAACTCGCTCTACACCAGAAATCCTCAGGACGCAGCAGATGAGATGGACTAGAGACCTGGTCGACACAGGACGGCACTGCCAAGATTCCCAGCGGAGACCTGGTCCAGCCTTGCAGATGTGGGAGTGGGTGTCATCCCACCAGATGAAGCCATCTGACTCCTGGGTGCCAGGGCACTGAATCAGCATCCCTTGTTTGACAAAAATGACTAAACGGAAGGCTTTACTCAGTGAACAAATAACGAGACTTTTCTTCTACCTCTTGTTCCTGTTTCTATTTTACCGTCCTCAGGGAATGTAGAAAAAGCAAACATTATCTATAGCGATTTCCTCTTCTTAGAGACCACATGCATGAGGCTTTCTGTCCCCAAAGAATTGGTAACCTTTCCCTAATACCCTCTCTTAGGTTATTTATTGTGACATTTCCAAAACAAACAACTAGACAACTGAAACACAGTCTTGGACAAAGAGGCTTAGGGACACATTATTGGTTTTAGGCAGCAGGCAGGACTCCTGCCTGGGGAACAGAGGACCCCATCGCTTCAGCCTGTTGAACTCTGTTGGGTTTCTCCAGTCACCCGTGAGTGCTTCAACAATACACGCTACTCCCCCTCTCCTCCCTGCTAAGGGGAGAGCACTTTGCAACAGACAAACTCCAATTTCTGTACGTAAATCTCTTGCTAATACCCACATTCCTCACACACCGCCTAGACAAGATTTGGGATTTTCTTAGTGCACTTAGGCTGAAACTGTAAGACTTGTTGTTAATCAAGTTTAATCCCAGGTTACAAATAGCCTCCCTAAGAAATAAAGAATCCTGTCCCCATCTGTATGGGTGCAATTCTCTTCCTTCCAAAAGTTATTCTTTCTACATCTAAACGTGATGGCAAATTTCCTAAAATGGAAGAAATGAAGTGGTGGGTGTCAGGGGGAGGGGACATCCTAGTGGCAGTAGCTAAAAGCATAACAAAACAGACCAAGGCTTTTGGAACTATGAAAATGTCATGAATTTAGCAAAAGAATGAGAAAGAAGACACTCTTAACCACGTTTGGAGATTTGAGATTCATTCTCTATCATGGATGATCCCTCCAAAAGAATACTCTTTAAATACATTTACCTCGCTTGTGTAGAACTCCGCAGAACACTTCAAAAATAATTTGAAGCCTTACAGCTGAACTACAAGTCATCCCCATCACTGAGAATCTAAATTCTCTAACCAGGGGATACACAGTGATGCCGGATGGTCCAGGGGAATAAGTTAGTGTGAAGCTACTGTGTCAATAGCTCAATTGCTTTTTAAAAATCTTAACTGAAGGTAATTGCAAAGTGAGTAAGAAAACGCATCCTGCAATTTTCTTAAGAAATTGGGTTGGTGACACATTAACAGTAAACTCATTTGAGGATGGTGTTACAGCTGAGCACGGGCATTTTGGTTAATGACTCGAAAGTTGACAAGTGGCTGTCTCAGTTGGTAGAACATGCAACTCTGGTTCTCTGGGTCATGCATTCGAGCCCCACACTGGGTGTACAGATTACTTTAAAAAAAAAAAAGAGTAAAAAAAAATAAAGAGGATTTGAAGGAAACCCCAGAGAGAAGCAAAATGGAATTAGAGATGTGAAGTTTTAACCCAGGAAAAAGTCTACTTCCAGCAGAAAATTACCCAAAATGCAGACTTCTAGAAGTATGAGTGGGGCTGGAACAGAGTGAAGAAACCAGAGAAGGGTGTGGGGAACACGTGCCTGAATTCACAGTGTGTAATAGAGAAACCAAAGACCTGCACTCTGCGGAGACTAATGATGCTGCTCTTCCTAAGAAAAGACGATTTCCTACTCCCTACAAATTGGTTAATTGTCATCTCCAGTTCTGTAAAGCCGAATAACCAAATTCCAATGACCTGAGGGAAATAGTAGTTTAGGCTGTATTTAGTACAACAGGAATTGGGACCAAGGCTCTCACTTGCTTTAGGGATGGTAATGCCTATAATACCAGAATACTGTTGGTACAGTTTTGAGTTCACAGTGTTAGTACATCTACAGGGTTACCTGAGATCCTGCGTAATGACCATGACCTAAGAAAAACGTTTAAAAACTTGGTGTGTGCATGTTCTGTCTGAAATGGCAGTGGGGGAAAGGGGGTGGGAACGGCACTGTAAGTCAGGAGGAAATGCTGGCATATGAGAGAAGGCAGGAGTTAAGAGGAGGGGGACATTTCACTGGCATTTAGAGGGAACAGAAGAACCGTGCTCCCAAGAATGACTGCGTTATGAGAAAAGATTTCCAGATGAAGAGCTTAAACCACTTTATCCCGTCCCTTCAGTGCCAAAACAGACAGCCTCCCAAAGATGCTAGGAATATCCTAAAGCAACTATGAAGGTAGGAACCAGAGCTACCTTCACAGGACTGACTCGATTCTTCTTCAGGGCTGGAAAATGCAGAACTGGGCAAGCTAACAGTGTTTATTGAGAATTGTGATGGACTTAGGACTGTTGGGGATACTTTAAACACATTGAAGAAGTATGTAACAGAATTATCATTAAAGCCATTTTTTTCTAATTTGAAAAACCATGATTTGAAAACAATTGGTGGGTAATAGAAGTCAGTCCAAAATTATATTGAGTTATTGGGTTAGTCATGAAGCCCAAGAGAAATTCATAGGAGTGAGAGTCAGAGCATCCATGGAAGCTTCCCAGAAAATATGGTTCTGAAGGCTAAGTCAGATGTGAATAGGCAGCAAAGCAGAAAAAGAACATTCTATAAAATAAGGTAAAATAAAATAAGATGAAATGAAATGAAGTGAAATGAAATGAAATGAAATGAAAGAAAAGAAAAGAAATGACAAGACAGCAAACACAGCTTGAGGAGGCAGCAAGGACATGGGTCCCATCTGCTCCAAGGAGCTGTGATGAGAAACTCTGCTTGACACATTCTCGGAGGGCGAGTGTGGGGTCAGATGAGGAAGAGTGTCAGAGAAAGGCAGGGTGTGTGTGCTCACTCCATAATAAGAAAAAAAGGAGCCACTTCGTTTCCAAGCAGGGCTGGCTAATAAGACTCATGCTGAAATCCAAGCATTTGCAATAAGTAAAAAGTGGTGGTTATAGCAACAGAGACAGGGGAAGAGAAGAGAAGCATCCCCAACAAAAGATGTGAGGGGCATTTCAAAGGCACAGTCCTGAGGACTTGGTGGCTAACCTCCTGACCCAGACCTCTCAGGGGGCAGCCCCAGACTGGCTGCCACCAGGAGGCACTATCTGAGCAGCACACCATGTGTAACTCATTCCCCCCAAATTCCTCCCGTCCTTGCTGGGAGTGGGTATAGAGAAGAATCTGTACTCTGTTGACTCAAAGGCAGCGTCTGAATATTGGGAATGAAGACCACAGTATGTGTTGCAAAGAAGAAAACATATTGAGAAGAAGATGGAATGTGAGGCAATGTAGCTGTTAGGTGAGCCACAAGCCCCCGAATGTCCCCGTCAGCAACACTGCTAGACCCTAACGAGAAAGTGGTGAGACAAATGGGTGATCAAAAAATACAAAAACACTAATTCAAGGGGACACATGCACCCCAATGTTTATGGCAGCACTATCAACAATAGCCAAACTATGGAAGCGTCCCAAGTGTCCATCAACTGATGAATGGATGAAGAAGATGTGGGGTGTGTGTGTGTGTGTGTGTATGGAATATTAGCCATAAAAAGAATGAAATGTTGCCACTGGCTATGATATGGATGGAGCTAGACAGTACGATGCTAAGTGAAATCAGTCAGAGAAAGACAAATACCATATGATTTCACTCACATGTGGAATTTAAGAAACAAAACAAATGAACAAAGGAAAAAAGAGAGAGATAAACCAAGAAATAGACTCTTAACTACAGAGAACAAACCGATGGTGACCAGAGGAGAGGAGGGTGGGGGGATGGGGAAATAGGTGATGGAGATTAAGGAGGGCGCTTGTCATGATGAGCGGGGTATTGTGTGGAAGTGTTGAATCACTATATTGTACACCTGAAACTAAGATACACGGTATGTTAACTACACTGGAATTACAATTCAAACTTCATTTAAAGAAAGAAAAAAAAAGACAAATGGGTGATATGGTCCCTTCCTCAAGGAAAAAAAAATACTACACATGGAGGAAGGATGGCTCATACCATGCTGTTCCTACCTTTCCCTGTTCCAGCCCCAGCACCCAAATTCACCGGAGCCTCAGGCCCTGGGATTTACAGTGGCAGCCCCCTCAACAGTCTGTCCATCCCACTCCTGAGCCTTTCTATATGGGAGCACCTTCGTGAGGTCTAACCTTTTATCTCATGCTTCAGCCCCACTCACTTATTCGGGGCAAAGATGGAGTAGCTTAATGCTCTATCTCCTCTGCTGAAACCGATTCCTGCAAGGCAAGAGGCAAGGCTGGCTAGGACATCTCACTGATTTTAAGATTACCCATTGTCTCTGCTTCATGGCTTCCTGATTGTCTGTTCCAGAACATTAAGCAGAAAGTCATAAATGTTATTTTAACTGCAGTCAGATGGCTAATAGAGACAGCAAAGAAGCAATTATTGGAAGGCAAAGGCAGTGCAGATTCCCCCTAACTCTCAGTCCCTGCTCAAGGTTAGACAGGTTTGGCAATGACTCTGAGGTCTCTTGGGGTATAATTCTTCACTGAATCAGAGTTCACTAGACTGCTCTGAACATACTTCCCTATGCTCATTTTTATTACTTATTTTAATAGTCAGTTGTGTCAGTAAAATCTCATCTAAAATGAATAGACTAAACATATAACAATTTGTTAGGGCAAACCAAATGAAACAAAAACAATATAAATGACACTGATGTAGGAAATAGTAGAGAAATAATCTTTGCAAATTTGTACTTAAGAGAGATTTTGCAGTAAAATGTCAGTGCAAGCATTATTCAATTATCCCTGTAAACTGTTGTTTTCAAGTAATATCCGTGGACATTTTAACCTAAGGCTGCCTCACCTCACTAGATATTCTGTCTCGGGGTCTCTTTCCCTCATGCTCAGTTGCTATGTGTTCAAAGATAACACAATTACCAGACTGAACTAAACAAACATAATCATGAAGACCAATGTTGAAAAGCAATTTTACAGCGGATTGTTTGCTCCTTGCTAAACTTCTCTGCTCCTTCTGCCTAGAATGTCCTTCCCCTTACTCCCCACCAAGTCCTGTAAACCCCTGCTTATCTTCCAGAAATCACATCAGGCTTGACTTCCTTGGAAATACTTTTCTTGCTTCCAGTCCACTTTCCTTGTACCAAAAAGAACACATAGGGCCTCCCTCCTGTGATTCATCAGAGAACTTTCTGTTCACTCGAACGACAGCACTTGGTCCTGGGTCTTTCCCGCTCTGCCCTTGTCTCCCTCATTCAGAAAATAGATAAAGTCCTACTTTCTGCAAGGAACATTGCATCTAAATGCTCTACCTCTTAAATGTGCCCTTTTAGCTTCTCTTTCGTCTCTTTGATTGTTCTAATAACCATTCTATTAGTGTCTTACATCATGGTATCTGTCTTTACAGCAAACCTCCATTACAACACAGACTGGTGAATGTGGATTCGTTTATATGCCTGAACTTGGGAATGAAGAAGGGCAAGAAGAGGTAGAAGGAAAAGGGCAATCAGCTCAGAGATAGTTCCCTACCATTTCAGCAACAAATGTTATACCTAAAAATGCTCAAATGGATCAATGATCTCCTGCATCTTATCTCCAATCATTAGTGCCGTGTAAGTTCTCTGTCCCTTGGTGCAGCTGCTATTGCTTGAGAAAAAGCCTCCCGTTATTTGTAAAGACATCTGTGATCCCCCTGAAAGAGCTTCCATTTTAAGATGAAACATGAAGCAAACATTTTAGAGCAAGAAAAAGAGAAACGAGTCTCAGGCATGCAGAGAGAAGAGACATATATGTAGAGGACAAAGTTAAACTTCCTTGGCAACTCATCCATTCAACAAATGCTTGCTGAGATGTCTATGTGCTGGGAATCATTCTGCGTGCTGGAGGTAAAACAGTAAACATGACAAAATCCCTACCTTTATGAAACTTGAGGGAAAAGACCATTTTGAAATCATTAATAACATGATATTGATGATTTCTATAAAGGAAATAAAGCACTGTGAAGACAAAGAGTCTGAACAGAGGGGGGAAAGCTATCTTTGACAAGATGCTGAAGGAGTCTTTTCTGAAAAGGTGACATTTGAGCAGAGATCTGAAGAATGAGAAGGTGAAGGAAACAGTCGAGTGAGATGTGGGTAAAAACCATTCCCAGAATAATAAAATGTGAAGGCTACGCAGGAGAAACACACTTAGTGTGTTCAACAAAGAACAAGAAGGCCAGAGCAGTGTGAACAAAGGGAAGAGCGATACCACAGAAACACTTCTGACTTCGAGTACGACAGAGTGAGCAAGCCCACAAATCCTTGCCCAAAAAGCAACTATTAGAATGGATAAAACTGTCAAAAACAACTAATTCAAGCATTCTGAAATATAACTAATGGCATACAACAAATTGAGAAGCATTTATTTGTGAAAATTATTAAATGTTGGAGAACAGTGGAGTCCTCAGCTGAGGCTGCTCCCATCTCCCCTCACTCCCCACCCCCCAAACTCTACAGGTGCAAGCAGGGCGGGATAGGCCATGGAGACCCGCGGCTTTGCTGTTGCCTTCAAAAAGGCTTTCCTGACCTGAAATATTGCCAGGTAAAGCGGTCGTCTCAGGGGTAAGTGAAAGGAAGAGCCAGCCACTTGAGTAGATGGAGGTTGATGTCCTGCTTGGGAAAAGCAACAGATTGGCACACTAGCTGGAAATTTAAGAGGGAGTTCTAAAAGGAGACAAAGCTCCAGAGGGCTTGGTAAATTTGTCATATATCCTAGGTTGACTAGAGACTGGTTTCATGTACGGCAGAGACCAAAGCAATCCCATGCCACACATATATTCCTGGCCAACCGATCCTGTGCACAAGCACACAGGAGACCTAAAGAGCTTAAAGGACGGGGTGGCAGGAAGCCCAGGCAGACTTGAACGTGGCCTGAATTTTGAATTTGCTCCTCATTCCCCACATCAGCATAGAGTGAAAGCCTTACAGGCTTGAAGTGTTGGAGTATAGCACTGACATGTCTTTAGCTGAACAATAAGCTATGCAAACACAAGAAGAACTGCTCAGAAATCAGACTTAGAAATAAATCAAGAAAAAAAATAGTGTCTGCACATTGCAAGAGAGACAAAATTCATAGATTCAGTCAGGGAAAGTCACTACAGAAAAAATGAAAATGATCCTCACAAGGAAGAAACAGTCAAAATCCTAGCTGCTACAATAAAGTATTCAACAAAAAAAATATGATACATACAAAGAAACAAGAAAGCCTGACCCATACTCAGTCAAAAGAAACTGTCTTGGAATGCTCCTCGATATTATATTTAGCAGGGAAATAGTTCAAATGAGTTGTTATAAATTGTTCAAAGAACTAAAGAAAGTAATGTTTAAAGAATTAAGGAAAAATAGGACAATGACTCAGTGCACTGGCAATCTCAATAAAGATACATAAATTCTAAGAAAAAATCAAATGGAAATTGCGAACGTGAAAAAGCAGAATTACTGAAATGAAAAAAGAAATCACTAAAGGGTCTCGGCAGTATGTTTTGGATGGCAGAAAACATCAATGAACAACTTACAAATTGAGTGATAGAAGTTATCTCATCAGAAGGGCAGAGAGAAAAAAGAGTGAAGAAACATACACAGAGGCCCAGACACTTGTGGAACATCAAGTGTATCAGCACACATGTAATGGGAGTTCCAGAAGGAGAAAAGAGAAAGAAAGGTACAGAGAGGGAAAAAAAAAAAAAAAAAAAAAAAAAAAAAAAATATATATATATATATATATATATATACATATATATATATATTATATCTTTATATATTTATATTTATATTAGAAGAAAAATATATATATTAATATACATACATATATATATTTGAAGAAAAAATGGCTGAAAACTTCACAAATGTGAAGAAAAACATTACAGATCCAAGAAGCTCAAAAAATCCAAGTAGTCTAGGGGCTCCTGGGTGGCTCAGTCGGTTAAGCGTCCGACTTCAGCTCAGGTCACGATCTCGTGGTCCGTGAGTTCGAGCCCCGCGTCGGGCTCTGGGTTGATGGCTCAGAGCCTGGAGCCTGCTTCCGATTCTGTGTCTCCCTCTCTCTCTGGCCCTCCCCCGTTCATGCTCTGTCTCTCTCTGTCTAAAAAATAAATAAACATTAAAAAAAAAAAAATTAAAAAAAAAAATCCAAGTAGTCTAAGCACAAAGAGATCCACCCCTACACCTATCATAATCAAATTGTTCCAAGATAGGGGCCCCTGGGTGGCTCAGTCAGTTAAGCATCTGATTCTTGGTTTCAGCTCAGGTCATGATCTCATGGTTCATGAGTATGAACCCTGCATCGGGGCACAGCACTAAGGGTGGAGCCTCCTTGGGATTGTCTCTCTCCCTCTCTATCTGCCCCTTCCTTGTTCGCTTGCTCTCTCTTTCTCAAAATAAATAAATAAACCTAAAAAAAAAATGTTTTAAGTGTTCAAAGACCAAAAAAGAGAGCAAGGGAAAAACAACTTATATACAGGGAAACAATAGCTACGAATGGCTGATTTTTCAATATACATATATATAAAGAATAACAAGAGACTTCTGGATCCAGGTAAAGGCCTTTTATTTACAGAGTAGCTTACATCGATTTCCCAATTCCCCATAGGACAATGCAATGAACACCAGATATTACCTGCACTTGCAGTAAGATTTCTACCGCAGGACAGGAATCCCCCAAACTAGGAAACTCAGAGCAAACCGTGCCACACCTGCACCTTTGAGAAAGAGAGAGAGGGAGGGAGGGAGAAAAGGAGAAAGGGAGAACGCCTCTACTTTGGAATACAAACAAATTTCTGAGGGGATAAGAAGTTTGTATTACCCTTTGGAATATAAACAATAACTGTCCCCAGGGGAGATGTTTCCAAATCTTTCTGGAGGCTCCGACCTTGAACTTCCAAAGTTTGTTGCCATCAATTATCTGTTAAGTTAAATTCCAGTGCTACTTATTCAGAAAGCATCAACCATGCAGAAACATGAAATATCTATGAAGCACTGTCTTTTGAGAGCCAGAAAACAATGAAATATAGCTAATTGCTGAAATAAAAGAACTGTCAACCAAAAATTCTGAATCTAGCAAATCTTCTATTCAAAAATAGAGGTGAACCAAGAAAATCTCAGATGAACAAAAGACTGAGAGAATTTGTTGTTAGCAGTTATGCCTTGCAAGAAATATTAAAGGAAATAGTTCAGGCAAAAAAAAAAACAAAAACAAAAAAAAACGCACCAGATGATAAGCTGAATCCACAAGAAGAAATGAAGTATGCTGCAAAGAATGATACATGAGTGACTCTAAGACTCTGTACCGGAGATCAAAGATGGAGGCAGAGTAGGAGGACCCTAGACTCATCTCGTCCCATGAACACAACTAGGTAAGTATCAAATCATCCTAAATACCCCAGAAATTGCTCTGAAGACTGACAGAACAAACTCCACAACTAATAGGAGAGGAGAGGCCACATCAAAGAAGGTAGGAAGTGTGAAAACATGGTTTAAGGGAGAAAAGGATGGCAAGTACTACAGAGAGGAGGGCTCCATGGTCACAGAAAAGGGGGAAAGAGAGAGAGGAGAGCACCCAGGGGAATGCACAAGGAGAACATTTCTCCATAACCACGGGCTTGAAAAATGAGAGGGGCTGAATTTCATGAGTTCTTGCAACCAGGGCTTAAAGGCTGGAGTTGTAAAGGTCAGTGGGCTTGGCTGGGATTGAGCCTGGAGGGCACTACTGTGCTCCTACAGAAAAGGCAGGCAAACAACCCAGGAGCAGACAGCATGCAAGTAGTGATCTGAAGAATGTCTGGGGCACACAGTGGGGAGATTTACAATCCCCTCTGAGAGCATCCTAGGGAGGCAATGTTCACAGAGATGCCTCTCTGAAAACAGGGGAGCTGGCTGGTGACATTTTCCTCCCCAACCCCTCAGCATGAACACAGAGCCACCTCGGGAAGCACTGCAGCGCTGACGCTGGTTAACTAACTTGTTTACACCAAGCCCCACACCCCTGCACTCTGACAGGACTGTCCTTCTCAGTCCAGCTTGCCTCAGTCCCAATGTGGTGAGCCCCTTCCCCCAGAAGACCAGTGCAGGCCCCTGCCCACACCACATCTTCAAAACCTGGAGTTTAAAGTCAGCAGGCTTGGCTGCGATAGAGTCGGGAGGGCACTGCACTACTCCTGGAGAGAAGGTAGGCAAACACAACCCAGGGCAGACAGCATGAAAACAGTGATCTGAAAAACACCTGGGGCACATAGGGGTTGATTATTTGCTATTCTAGGAATGCTTCCCTGAGGCTGCCTCAGAGGCAGCCTTCCTCTCTGGGAAAAAAGGAGCTGGCTGGCACCATTTCCCTCCCCTGCCCATCAGCATAAACACAGAGCCACCTAAGGGAAGCAGCACAGCTCCAATACTGACTGCGTAACTTGCTTAAACCAAGCCCCGCCCCTCCCCCTGCACTCTGGCAGGGCTGCCCATAGTCAAGCAGGTATCAGTCCAGGGTGGTGGGCTCCTCCCCCAGAAGACCAGCACAAACCCCTGTCCACACAACGTCTGACCACAGAATTCTACAGGGCCTCAGTTCTGGTGGAGTTGATTTCAGGTCTTATTTCACAAGCAGACCAGAGCACACCTAGTTGAAACTCACCACATGCAGGCCAGGAACCAAATACTGCCCACAGCAGGTGAGAAGAGCCTCTGCAGATGACTGGCGGCAAGGATAGAGCAGCCAAAATATAACAGCAGAGAGCACACAGCACATACTAGAGACACTCTCTGAAGCACCAGCCCCGGGAACTACATCACCTCTTCTTACATAAGGCCATTGCTTTCAGGAGCAAGAGACATCACTGCCTTTTCTAACACAGACAAGAAGGAAGAGATTCAGACAAAATGCCAAGATGGAGGAATTTATCCCAAATAAAAGAACAAGTTAAGGCCACAGCCAGAGATCTAAGTGAAATAGATATTAGTAACATGCCTGAGAGAGAATTAAAGCAACAATCCAAAGAATATTTACTGGGCTTGAGAAAACAACAGAAGACATCAGTGAGACCCTTACTACAGAGATGAAAGAGTTAGAAAAGAATCAATCAGAAATGAAGAATGTACTAAGCAAGATTGGAAACAGGCTTGATGCAATGAACAGCAGGCTGGAAGAAGCAGAGGGATGAATTAGTGACCTAGAAGACAAAATAATGGAAAATAATGAAGCTCAACAAAAGGGAGAAAGAAGAATTATGCAACACAGGAATAAACTTAGGGAACTCAGTGACTCCATCAAATATAATAACATCTATATCATAAGAGTCCTGAAAGAAGAAGAGAGAGAAAACGGGGCAGAAAATTTATTTCAAGAAATAATAGCAGAAAACTTCCCTAATCTGGGGAAGGAAATAGACATCCAGATCCAGGAGGCACAGAGAACTCCCTTCAAAATCAACAAAAGCAGTCCAACACCAAGTCATATTGTTATTAAATTTGCAAAATAGAATGACAAAGGAAAAATCTTAAAAGTAGCAAGACAAAAGGAGTCCTTAACTTACAGGGAAAAACCAACAGAGCTAGCTGGAAATTTCTCAACAGAAACTTCACAACCCAGATGGGAGTGGTATGATATATTCAAAGTTCTGAGCAGTAAAAATCTGCAGCCAAGTATACTCTATCCAGCGTGTTATCATTCAGAATAGAAGAAAGTGTTTCCCAGATAAACAAAAACTAAAGGAGTTCATGACCACTAAACCAGCCCTGCAGATTTTTAATTCCTAATTCAACATTTGTTCTTCTTAATGGTCTAGGAAGATTTCCTATTTCTTGGATTAAGGATTCAATTGTGGTAACTTGTGCATGGTTAGGAATTATCTGGGTTTTTTAAATACGGTTACCTAATTTGTTAGTATGTAATTGTCCAAAGCAACCTGTTATCACAGTATGTATTTCAGTGGTTATCTATTGCATTGTTTTCTCTTCCATTTCTCATTTTGGTTTTTGAGTCTTCTCTCATTTTTCTTAGTTAATGTAGTTTAAGCTTTGCCAGTTTTGTTTCCTTTTTTTAAAAAAAAACTGGTCATTACTTTCAATGTTATGTTATTGTTTATTCTGGTCTCCATCTTACTTATTTCTGATTTTTCTTTGTTATTTCCTTCCTCTACTAAATTTCAGCTCAGTTTCTTCTTTTCTAGTTCCCTGTGGTATAATGTTAAGTTGTTTACTTGAACTTTTTTTCTTAACACAAGCATTTATAGCATAAATTTCACTCTAACATCTGCTTTTGCTACATCCTGTATGTTTCAGAATATTGTGTTTTCAGGGGCGCCCGGGTGGCTCAGTCAGTTAAGCATCCAACTTCGGCTCAGGTCATGATCTCACAGTTTGTGAGTTCGAGCCCTGCGTCGGGCTCTGTGCTGACAGCTCAGAGCCTGGAGCCTGTTTCAGATTCTGTGTCTCCCTCTCTCTCTACCCCTCCCCTGCTCATGCTCTGTCTCTCTCTGTCTCAAAAACAAATAAACATGAAAAAAAAAGAATATTGTGTTTTTTCTTTTGAGACATTTTGAGTCACGATTTGATTTCTTATTTGGTCCACTGCTTGTGCAGTAGTGTGTTGATATTTACATATTAAATTTTTAATATTTACATATTAAATGTTTAATATTTACATTGTAGATTTTTCAGCTTTGTTTTATTGTTGATCTTTAGTTTTGTACCACTGTGGTCGGAAAACACATTTGGTATGATTTCAGTATTCTCCAATTGGTAATATTTGTTATGTCTCTTTTTATGTGATTTAACTGGGGGATTCTTCTGTGTACTTGAGGAAATGTGTATTCTTTTCCTTGGATGGAATATTTTATGTATATCTTTTAGAACCATGTATTCTGAAGTATGCTCCAAGTAAAAAAAATGTTCTTGTTGAAAAAGATAACAACTTTAACTGAGGGTACTCATTTAAAATAAAGTATATCAGAGGTGGGGGGATGGACTGGGGGGTAGGCAAAATAGATGAAAGGGATTAGGAATACACTTATCATGATGAGCACAGAGTGATGCTATATAGAATTGTAGCGTTTTTGGTTTTTTGTTTTTAATTTTATTTGAGGGAAAGAGCAAATGGGGGATAGGGGCAGAGACACAGAGAGAGAGAGAGATTGAGAGAGAGAGAGAGAGACTGAGAGAGAGAGAGAGAGAAAGGATCCTAACCAGGCTACATGCTCAGTGTAGAGCCTGACATGGGTTGGATCCCAAAACCCTAGGAACATGACCACAGCCAAAATCAAGAGTCAGATGTTCAACTGATTGAGCCACCCAGGCACTCCTAGAATTGTTGAATCACTGTATTGTACGTCTGAAACTAATATAACACTGTATATTAACAATACTTGAATTAAAATTTTAAATGATATATATGGTTCTTCATTACATCTATTAACTCCTTTTAAAGGCATAAGACTATATAAAGAAATAATTATGACACTCTGTTGTACTTACAACAAAAATATAAATGAATATAGATGATAATAGTGGCACAAAAGAGGAAGGGATGAAATTGTATTGAAATAACATTTCTAAACGTTACTGGAATTAAGTATTATTCTGAAATAAACTGTGATATTGCAGATTCATATTATAATCTCAGGGGCAACCACTAAGAAGATAACTAAAAACTATATGTTAAAAAAAATCAATAAATGATTTGAAATAATATGCTAAAAATACTTACATAAAAAATTAAAAGAAAAAGTAGAACAAAAAATATGATACACAGAGAAAAGAAAAACATCAAAATGGCATTCAGAAATCCACTCATATCAATAATTATATTAAATGTAAATGGACAAGGTGCTTCATTCAAAAAGCAGAGATTGACAAGTTGGGTAAAAGAACAAGACTGAACTATGTGCTGTCTGCGGGAGACACACTTATGTTCACTGACATAAAGACATTCACATAAAAGGATAGAAAAAAAGGATATACCATGCAAAAAAGGAAACATAAGAGAAATGGATGGCTATATCAATAACAGACAAAATATTAATAGACAAAGGAGTTTCATGGATAATAAAAGGGTCAATTCATCAGGAAGATATAATAATTATTGATGTTTATGTACCTAACAATAGTGCACTCATTCTCATTTAGTTCAGATAAATGAACCAGAAGACCAGAGAATGAAAAATACCAAGTTTTCCCATCTCTGGACACACACATATAGTAAAAACTAAAGAGTCACATAGATGAGTCCCAAATAGAAGGCTATAAGAATAAATGGCTTATTCTGATTTCCAGGTTCAGGGGTTTCTAAGTCATGAACTTAGAGTAAACAAGAAAACAATAATTGCTAATCATGTGGCAACCAGAATGGTGATATTCAAATTTTTATTTACATTTTAAGAGCATTTTTTTCCTGTAAGCATTTTATGTTTGTTTGTCCTAAAGAAACCATCATCATCAAAAATCTGGGGGTCTGTCTGTAGTTACCAGTTGCATGTTTGAGTAATACATGCGTGCCTGTTGGTTGTGTGGATGTATGTAACTATTGATGGAATCCATAAAGCTGGGGAAACAGAACAGTGGCAGCTAATGACAGATGCTGACTTTATATTCCTGTACTGGCATGCAGGAAGTCTCGATATTTCTACGTGTATATGAGTCTCCTGCTTGTTTTAAATATGTTAATCTAATTCTAAGTGATGCATGATACCAAGCATGACCGGGAATGGAAATATTTCTTTGTGGAATTTTTAAAAACTTAATTGCTGCAAGGAAAAGACCTTTAAAAATACACAGAATGTTTCCAAACATAGAAGAGACTCCCGTAACTAAGACCATTCCCAAAATGGAATAGTATTAACGTTGGCCTATTTGCCCCACTCCTATTAGTCATGACGAAACACCCCCACAAGGACAGAAATCAGAGGGAATATAAGAAAAGGGTGCAGAAAACAGAACCTGGAAAGCAGCGAGTGGAACCACAGAAGTATTTTTCATGTCTTCGTTTGTGAGAGGAAAGAGCTGTCTATTCCAAATGCTGCTTCAGGGGACAGGAAAACAGAGAGGAGAACACCGACCTAGTGACCTCCATGAATTGCTGGCTGTAGCTCAGCCTCCCAGCCTCATCTACAGGAAGCCAGTCATCCAGACTCCAAACTTCCAGTTCTAATCAGAAGGGGTGATGGGGCAGGCCTCGAGTGAGAAAGTCATGAGAATACTATTAGCCACATTCAAAGTTCAGGGGAACTGTTTCCTCCTGGAGCATTCTGAGAGCAGCCAGCAGAAGCTCTGAGGCCAAGAGGCCAGGGCTGCTGCTTCAAGGATCAGGAGGCAGAGAATGTTGCTCTTCTCCCAGGGGAGCTTGATGACAGTGGGTGGTCAGCTTTGGCTCTGAGTCTTAGCTTAACAGGAAATCCTTTCTTCTGGGTCACTGAGTCACTGTGTCTTCACATCACTAGGCAGACAGGAACCTTACACAGTCTCTTCAGCCCTCAGGTAAGACCACCTTGACCAGTCTATGATGTTAGCTGACCATAATAGCCTCCATGAACTGTGCTATATCGCCCCCTGCTGACCAGCCTGGTGCCACACCCAGGAAAATGCCTTTGACACAGATAAACTATCCTGGCTTAGTATAATGAGATGTCAAGTCACTGTCACTAGGACAAGTGTTTCATTAGGTTTTTCCTGTGGTTGAGGCTATTTTGCCCTTATCCACCGGCACTCTCTTTTAATACCCATGGTGACCTGCCCATGAGAATCTACCTGGATTATGTGGCTCAAGCTATTTTTGGGAACTGATGGCATATCTCATCCAACTGTGGCTTTAGCTGTAGCAACAATCACAGACAGAGATTAACAAAACCTTAAAGGACATTGAATACCAACATGTATCCAGTACTCAAGTCCCCTCTACACCTTCCCTGGCAAGGATCCATTCAACTTGCATTCAAATATCTCCAAGGTTACAGTCTTTTTCCTCTTGAGCCTGTTACTTCTGCTTAAAGAGCCTTAATATTAAGCTGAAACTGATTTCCCAATGACTTCCACTCAACATTAAGTTCTGCAGTGAAGAAAACATTTCTGTCTAATTAGGGTTGTATTTCACCACGTTCCTCCATTTCATCCACATGAATATCATGAATAATCTTGTCAAATACTTTGTTAAAATATAAAACACTGGGTGTGCCTGGGTGGCTCAGTCAGTTAAATGTCTCACTCTTGATTTCAGCTCAGGTCTTGATCTCACGGTTCCTGAGTTCAAGCCCCGCATCAGGCTGTGCACTGGCAGTGTGGAATTTGCTTGGGATTCTCTCTCTCCCTCTCTCTGCCCCTCTCCAGCTTGTGCTCCCTCTCTCTCAAAATAAATAAACAAACCGGAAAAAAAAATCTAGAACACTGTGTCATTCCCTGAACTAGAAGCCCAACAACCCTACCATTGAAAGACGTTAGTTCAATGAACTTTTTGGATTTCGTAATATGATTGCATTGTTCTTATGGAACACTGTTGAGCACCGCTTCTTTGAGAACTCACAACTCATCTTTTTAAACAATCCACTCTAAAATCTTACCCAGAGTTGACATAAAGCTCAGTGGCTGTCATCTCAGGATTTTTGAGAATTATGAATCATTCCTAATGCATACTTCAATGTCATTATTCTATTGAGAAGCCACACATTTCCACCATCAGAGTCATTTCTTTGGCGTAATTTGCTGTAAGTTATCTGGAAAGCAATCTGGAAATACATAGCAAAAGTCTGTTGCAAACTATCCTTGTTCTCAAGTCAGGACACAAAGACATTCACTTGAGTCTACCTTTTTAGGGCTCCAGCTTGTCCCAAGGGAGACTTTTGGCCTCTGAAGTGATGTTTATGATTGCATTCTTCTTGAAAGAGTGATGTTTATGATTGCATTCTTCTTGAAAGAGAAAACTGAAAACAACCTAAATGTTTGCGTGTATGATTAAATAAGGAAATACTGTCAATCACTTAAAAAGATGGTTTTATTTTTTCTTTTAATATGAAATTTATTGTCAAATTGGTTTCCATACAACACCCAGTACTCATCCCAACAGATGCCCTCCTCAGTGCCCATCACCCACCCTCCCCTCCCTCGCACCCCCCACCAACCCTCAGTTTATTCTCAGTTTTTAAGAGTCTCTTATGGTTTGCCTCCCTCCCTCTCTAACTTTTTTTTTCCTTCCCCTCCCCCACGGTCTTCTGTTAAGTTTCTCAGGACCCACGTAAGAGTGAAAACATATGGTTTGCTTGCTCCTCTAGGGTTTTGATGGTTTCCTGTCTCACATTCAGGTCCTTCTTCCATTTTGAGTTTACTTTTGTGAATGGTGTAAGAAAGTGGTCTAGTTCATCTGTCTTTCTCTGCATGACTTATTTCACTTAGCATAACACTTTCCAGTTCCATCCACATTGCTACAAAGGGCCATATTTCATTCTTTCTCATTGCCAAGTAGTATTCCATTGTATATATAAACCACAACTTCTTTATCCATTCATCAGTTGATGGACATTTAGGCTCTTTCCATAATTTGGCTATTGTTGAAAGTGCTGCTATCAACATTGGGGTACAAGTGCTCCTATGCATCAGCACTCCTGTATCCCTTGCGTAAATTCCTAGCAGTGCTATTCCTGGGACATAGGGTAGATCTATTTTTAATTTTTTGAGGAACCCCCACACTGTTTTCCAGAGCGGCTGCACCAGTTTGCATTCCCACCAACAGTACAAGAGGGTTCCCGTTTCTCCACATCCTTGCCAGCATCTATAGTCTCCTGATTTGTTCATTGTGGCCACTCTGACTGGCGTGAGGTGGTATCTGAGTGTGGTTTTGATTTGTATTTCCCTGATGAGGAGTGACGTTGAGCATCTTTTCATGTGCCTGTTGGCCATCTGGATGTCTTCTTTAGAGAAGTGTCTATTCATGTTTTCTGCCCATTTGTTCACTGGATTATTTGTTTTTCGGGTGTGGAGTTTGGTGAGCTCTTTATAGATTTTGGATACTAGTCCTTTGTCTGATATGTCATTTGCAAATATCTTTTCCCATTCCGTCAGTTGCCTTTTAGTTTTGTTGACTGCTTCCTTTGCGGTGCAGAAGCTTTTTATCTTCGTGAGGTCCCAATAGTTCATTTTTGCTTTTAACTCCTTTGCCTTTGGAGATGTGTCAAGTAAGAAATTGCTGCGGCTGAGGTCACAGAGGTTTTTTCCTGCTTGCTCTTCTAGGGTTTTGATGGTTTCCTGTCTCACATTCAGGTCCTTCTTCCATTTTGAGTTTACTTTTGTGAATGGTGTAAGAAAGTGGTCTAGTTCATCCTTCTGCATGTGGCTGACCAGTTCTCCCAGCACCATTTGTTAAAGAGACTATCTTTTTTCATTTGGCTAATCTTTCCTGCTTTGTCAAAGATCAGCTGGCAAAAAGATGGTTTTAAAAATAATTTTTGACAGTACAATCCTAACTGTATAAACTTCAAATAGTAAATAACCATAATCCTGTTTAAAAAGAAACAATAATTACATGCAAAAAAATATATTTCTGGATAATAGAATAACTATTTCTACTTTCATTACATTTTTCAATATTTTAGACTTTTAAAATATTTTTAATATCAGACTTTTTATCTTTCTAAGTCATTCCTTAAGAGTACAGTGTTTTAGGATTGTATATAATCATACAACATACATACAACTGTGTCAAAGGGACTGGAGTCCAACAGTACTTCTTGTTAAAAAAACATATGAAAGAGCTAAAATTTGCAAGTATTTGCTTCCGTGAAGTCATTTGGAGAGGAATAAAAACAGAGGAAGAGGCACAGGACCACTGTTTTGTTACAAGCCTTTTAACACTATTCTAGCTTTCAAACTATGCATATGTTACATCTATTAACAATAAACTGAATTCTAAGTTAAAATTATTTTTTAAATTAAACAACATACTCTGTGGAAATCATTTTTAAAAAGTCATGAAAGAAAGGAAGAAAAGCTCTCCAAGGTTACTGGCATTTTCAAAAAGTATCAAAAGAGAAAGGGAGAATTTGCATTTAAAGAATAGCCTTCTGTTGGGCATTCTACCAGAATCTTCCTAGCATGGAAACAGAGGGCCCCTCAAAGACCTCACATGTAGGTCCTCTCAGAGGAAGGTGAAAATAAGTACACAAAATCAAGTGCAAGTTAGCATATGATACTATCATAAATGACATATTTTTAAACAATGTTATAGGGCTCAAAATAAAAGGAAAGGGGATTTTGGAAGGAGTCAGAAACTGCTCTGGGGGGAATCTCATCGGAAGTTGAAAGATACCTATGACTTCGGCAGGAAAAGAAGTGGGAGACAGGACGACCCCCACAGTCTGAAGCAGAACATGAGCAAAAGCTGGAGACAAGGATGGATGGAGCGGACATGAAATGACCTTGGCTGTTGGGGTGGGAGGACTGGGATCCCAGAGAGTCAGACTAACAAGGGACACCCACGCTGGGTCCATAAACCCGGGGGACAGTCAATGTTTTTGAGACAGAAAGTAGTAGGTGTGCTTTAGAAAGATGAGTCTGGCTAATTCTACAAAGAAAATGAAGAGCAAACATCAGAGACTAAGTAAAAAGGACAGAGCAAGATGTAGAAAATGCCTGAACTGTAGACAGGCAGTGTCTTGGCTCCTCAATGGCAGGAGTGTTCAAGTACATGCAAACAGGTTTCCAAACTGCCCCGATTTCTTTCTGTCTAGTTTCTCTAAAAAAGTAGAAATACTTTTAAAAAGTAGAAATACTTATTCTATCATCCAGGAATATTTTTTGCATATAATAATGGTTTCTTTTTAAACAAAATTATGATTCTATACAATTTGATTCTCTGCTCATTTCCTCCTCTCTTCCCTTCCTACAGGGCCAAGGATTCCTCTAACTTCCCTAGAGCAAATATGCCATTCAGTCATTCTGTGCACATTCCATTTGAGGTGCCAAATACGAGACTTGGGCCTTCCCTCACAGAGCGTTCCTGGAATCTTTGTAGACAGGTCTTCCCTCAACCAGGAGGCAGCTGGGATGGCAGCATTTCGACCAAGCCATTGTATGCAACCTTCAGACATCAATTCATTATTTTATAGACCTAATTTTGAATAATACATTTTTCACAATTGAAACAATGCCCTATGACTCCAGTGAGTGTCTCTCTTAAAAAATTCAAGTTTAAAGGTTATGTTAAGTAGCATTTAGGGAAAAATATCATAAAATCACAGGAAAGGCACTGGATCTCCATATAACTATTGTTTGATTAAGGAAATTACATAAAACACAGAATTATGTAAACTTCCTTAACTTAAACAAATATAAATTGAGTGGCCTCATAGACTCCAGACATAATCTATCATCTGATCTCCCATGACTCAGTTGATGTTAGGATCCCTCGCAAAATTAAGGAATGTTAAATGCTAAGATAGAAAGTGACATAAAAAGATACGTGCTAAGAAATCATCAAGAAAATTATTCCTAGCTAAATAAATATAGGGAATGTTTTCCCTCCTGAGGTCAGTCACAAACTTTATGATGCAATTTACCATGAGTAAAAAGTAGCTCAGGGCGCCTGGGTGGCTCAGTCAGTTGAGCATCTGACTCTTGATTTCGGCTCAGGTCATGATCTCACAGTTTGTGAGTTTGAGCCCCATGTCAGGCTCTGTGCTGACAGCATGGGTCCTGCTTGGGATTCTCTCCCTCCATCTCTCTCTCTCTCTCTCGCTGTCCCTTGGCTTGCTTTCTCTCTCTCTTCCAATCTCAAAATAAATAAACATTAAAAAAAAAAAAAAGTAGCTCAGGAAAGATTCACGGTAAATCTCAAAATGTCTTTCCAGCCCTAACAGTAGGTGGTTTTCCAGTAACTGGATGCTGAGCCCGGGATTATAACCCCAAGATATTCAGTTGGTATGAAGCACCAACTGAGTCCCTATTACATGGAACTCTTCTCTTCCACTCTATGAGTTTCCATATGGAGGGACTCCCATCAGAGCGACACTGCTGGTCTCATGCCTCATCCTCTTTCAGTCTTCTTTGCAGGAAAGGGTGCATCCTTATGTGTGACAGACATTGGTCCCCATTTCCTAACTGAGGGGAGTTCATCTACTATAAGACTATAAGCAGAGGATTCCCTCTCTTTTTTTTTTCTTCACTCACTTCCCTGGTTGCAGTACCTGAACAGTGAATTTGGAAGCGGGATCTAAGCACCCCACCCCAACACCTTCATGTCCTGTCTAGAGACTTATGTTCTGATCTACTTTCCAATAAAGGGAAAGGGTCTACCCTGTGTGAGAGGTCTCGTTGTGGAGCTGTGCCAGAGCTCCGTAAAAAAGCACACCTCATTCCAGGTGAAGCCTTAGTGATGCCATCTGACTACAGGCCCGGGCCACCTTCTCCCAACAACAAAGGGAGAATTATTTTATGTACACCTCCCTGACTACAGGGTCTATCCAATTGCTTCTAAAATCAGGGAAGAGAGAAGTACTAATTCTTGACTCCCTAAGGTCTCAATACACAGATAATAGAAACATTAATTGTACAAACATTAATTGACAGCTGTTGAGAAGGAAAGCAGCTCTTACAGAGACAGGGCCCTAAAAGTCTTCATAGTAAAAGCTCACCAAGGATACCTTTGTGTGTTTGAAGAGCCAATTTAGATCAACAACTCATTGGCCATCGATTGCATGCAGCATCCTGAGTGCAAAAAAGAGCTGTGTGCAGTGAAGAAGAGAGGTTTATACAGAGAGAAGAACTCCATAATCTATTGGGAAGACAGAGACATACACAAATAACTTGGATACAAGGCCAACTGATAAAAGACATAATAGATGTAGTAAACATTATGGGCAAAATGCTATCAGATTTTCAATAAATGGCTCTAGGACAGTTGAATACCCACATGCAAAAGGATGAAGTAGGACTCCCATGTCACATCAAACACAAAAATTAACTCAAAATGAATCAAAGACGTAAAACTCAAAGAGAAAAACAGATGTAAATCTTTCTGACCATGGATAAGGCAACCACTTCCTTCTTTATTGTGGTAAAATAGACACAGCATAAAATTTATCATTTTAACTATATGAAGGGGTACAATTCAGTGGCATTTAGTACATTCATAATGTTATGCAACACTATCTAGTTCTGTAACATTTGCCATCCGGCAATGGCTTCTTTTTTTTTTTTTTTTTAATTTTTTTTTTTAACGTTTATTTATTTTTGAGACAGAGAGAGACAGAGCATGAACAGGGGAGGGTCAGAGAGAGGGAGACACAGAATCTGAAACAGGCTCCAGGCTCTGAGCTGTCAGCACAGAGCCCGACGCGGGGCTCGAACTCACGGACCGTGAGATCATGACCTGAGCCGAAGTCGGACGCTCAACCGACCAAGCCACCCAGGCGCCCCGGGCAATGGCTTCTTAAATATAACACCAAACATACAAGCAACCAAAGAAAACAGTAGATAAACTGGACTTTATCAAAATTTTAAGCCTTTTTTGCCTCAAAGGACACTATTAAGAGAGTGAAAAGACAGCCCACAGAATGTGATAAAATATTTGCAAATCACGTGTCTGATAAGGGCCTAAAATTTATAATATGTAAAGAATGATTAAAACTTAGTAATAAAAGGGGCGCCTGGGTGGCTCAGTCGGTTGAGCATCCGACTTCGGCTCAGGTCACCATCTCATGGCTCGTGGGTCCGAGCCCTGCATCAGGCTCTGTCCTGACAGCTCAGAGCCTGGGGCCCGTTTCAGATTCTGTGTCTCCCTCTCTCCCTGCCCCTCCCCCACTCACGCTCTCTCTCGGTCTCAAAAGTAAATAAACATTAAAAAAATTTTTTAATAGAAAAAAACTTAGTAATAAAAAAGATAACACAAATTTTTCAATGAGCAAAGGACTTAAACATTTTTTCAAAGAATATAGACAAATAGCCAAGGAGCACATGGAAAGATACTTAACATCTTCAAGGAAATGCAAATCAAAACCACAAGGAGATACGACTTTACACCACTGGGATAGCTACACACAAAAGACAGACAGTAACAAGTGTTGACAAGGATGTGGAGAAGTTGAACCCTCAGACATTGCTGGAGGGGATGTGAAATGGTACAGCCATAATGGAAACAGCTGGGCAGTTCTTCAAACAGTTAAACACAGAGTTACCATACAACCCAGTAATTCTACTCCTAAGAATACACCAAGAGAATTGGAAACGTATGTCTACACACAAACTTATACGCGAATGTTTGCCCTAGCATTATTTATAACAGCCAAAAAGTGGAAACAATCCAAATATCCATCAACTGATGAATGGATAAACAAAATGTAATACATCCATATGATGAAATATTATTCAGCCCTAACAGAGATGAAATACTGATTTCGGCTACCATATGGATTAATCTTAAAAACAGAACACTAAATGAAATACGCCAGACACAAAACACCTTATTTTTTTTTTTCACGTATATGAAGTATCCAGAAGAGACAAATCGGTAGAAACAGAAAGCAAAGTTGTGGCTGCAAGGGAATAGAGGAGGGTGAGCTGGGGAATGACTGCTGATAGTAATAGGGTTCCTTTCGGGTGATGGTGAAAATGCTTTAAAGGGACAGAGTGATGAGGAGTGCAAAAACTGAATTGTGCACTTTTAATGAATTAATTTTTCTTAATGCTATGAGGGAACAAAAGGAAAGAGAAACAAGGTGGAGTAAAATACAATGCCTACAGGCCAGAAACAAACAAAAAAAACCCCATAAATTAAAGCCAAACACATTACAGTGATTATATTAAGATTCGTCACTAATAACACTCTCCATCTTTGGAACTTTATTCTACTGTTAGCTGGTTTTCTTCTCAAAGGATCCTTTGCAAATGAGTTAGTCTTTCTGGCCCATACATCAATATACCCCAATCTACTCTATGACCAACTACCATCTAGGCAATTGAAAAACATATATTCTCATAAATATAATTAACAGAATATAAACTGTAAATTACACAGTATACGTCTAATTTGCTCACAACGTAGTATGTATGTTCTCATGGCCACTTTAACCCTATCACACTCGAGATAACAATTTATACCCCAGAAGTGTATAGCTTTATGCTTTATAGTGTGCCTTTACACCCATCCGCTCGTGAGCTCTTGCCTTGATTCTGTGAGGCGGCAAGGCTGGAATCAATATTCCCATTTGACAGATGAGAAAACTCAGTCTTAGCAAAATTAAAGTGTGATGTCAAATGACACACGGCTAAATGGCAGAGCCGTGACTGTAAGTCAAGTCTTCTAACTCCTAGGCTGGTGCTTCTGGCAGGGCTCCCACCTCCAGCTAGATCACATTTCCCGGGATGAGCGACCTCCGTAACCCGTGTGGTCTTGGTCGCTCCCAGACTGGCCGGCCAACAAAGCAGGCTTGCCTGGACTCACAGGGCACAAGCTGACCACACCACAGATGACAGAATTACTGCTTCAGTCTGTCTGAGATCGAATTCCCTTACAACACCCCATGGACCGTACAACCTAGAGTCAAAAGGCCTTGGCGTGGTCCAGCCAGAGGAAGAGAACTCAGCTGCTTCCGACACAGGGAAATTGGGAAATTGCACTCTGGGCATCCCTGTTTCGTAACTACAAAAATGCCACAACAATAAAACATCTTCAAAAAAATAGGCAAAAGGGGCGCCTGGGTGGCTCAGTCGGTTAAGCATCCGACTTCAGCTCAGGTCATGATCTCGCAGTTCCGAGTTTGAGCCCCGCATCCAGTTCTCTGCTGTCAGAGCGGAGCCTGCTTTGGATCCTCTGTCTCCCTCACTCTCAGCCCCACCCCCACTAGCTCTCTCTCGCTTTCTCTAAAATAAATAAATATTGGGGTATCTGGGTAGCTCAGTCTGTTAAGCGTCCAACTTCGGCTCAGGTCATGATCTCACTGTTGGTGAGTTCAAGCCCCACATCCAGCTCTGTGCTGACAGCTCAGAGCCTGGAGTCTGCTTCGAATTCTGCGTCTCCTTCTCTCTCTGACCCACCTCTGCCTTCACTGCCTTTCTCTGTCTCTCAAAAGTGAATAAACGTTAAAAAAAATGTTTTAAATAAATAAACATTTTAAAAAATGGAAAAAAAGAAAGAAAAGAAAACAATTATATAAACACAGTGACAATGCAATGGGAGAAAGTGTGAAAAATTCAACTGCTTTACTTCATGTAATTATTCAGATGAATTCCACAAACATCTTGAAATTTCCGGGAAGTTTCTTTCTAATCTCCAAATCTGCGTGCTAAAGTGAATTTTTCTTTTTCATTCAGATACTTTAACTTCATGTAAAATAAACCCACATAAAAAGGCAATTTCCTCAAAGAAAATTCCAGAAGATGTATGTATAATGAAAAATGTTTACTGTATAGAACAGCTTGCTCAAATGCTTCGTTTTCTGCTCTCTTTTTAGAGGAAAGGAGACGCAGATGATTTCTGCCAGCTGGGGGACACTCTAGAGAGGTGACAGTTCTGATAACAGATACAGCCACTAAATATTCCACTGCATTTAAACAGACTAAGCCCAGAACTAGACAGCATGTTATTCATAGGAGTGGAAGAAAGTGCGTCATGAAAGAGCTTCTGAAACACTTACTAGATTTACTAGAGATTACTAAGGATGGGACAACAGTTTATATAAGCCTCCTGATTCTCAAAGGGTCAAGAAACAGGAAACCGAAGATTAGTAAAACAGTAGAGGTGGTAGAAGAAATGTTGACACGTATGTGTGAACGCTTGATGGGAAAACACAATTCAACTTCAAATAATGTGGAATAAAGTGGAGGAAATGAATGTTGAGCAACCTACTCAAATATTACAGGTATTCTACCGTAGGACTTCAGACAACAGATCACTCCCAAAAGGTTGCTTGAAAGTTAAATAAAAATCTAAAAGCACTACAAGGTTATGGAAACAATATGACAAACAGTTACATATAAAGCAGAGCCTAAGTTTTGTAATGATATATGTATAAATAAAAAGACTGAAGGGAGTATACCAAAATTCTGTAGTGCTTATCTCTGGAAGTGGGGATTGCTGGTGGTATTTATTTTGTTTTCAGTTATTTTCAGAATTTTTTGAATGCCCTTCATAGGTACATGCTATTATAATAAATGTGTACAATTAATACTCTAGAAAGCAAATAGCATTGTGGGCTTTTGCTGTTTAATTGAACCCCACCGTCAACACATTTTTAAAGATAACAATCGTTTTGTGTGGAACATTACAAACTCTAGTGCTTGTGTGCAGTGAGTTTAGACTGTGGCTTCATATCCTGATACTTTTATTTAAAACAGAGAGATTATCTACAAGTGAAAATGCAGTGAGTGCAGTTTGCAATACTTTTTCTTTATAGTTACCAAGGATTAAGGAAGAGGGACACCTAAATGTTTCACCCAAATGTTATTCATTTTATCAAACTAAATATCAGATGTAAGATACACTTATAGAGGTATATTTCTATATGTTATTCAAATTAAAATGCAATGTTAGGATGATTTCAGCAATAGGGAATATTTAAAACTCACAAAATGACATAATTTCATCAATAATCCTCCTGAACTCTTGAAGTAATTTTACTTACAGGAATCATTCACTTTATAATTGAAGGATCCCTTCAATTCCAACTCAAAGCAACGTACTCTATGTTCAGTGACTTGTATCTTCTTTGTTTAAGACGGAGAACCACACGGAAAAATTCACTTAGCTGTATTTGCAATGTCAGCCTGTCCGCACACAGCAAAAGATCACCCAACCAAATTTGATCAGGAAGGGAACAACATATATTTTCAAAGATTTTTGAAAGGTCTCTACATTTAAAACTTTTTTAATGTTTATTTATTTTTGAGAGACAGAGCACAAGTGGGGGAGGTGCACAGAGAGAGAGAGAGAGGGAGACACAGAATCTGAAACAGGGTCCAGGCTCCAAGCTGTCAGCACAGAGCTCAATGCAGGGCTCCAAATCAGGAACGGAGATAACATAACCAAGGCCGAAGTCGGACGCTCAACCGACTGAGCCACCCAGGCTCCCCAAAACGTCTCTACCTTTGAAATCAGAGGTGAGTGATGGGATGCAGAAAGCCTTCCCAACACTTTCCTGTGTTCACAAGTATTTTCCAAATAAAGACATCCTGAACTAGAATCAGGTATTTGTAGCTTGATTGCTATCACAGAGAGAACAAACCAACAGACCTGACCTGGTCTAAAAGCAAAGGGTCCACCCATCTGTGTCCCCCAGAGAGAGGGGGTCCCATTCACTAATGAACAGATGGCTCACTGAAGGCCAGGAGCAGGCCCCTTGGTGCACCTGCAGATGACTTCAGTTCTACCTCATGAGCAGCAGGTTACAGGGCTACCCTTCGCTCCAGGAGATGGGCACGGAGGTTTTTCTGCTGTTTATATAAGGTTATACTCCCAAAACAAGACATGAGGCAGCTGTTTGGGAGAAAGCCTTGTCTGAAGAGCATCACTGATGCACAGTGTTGGTATTGGCACTGCAAAGAATAAAACACAAACCCAGTGCAGTTATCATAACAAGCAGAGAATCAGGGACTGGAAACTACGCCAATGAGAAAGGCCAATCCTTTGATTTCTGTCCACCCTTCCCCTAGCTGTCTCAAAAATCTCATAAAAGTAACTCATCCTGGGTTGTGCATCCTTCCTTTCTAGTCCCTGTGAAAAATGACACTTGGGGATTTTCAAATTTTTCAGGAGTGTCTTTTTTTTCCTCACATTTTCCAGATTTTGGCTCCAATGGCATACCTGCTCATGTCTGAATGTTCTCCCTGTCCCTTCTGATTCCTCTAAGATAAATACGACTTGTCCTAATTCTGTCCTTTCTCCTTCCTTCCAGGATATGGCTGGCTGCCATAAAGTCAAGGGTTGAGATCAAAGGGAGGTTGCTCCTACGCAAGAGAAAACATAGACTGGTCAGCGAGCTGTACTCTCTCCTGATCTACCAAACCATGTGATTCAGAAGAAGGGGGCAGTGAGGATTTACGGATGTCTCCCACCTCTACACGGTCTGAGTAAATGAGTCTGGCCACCAACAGAGGGAAGGAAGCTATTTTCTATTAAGATTTATGATCAGAGTCTAGCACGGCCTGCTGGAAAATTACTAAATCGGTGGGTGCGACTCTCCCCCTCAGAGATTTATTTCCTTTTTATAAAGAAACAAACAAAATTCAGAAATTCAATCACACAGGATCCCCTCGTTATACCTCTGTAGCAAAACAAGAAACGAGGAAGCCACTCCAAAATAGTCTTTCCCAAAGCCACTGAGATTCCCAATCCCGTGGTTACACTACTAGAAAAATTTTTCTTATTTGTAGGAGTTCCACTTTCTGTAAAAGGACCTTACCCATAGATCTCTTCTAGATCACATGCGCCTTAATTTTAGGAGCTGGGAGACCATGTCCGTTAGAGGCATCATGGCAAGAGAACAGTTCTCCCTGCCTATGTCTAAGGCAAAGCATTTATTTCCCCCCGGCCTTCTTCAGTTTGAGAATCTTGAAGGAGGGAAAGAGAGAATAAGGGAGGGAAGAAGGGAAAGAGAAAGACTGGAGACGAATCAATACCAAAAAACACTGAACAAAGATGATCCGTGCCTATTCAAAACTGACCCACATTTAGGAAGTCATGACACATGCCCTCTGCAGAGAGTTGTTGTTAAAACCAAGTACACATTTGAGGGCATGAAATAAAAGCAACACGTGCTTCCAGCTCAATTTGGAAGAGCACCTTCTCCAAACCATCTTCCTGTCTCTTACTGACTTACTTTGGTCAATTGTCAAGTGTGTTCCCAAAGAAATGTCATTGGGAAATAAAAGTATTAGCCCTCATTGGAAAATAAGTGATTGCTTCCATAGGTATTTTGTGTCAGCTAAATAATGACATCTTGGTCTTTTCTTTAATTAACAGCTGCAGTACTCAGCATATCAGGGATATTTGGTAATGTTGCTGTTGCTGTCACACACATGTGAAAAGATAGCTTATTCTCAGCTAAGTATCTCAGGCTGTTCCTATACTGAACAAACATACACAGTTGGAATTGGATATATAGCTTTACACTAATAGACGAGATAAACAATGGCAACATTGATCCCTATATTCTTTTGATCTTGAAAATTTCATATTTACTTCCAATTAGAGCTAAATACATTACCCTGTTCCATCATGAGCTAGGAGCCTTTCCTGTTTGCATAGGAATGGCCTTTGTCCAGAATATAGGCTTATTCTACAGAGTCAAAATTTTTATTTTCAGACAAGGTTCTTCTCAGGACCTTAATCTCAGAGCCTAGGCCAGTCTTTGTGTATATAGGGACCTAATAAATGTTTCATAACTGACTGGTAGCCCATAGGACCTAATAGTTAGACAACAGTCAAAAACAGGTGTTACATTTGTCGTCCTTTTTTTAAAAATTTACTTTCAATAAAAAAAAAAAGAGTTTTAATTAAAAATGATCTGTTAAATGAAAACATGTTTGTAAACAGCTACCATTTCATTCATCATAAAACGTGGAGAAAAACAATTATGAAGTTAAAAATTTTTCAAAGACTTTATGATGAATTTATTTCACGAACAGGAATGTTTCTCCTTATAGTGTCACTGCCGCACTAGGCTTATTTCATGTTTTTGAAAATTTTATTTTGTTGTGGGAAAAGACACATAACATAAAATTCACTATTTATCCATTTTAAGTGTACAATTCAGTGACATTTGGTACATTCGGTGTTCGGCAACCATCACCACTATCTAGTTCCAGAATATTTTCACTACCTCAAAAAGAAAGCCCGTTCCCATTACTCACTCCCCGTTTCCCCTCATCCCTCAGACCCTGGCAAACACTAATCTGCTTTCTGTCCCTGTGGACTTGCTTACTCTGTACATTTCATTGTAAATGGAATCGTACCCTGTACAGCCTTTTGCGTCTGGCATAAGAGCACAGTGTGCACTTTTCAGTCCTTACAGTCGACATCATTTCTGCCTTCACACTGAAATTCTAGACTTGATTTCCTCTCTGAATTAGAGTCTTGCCCCCAATTCCTGAGTATTTGATCCAGAACTTAAAAAAATTTTTGACAGGTTTCCAACTCACACCAGAGCCAGGAATGATTTTGCTCAAGGTTTCAGAGCATAGGTCTTCAGGCTTCCATCAACACTATTACACTTACATCTGTGCTGAGATCTGTTAAAATGCTTTTCGGTCGCAAGTGGCGGAGAACCCAACTATTGGTGCACTGAACAATAAGGGGTTTCTTATCCCATATAACAAAACAATCCAAGGGCAAGGTGGTTTCAGGACAGCTCAGCACTGCGGTGCAGGAGTTTCTTTTAACTTTCTGCTCTGCTCTGCTCTGCCATCCTCAGCTTGCTGGGACCTTCAACTCATCCTTCTCCCCCCACCAATGATGACCCGATGGCTTCAGCAACTTCCACCTTTTTACAGAGCTTGTCCAGAACCAGAAAAGGTCAGTTATTCTTCTTATCAATTTTTATTAGGGTGGAAGAACTTTCTCAAAATCGTCCCAGCAGATTCCCTCTCATGACTCATTGACCAGTTATGTCACAAGACCACACCCATTCCAGGGGTGGGCAAGAGCAGTGGATGTGCCTTGTCAACATTCACTCCTGGGACAGGGGAGGACCCGTGAAGCACATCGTCACCAAATACCTCAACATAATGGGGTTCAGTTGATGAGGGAGGACAAGGAAATGATAAACAGAGAGGCTACCTACATCTACTACTTTGGCATTTGTGTTGGTTTCAAATCAATTACTTTTCCAGTCAAATAATCTAAATGGTTCCCTGAGGTTGTGCAGTCTATGACATCAGATCTGAGTAACTTGGTTGACCAGGTGTTCATTAAAAGGAGTTGTTAGGAATGAACTCTCAAAATTCACATTTTACTTAGCCTGATAGCTGGTTAACAGAAAATAATATACATTTTGCTATATCGACTTGGCAGAAACAAGATCAGAATTGCCAAACTACAGCACTATGTGGTGGAAAAGACAATATTTTGAAAAGTTTCCTTTCCATAACACTGTTGTATATGATCCCTGGATTATTTACTCACCGTTCAGAGGTTACTCTGACAGATTACATTCAACTGATCAGCAAATGGATCAATACTTTTCACTACCCAATTCACAACTTTTGTCGGGAACTAGAGCAAACCCACCAGTTGCTGTCATGTAGATAGAGCCCTAATTGAACCAATAAATCTAGAGGCCCATCAGTTATAGTGACGGCTAAGAGGGAGAAGCAGCATAGATCACTCACAATTCAAAGGGAAAAACAAAGCACGACCCAGAATGGGAGTTGTCCTCTTCCTCCTCATCCTGTGGGGAGAGGAAAGCCTCAGGAAATTTGAGGAACTCTTTAGCCAAGAGAATAATGAGGCATAAATCCTGCCCATAGATAGTGAGAAGCCTGGCTCAGGAAGTAACGCCATTAACCAAAGGATCCTCCAGTGCCGGGGACAGTGATTAATGACCCAAACTTGACACGGTTATGTGACTTGGAAAGGGTCTCCACTCTTGGGGAGAGTGATTTGCAGAAAATGGAAACAATTTTGGTGGCCATTGTCACTGCCTCGCCAGTTTCCTTTGTACAGCAGCTAGCTCAGGGAGAAAAGAGAGAGCTGCTTGTAACCTTTCCTCTCTGGACTTGAGAATGAGCTCTTATCTATGCAGTGGGCTGCACTGGCTTCCCTCTAAAACTGGAGGATGGCTTGTTAAGGTTACAATTTATGGCGTGCTTATCAACATACTTCAGCCTGCAGATGGCTCCAGGCAGAGAACGTCACTCTTATCGGAGACCATTCTCTTCGGCTGTCGTTTGTTGGTCTTGGATGTTAACGTGGGCAGAGCACCGTAGTCACCCACGTGGAATGAGGGTCACAAAAATCCTGCAGACCGCCTTTTGGAGGCTGAGCTTCTGTCACCTCTTCAGAAGTCTGTCACGTCTCTTTATCACTAAGTTTTACATCGCACATATTTCGCAGAACGCAGGAAAATTAAACAGGAAGACCAGGAACTCTTTAGGACTCACAGAGCCTTCAATGAGGAATGTGGGAGTTTTCTTTCTTTTCAGTCTAAAATAGAGAGGTACAGAAAGGGCAGGAATCCACTGGTTATTCAGCAACCACTTAGGGCACAGGGAGGTAAATAATTTGGTTGCTGGAAGCGGAAGCCAGAGGGGAGGCTGTCAATCGCTCCAGTGACACCGTCAACGGACCCTTGTTTTTGCATTTTTGTGACTTCTTAAAAATAAGCATCCCAGAGGTCCACTGTGTCACAATGAGTTCTTTAAAGCGGGTATCAGAAAACTACAATCATTCCAGCGTTGCCGTCCTACTTAAAACATTTTTGGAGCTGGGGGCCCTCAGAGCCACCTGCTCCTAAGAAAATGAGGCTCATTACTTCACACCTGTATTTCATTTAAGGACTAAGAATTCTTCATCATATACACTCACTCCAGTTACCAGTTGTTTCTGAGGAACACTGTCCCACTAGTGGAACCTGTGACAGGCCAATATTTGACCCATGAAGAACACCCAGTCAGCACGATTGTTGAGTGCTGTTTTTAAATGAGTTCTAGGGGCGCCTGGGTGGCTCAGTCAGTTAAGCGTCCGACTTCGGCTCAGGTCATGATCTCACGGTCTGTGAGTTCGAGCCCCACGTCAGGCCCTGTGCTGACAGCTCAGAGCCGGGAGCCTGCTTCGGATTCTGTGTCTCCCTCTGTCTCCGTCCCTCCCCTGTTTGCGATCTGTCTCTCAAAAATAAATAAACATTAAAAAATATTTAAAAAAAAATATATTTAAACCAATCAGTCTGGAATTTTCTGATCAATACTATAGTGAGGTGGTCTGAATGACAGACCCCAGCCCTTTACCCAAAGGAAGGTGACTGCCTGAAATAATCCCTTTTTTGTTAAGACTTCCTCGTCCCTGCTCCCTTCTGCTTATAAAAGCCTTCTATTTTGTACAGCATCTGGTAGCTCCTTTCTACTTGCTAGATAAGAAGCTGTCCTGTTCATGAATCTCCGAATAATGCCAATTAGATCTTCAAATTTATTCAGCTGAATTTTGTTTTTTAAAAGGTCAAAGACAGTTTTTAAATATATTTGTTTAAAAAGTATTAATTCATTGTTATATTATGACATCAGGCCATATTAAGAGGCTAATTGCTATTAAAATCACTATATCATATACCCGAAACTAATATAACACTGTATATTAACTGAACTTTACAAACATGTATCTATTTCTCACTGCTACCAATTGTCCCCATTCCCCCCCACCCTCCCCCCCCCCATCAGAAACAAACCAAAGGAGAAGTATATTGAAAATACTGGTGAAATCGTTGTACTGTTGGAATTTTTCCCAGCTTCTCGCTTGTAAATGTCTTTACATTAACAAGTAACTTGTAAGTGCCAGGTACAAATTGTGCCAGGTACAACAGCTGAACCAGAGAAAGAAGCTATTAGAAAAACCACGAAAAGCCCGCTGGTTTTAAGCATGCAGTGTGGTTGGGTTAAGCATTTGGAGTCTAGAAGTCAGACTAGGATTCAGTCCTGACACTGCCACA
Source organism: Panthera tigris (assembly GCF_018350195.1). Lineage (NCBI taxonomy): Eukaryota > Metazoa > Chordata > Mammalia > Carnivora > Felidae > Panthera > Panthera tigris. Next base: position 14,130,863 of record NC_056666.1, on the reverse strand, counting down.
ACTAGATGTGTACTTGGCCAAGTCACTAAGCCCTTCTAAGGGTTAATTTCCTCACCTACAAAATGGAGACAAAAGCGAGTGGTTCCACCTACCTTGTGCTGAGACGACTCGACACCTTAACGCATGTAAAACCCCTGCATCACCCCGGGGAACGTGAATTCTCAAGACATCTTAGCTATTTTTCTACTGGTCCAAAAAAAGCTGAAATTCTGAATGGAACACACTTCTGGTAGAGGACTATTTTCCTTACTTACCTATACTATGGTAAACTGAGCTATAAAATCAAAATTTGAGAAACCTGGAAAGAGATTTTTGCATCTTGCTTAAGACTCAACCTACATTCCCCAACCCCCCCCCCGCCCTTGAAATTCCCTTTAGACCAAAGAAAGTAGTGGCCAGCACAAAACAGTACCTCCTTTGCCTGCGATGCACCGTTTGCTGTGCCCACTCAAGCCAAGAGTCAGTCTAGTTTACAAGGACTTGTCAAAACCCGAAGATGAGTCCACAGGGGCACCTAATTCATCAGAGAGGAAGAGAAATATCACTTACTACTGGTGACTGGCTGCCTAGATCCTATAGATATCAATGGACACTGAAAAAAATATGACATTAAAATCTACTATTTGTGTAGAAATAACCATGGGAAAATGCATGGAATATGTGCTGTAAAAGAAAAGCAAGAGAGGATACATCTCGAAACCAAAGAATAACTCCGGTATGCATCCGTTCTGAACCTAAGACATCAATATTTGGGTTGGGACGCAGGTTTGACTGCTGTAACAAAGAAATCCAAAACAAATACGGCTTTAAAAGCTAGTAGGTTATTTCTCTCTCACATAGTCAGGCAAGGCAGTCCAGGCCCGGATGGAGGCCACGCAATCATCAAGGGTCTGAGTCACTGTTTCTTGTGCTCTGAATCCTCCAAATGGCTTGCATCTCATGGTTCAAGTTGGTTGCTCTATTATGTCTGCACTTTAGCTTATGGAGAAAAGGGCAAGAGAACATCATGCCCTTCCGTTTAAGGGAAAACCCAAGAGGTATAAAGAGGGGAATGGCACACCTCACTTCCATTAGTAAACCACCAGCCTGTACTGTTACATGGCCACATCTAGCTATAGTATAAGGTCTTGAGCCCAGGCAGTAATTCATCAGTATGAAAGATGAGGAAAATCAGTTTTAGGACATAACTAGCAGTCTCTGGCACCGTGGGGTGCATTTATTTAGTTGAGGTGTGTTAGCACCTTTTTTTTAAGAGAGAGAGAGACAGAGCTCGAGACAGGGAGAGGGGGTAGAGGAAGAAGGAGACAGAGAGAGAGAGAGAGAGAGAGAATCTTTTTTTTTTTTTAATATTTGTTTTTTGAGAGAGAAAGAGAGAGAGAGAGAGGCAGAGAGAGATGGAGACACAGAATCCGAAGCAGGCTCCAGGCTTCAAGCTGTCAGCACAAGAGCCCAACGCAGGGTTTAAACTCACAAACTGTGAGATCATGATTTGAACTGAAGTTGGACACTTAACCAACTGAGCCATCCAGGTGGCCTGAGAGAGGCGGACGGGGGGGAGGAAGAGAATCTTAAGCAGATCCCTGCTCAGCTTGGAGCCCAACTCAAGGCTCGATCCCCCGACCTGGGGAATCATAACCTGAGCCAGAATCAGGAGTGGGACTCAGCCACCCAGGCACCCTGGAAATTAATTCTTTAATGATACCATGAGTCACTGGTTCAAATGCTGCTACAACATGTGAAGTCCTATATAGAAAAGTCCCAGAATTCATTGCTTCTGTGCATTCCATTGTTTACCAAGCAGATATTAAACCGGAAGTCATCTTATTCCAGGATAGTCTGATTGCTGCGCATCTAGGTTGCCTCCGCACTTTCAATGCTCTCTCTGCAAACGCTTTAACTGGAGCTTAATTTTCTCTGTCTTTTAGGCATCAAGTGTCTCCAGGGGCTATCACAGGAAAGTCAGCTCTGGCTCGGACAGCCCTCTGAGGTCCATCTGCAGTTTTCAGAGCAATCACTGGATCCTCAATAAAGACTTGAATCACTGAATCATCCAAATATACAAACCCTTCAGCCTTTAAAATCAATATTGAAGAGGCACCTGGGTGGCTCAGTCGATTAAGTGTCCGACTTCAGCTCCGGTCATGATCTCATGGTCACATGTTCGAGCCCCACGTTGGACTCTGTGCTGACAGTTCAGATCCTGGAGCCTGCTTCAGATTCTGTGTCTCTCCCTCTCTCTGCCCCTCCCCCATTCACACTCTGTCTCTGTCTCTGTCTCTCTCTCTAAGATAAATAAAATATTAAAAATGTTTTAAAAAATCAATATCAAAATTAAATCAATTTGAGTAATAGGAACAGAATGCTATACCAAACCCACATGGAATTTAGCACTTCTTCCAAAAATATATACACTCCTGGTTTGATTTTTTTGTTTAAACTCCTTTATTTGTTAAAACTTTGACACCAGTACCCCCGAACACTGCTGAAACCAGGGGGAAGGCTGGCAAAGCCCTCATGTGAGGCCTGCCCTCCTTTTCACTCTTCTCAACGTACCATCTTTCAGCCTATGCCTTGGCCTGGTTTCTACTGAATTTACTGCCCTGTGCACGGCTCACCTCGAGAGTCTGGGAATTGTTGCTCCTGAATTTGGAAAGGAGGGAGAGTTGTTTCTGAGAGCTGAGTGCGGAGGCCGTTGCTACTCTGGCATCTGCGAGTGACCCTGAATTTGCTGCCCGTACGTACAGCAGGTTTTGAAAGGTGTTGAGTTGGGGCTTCACGCAGCCACATCGAGCTGAAGTGGGCAAGAAGCTAAGGCGCTGTTCTCTTCCTCCTAGGGGGAAGAAGGCTGACGTAGTTTTAGTAATTTTCCTCTATGCCAATCTCTTTTCAAAAAAGGATTCCAGGGCGCCTGGGTGGCTCAGTCGGTTGAGCGTCCACCTTCGGCTCAGGTCATGATCTCACGGTTCGTGAGTTCAAGCCCCCTCCGTCAGGCTCTATGCCGACCACTCAGAGCCTGGAGCCTGGTTTGGATTCTGTTTCCCTCTTTCCCCACCCCTCCCTCTCCCCCCCCCCAAAATAAACATTAAAAACAATTTTTTTTTAAGGATTCAAATCTAGGGGTGCCTGGGTGGCTCAGTTGGTTGAGTGTCTGACTTTACCCCAGGTCATGATCTCACAGTTCGTGGGTTCAAGCCCCACGTCCAGCTTTGTGTTAAGAGTGTGGAGCGTGCTTCCGATTCTGTGTCTCCTTCTCTCTCTGCCCCTCCCCCTGCTCATGCACTCCTGCACTTGCTCTCTCTCTCTCTCTCTCAAAACTAAACAAACATTTAAAAACATTTTTTTAAAAAGGATTCAAATCTGAACAGCAGAGATAAGAGATTAATGGCTTTGTAAGGGAGTATTTGGGGAGAGATTTGACAGAAGGTAGAGTCTTGAGGGGGTGTGACCTAATATACAAGAATGATTGCCTTCTCTAAAAGTTATTTAGATAAGGTTGATTTCAAATACAGAAACACGTTTCCAAGGGAGGACTGACCCCAAGGTGACCTCCCTTTTTCACACCTTGCGTCTACACTTTGATCACCCAGGGAAATCCAGATCTCCCAGAGGCTTCAGTGGAGGACTCCTTACACTCATATCGAAAAGATTACAGCAGGGGCAAGAACGGCATACCTTAGTGTGCTGCAGAGCTAGAAACGGCGAGAAGGGTGGCCCTAGCTCTGATGCTCACACTCAAGTGGGGTACAGGAAAACGCATAAAATGCTCTCTAAAATCCAATTTATAGCGCATGCTATCCGACTACACAGTCCACAAAGGGAGGTGGGAGATCTGAGAATACTTTTTTCACTCTTTCCCACAAGCTTCCCCTCTCCCCACATTTTTCACTGGTGGGAGCAGTAAAAGGTCTTCTCGCACCTGCTGGAGTACCAATCCTGTGGACAGCTCCTCTATGCTCTTGGGTTTTTTTAGCGTTTATTTATGTATTTTGAGAGCGTGCGCGCACAAGTGTGAGCTGGGGAGGGGGCAGAGAGAGAGAGAGAGAGAGAGAGAGAGAGAGAGAGAGAGAGGGAGAGGGAGAACCCCAAGCAGGTTCCATGCTGCCAGCACAGAGCCCGATACGGGGCTCGATCTCATAAACCGTGAGATCATGACCTGAGCCAGAATCAAGAGTTGGACGTTGAACGGACTGAGCTACCCCCTGTCCCCTGTGCTGCTGTTACTGCTGTTACTTGTACTGCCTGAATGACCACCGACTACGGTCTTTGTCATTTACTCTTACATTCTGCTCCAGTCACGGTCATAGGCACTGCACTGACATTACCTCTTTAAATCCTCACAAACCCCTGTAAGTAGGTTCTGTTATTACTCCTATCAGTCATGTGACGACAGTGATGCCGGAGGAGGAGGACTGAACAATTTGCACCAGGTCATGCAGCTGAAAAGGGTCATGCAGAGCTGGGAGGTGACAAATCGGCGGGGGTCTCGAGACAGCCTACAGGAAAGAAGCCGGTGAGGCTCGGACTCAGCAGATCAGATGAGTGGGATTGTTCTGTCATGATGAACTTGAAAGACAGCCCATTCCCCTTGCTTAAAACTCCTCCTTGTCACCTATTATGCTCCCATGACAGTGAACTCTCATCTCATTGACAAAGGCCTGCATGATTGGACACCTGTGCCCTCCCCCCACCCCCCACCTCGCCAGGCAGACCTCCGAACACTCCCTGCCGCGTCCTGGTGCTCTAGTTACGTTTGGGCCAATCTGCCAGAAGTCTACTTACTAGAGGCACTGGCTGGACTGCTGGCTTTGTATGTGATGTGCAGCCCTTCCATCAGACAGACTGTGAACTCCCAGAAAGCAGAGAACAAGCCCTGGGGAAGGAAACTCATGAGTTACTACTCTGATCGCAGCAGAGGGGACATGGGGATAACGGGCATGCAATGACATACTCTGAGTAATTGACTCCGTCAGGGATGCAGAAAGTGGCAGTTGCTAAGGCAGCACGTAAGAGAGCCCCTCACGCAGACCTGGAAGACCCGGGAGGGCCTCCCAGAACCAGGAATGAATGGAGAGAGACTTCTCGAGTACATCACCTGAGGTCAGGTGAAGGACAGGAGGGGCCAGGGGCAGAGGGCAATGCTCTGGCTAAAACATATGCAATATGGAGGTCAGACAGAGCTTGGCTGGCTGCGAAAACTGAAAGAAGTTCTATGAGGCTGGAATTACCAGGGGAGGCCTGTGGAGTGTGGACAGGCGAGGGCAGAAAGGTAAGTAGGGGAAGAACATGAACACCCTCAAACCAGAGTCTGTACTCTATCCAGTCAGCAATGGGCCACTGGATATTAAGTATTAAATATTACTATTTAGATATTAAGTATTAAAATGTCTTAAGCAGAAGAGCGACATGACCAAATGAGCATTTTTGAACAATTGCCGTGTTCTTTATTTCTTCTGCATTTTCCTACAAGCTACTGAAAAGAGTTTTCTGCATATGGCATTGATGACACAGGTGCTTCAAGTACTGAGATTTCCCAAGGAAGATTAAATTTGTTAACTTTTTCCCTCACCTCTGGGTAGAAAGTTGCATCCATCCCTACGGGAGAAATCCCCTCCTGGAGCCAGGAAAGGCGCCATATTGTCTGTGAGGCAAAAACAATCAGCTCTTTTGTGTTTAGGTTCAGTAAGGAAGGTTGCAAGGGTGAACTAGGCTCTGAGGGCACTGGCTTCAACAGGGTGGAATAATGACCTTATTGTAGGTGGTCCTTAATCAACCTTTTGAGTAAGCGTGCGGGAAAATGGAGGGTCCCTGAGGAGGGAGACAGGTATATGACAGCCAACACTCCCATGGAACTTATTACATGCCAGGCACTGTCCTAAGGACTCTGCATGTATATGAGCTCAGCTAATCCTAACAACAGCCCTGTGACAGAGGGACCCTATTAACCCCATTCTCTAGATGAAGAAACTAATGCACAGAGAGGTTGAATAACTTGCTCTGGTCACCCAGCTGATGAGCAGCAGTGCTGGGAGTCAAGGCTACACTTCCAGAGCCAACTAACTGTGCCTCTTCTACCCACAGTCCATGGGAACAGGAGGCATTACTTTCCCTTCGCCTCTTCTCGGACCCAGCCTTCCCGGCCAAGCCATAGCTCTCCCGTTCATCGTCCACCGCCAATGTGTCTGAAGTAGAGGATCTCTAATTTCTGGTCTCTCTGTGATTCCATAAGTGGGGCTGTGGTCCCAGCCCCAGGGATATCCAGCATCCTGAGCTGGAGGAAAGGAAAATTGCTCCCCAGTTTTACGATAAATTACTCATCTGAATTGTTCACCCCTCATTCTAGGTTTTCTGTTCAAGTATCACTTCCTCCTAGAAGCCTTTCCTGGCTGCTTGTCTAAAATACACACATAATGGGGCAGCTGGGTGGCTCAATCTGACTCTTGATTTTGGCTCAAGGTCATGATCTCAAGGTCATGAGATCAAGCCTCATGTTGGGCTTCCGAGCTGAGTGTGGAGGCTGCTTGGGATTCTCTGTCTGTCTGTCTGTCTGTTTCTCTCTCTCTGCCCCTCCTCCACTTGTGCACGTGCTCTCTCTCTCAAAAAAAATAAATTCTATTTAACACACACACACACACACACACACACACACACTCTTACTCTTTATTCCCTGGCTCTGCTTTATTTCACAGCACCTATTGCTAGCTGAATGTATTTAATTGGTTACTTGTTTAATCTACATAATTTGTAGGTTATATATAAGTAATATATATTTATACATATGTATAAATACATATATACGTAAATAACATATATTTATCTATATAAACTATTATGTTATATAAAAAATCACATGTGTATGCATAAATTTTTTAACATGTATTTATTTTTTTGAGAGATAGAGAGAGAAACAGAGCATGAGCAGGAGAGGGACAGAAAGAGGGAGACACAGAATCGGAAGCAGGCTCCAGGCTCTGAGCTGTCAGCACAGAGCCCGATGCAGGGCTCGAACCCACGAACCGTGAAATCATGACCTGAGATGAAGTCAGACGCTTAACCGGCTGAGCCACGCAGGTGCCCCAACATATGTGTATATATAAATGTAAATTCCATACTAGCATTTACGTGATCTATTTATTTGTTTCATTGGTTACTTGGTTATTGTCATTCTCTCTTACTAGAATATTACATATATATATAAAACATATAAAATTTGTAGATTATGTATAACACAGAACATATATTTACACATATGTATAAATACATTCATACATAAATGACATGTGCGTATCTATATAAATTATGTTATATAAATAATAACATGCGTGCAAACATAAATGCAAATTCCATGATGGCGGAGACCTGGTCTTTCACTACTATAGTCTTAGCTCCTAGAACACTGTCTGGCAACAAAAGGGGGCCGCTCAAAAAATGTTTTTAAGTACTGAAGTAAATGAAAGGCAAGTAAAATTAATATTGACCAGCTTTGCAGCCTCACCTCACCATGGAGCCCGTTTCACCTCACCCCTTCTCACCTCTTTTTCCTTTACTTCCACATCTATAAGCTCTACTGTGGAAAAAAGAAAAAACACAAGTTTGGGGGGGTTCTGTTTTGTTTTGTTTTTTTTACTTCCTCCTATGTAATGTTCCTCCTCACCCTGCATCTCTATGAGTCTGTGCTGGCTTCCCAGGGCGCACTTCTTCCTGTGTCAGGGGAGGACAGCGTGTCTACTTTGGCAGCACTGGCCCTGTGATACCCTGCATATCTCGGTGGAACCGACGCCCGACACTTGGCAGACTTCCCTCCCTCACAGAAGTGAGCTCTGTGATTCCCACTCCATGATGTGAGGCAATGAACTCTGTCATTTGGAATTCTGTCCAGCTCATTGTTGGGAGTTTGTCTAACACTGAGTCAAGAGATTTGGGGAGGACACAAATAAATGAGTGCAAACCCCAAGGGACAACAATTCTTCAGCTATCTGTGAAAACAAACCTCAGTGGGATCTGGCCTCAATGGGCTCCAGGTCCTGTGGTGAACAGAAGACAACTTCCCTGGGCAGGAAGGGGTCTCCTGCTTCACCCTGCCACCCACCTCAACTCCCACTCTGTCCACTGTCTTCTCAATTTCTTTAGCCCAAGCAGAATGGCAGGAGACAAAACAGGGCCAGAAAGGTTGATCAGCTGGACTTCGTCCATAAAAGGAATTCTAGTGCAAAGTTCTAAAGGGAGGGAGGTATGTTTTTCAAATTGTCATTGTTTTTCTCATTCTGGACTCTCCTACAACAGATTTTGCTCACTCAAAATGGAAAAACAAGAGGGAGTTATCTTCATGTAAATATTGGAACAAAAGAATAGAATCCCAGTGGAAGAATCCAACTTAAAGGTATTTCTTCAAGAATATTCGACAGGTTGGAAATGCAAGCTGGTGCAGCCAGTCTGGAAAACAGTATGGAGGTTCCTCAAAAAATTAAAAATAGAACTATCCTACAACCCAGCAATTGCACTACTAGGCATTTATCCAAGAGATACAGGTGTGCTGTTTCGAAGGGACGCGTGCACCCCCATGTTTATAACAGCACAATCAACAATAGCCAAAGTATGGAAAGAGCCCAAATGTCCATAGATGGATGAATGGATAAAGAAGATGTGGTATTTATATACAATGGAGTATTACTCGGCAATCAAAAAGAATGAAATCTTGCCATTTGCAACTACGTGGGTGGAACTGGAGGGTATTATGCTAAGTGAAATTAGTCAGAGAAATACAAATATCATATGACTTCACTCATGTGAGGACTTTAAGAGACAAAACAGATGAACATAAGGGAAGGGAAATAAAAATAATATAAAAACAGGGTCGGGGACAAAACAGAAGAGACTCATAAATATGGAGAACAAACTAAGGGTTACAGGAGGGGTTGTGGGAGGGGAGATGGGATAAATGGGTAAAGGGCACTAAGAAACCTCCTCCTGAAATCATTGTTGCACTATACGCTAACTAATTTGGATGTGAATTTTAAAAAATAAGAAATAAAATTAAAAATATATATATACAGGAAAAAGGAAAGTATTAAAAAAAGAAAGAGATAAAAGTTATGAAAAAATCATATTTGAAACAATAGCCAGTATTCAAATATTATCAACCTTACCAGTAATTAAAGAAAAAACAAAGCATTATGATGCAATATTCAAGAAATTCTATTAGTAAAATTTTTAAAAGAATGAAAATAACTACATCAATAATAATGTATTAAATAATTCTTTCTGTGTAATATTGTTAGAAATGTAAATTGGTATGCAAATTCTAGAACAACATATGTTTATATGTTATCTTATTACATCTGTTAACAAAGTATCAAACATTTGCATTTTGGACAAAATTAAAAAAAAAAAAAGATTCAACGGGTGGGGCACCTGGGTGGCTCAATAGGTTAAGTGTCTGACTTCTGCTCAGGTCATAATCTCACGGTTCATGGGTTTGAGCCCCTCGTCAGGCTCTGTGCTGACAGCTCAGAGCCTGGAGCCTGCTTTGGATTCTGTGTTTCCCTCACTCTCTGCTCCCCAGCCCCCACACCCCCCCCCATTCACTCTCTCTCTCTCTCTCTGTCTCTCTCAAAAATAAGCATTAAAAAAAAAGAATATTCAACATGCGAGCATTCAGAAATCATAGTAAATATTCAGTATCAAATCGGAATCTGAAATATTCAGTACCACATCTCTAACATATGCTTTTACCAGGTTGATCTGAATCATGGCACATTTTATGTAAATACAGTGTTAATTAAGATAAAGCTTTATTTCTGTCTCAAATGTTTTAGGCCAGAATTAACCAAATTATTTTCTCTGAGCATCACTTCAGATTCTTATTGCATACTTCAGGAAAATATTTTATTCTATCACTGATATATCAAAAAATGTTCTGAAGTCATTGAAGACATTTGGGTATGTTGCCTCACAATTTTTCTTCATTCACAAAACTCTTTTCTTCTCCATAATAAACTTTTTGTCACCAACAACATCTACTGAGTACCTCTCTGTACAGAGCAGCCTGCTAAACGCTATCATCTCAGATGACAACTGTTTAGGCCAATGTACCACGAAGCCTCTAGTTGCCAAGTAAGTCCCCTTATGCATTGGGTTCTCTTCGTTTGTGTCTCAGAATGCTTTCTTTTGATTTATTTTACATCACATGCCTTTGAAACACTGGATTTTCCCCAAAGCCTCAACATGTCTCTGGATTGGAACCCTTTCTCCATTTCCGAAGCTTTTCTAAATAACACAAGAGGGACCATATTAAGAAATACTGAAATTGTCAACGCCCTTTCAAAACACGTATCTTCCAAGTGGGGTGAATATCAAGCAATCACACTCATTCAAATCCAAAATACATGAATATAAAAAATGAAAGTTCCCTCATATTACATCTCTGAAATGTCAACATTTCATGAAAATATTTGTGTCTAGGGACCTTGTACAACTGGGACTTATTTAGATATAGCAATAACTTTCCCCTTTTCTTCTAAACTCATAGCAGCCTACACCTCGCTTCCATGTCTAGACAAAACAGAATCATCATGTTGTCCAATCTTAGATTCGTTTCCCCCTGAAATCATCTGCCAGCGAGAGGTGAAAAGGAGTAGGTTACAAACTCAGACAAGCCATTCTGACAGTTTCCATCTATCTCTCATTTTGCAACTAACTGGTGCAAATATCGGACGTCTGATTGACCTCCCGCACTCATTTCTGGCACACGTCCTACACCAGCTGCTCAGTGCCGCTTTTGGCGAGATGCTGATGGGCTGGCTCTGTATCCCCAGGGATGAGAAGGATACAGAGACACACGAATGACCGCTTAACCACGTCTTAGATATGACGTCTTTAAAACTCTGATCAGTAAAGTTTTTAAGGCGATGGTGATTGTAGACCAATTCTTTCAGAAATGTAATCATTTTGACTTTCAGGGGAAAGGGGTACTTTAAATGAGCAAAAAGAAAAACTAAGGAAGCTAAAATAGACAAGAGAAGAGATTGTTGCTTGGTGTGCGTGAAATAAGTTTTTTTAATCCTTCTGTGCTATTTGAGTTTCTTCTTATCACGCGGGTGTGTTTCCAGGTGAAAAAGAATGAGAACGTTTTACGTCCAAAATGTATCTTAATTATTGTGTTCACGGGTTAGCAAAACAGAGCCCATGTCAAAAATGGTCCACGAGAGGATGCTATAAGTGGAACAAAGGCCAGCATGGCCTAGGTTGTGAGGTCTAATTGTGACACTGGAAACCCCCCCTTGTGACACCTTGTTCATACCCTCCTGTCCTCCCAGGCATCTCACTTCCCCGAACTCCTTCATCTCCAACCCAGATCTCCTTCTTGTTCTCAGCTGTCAACTAATCCCTACGAAGGTGTTCAATGTTTAAAATGTGTGATTTCAAGCAACAGTTCATTCCAGAGGGGTGCCTCAGTTGAGGCAGCAAATCAGGCCACTCCTCGGCCTCATGATGTGTGAATCAGAGGCAAGGCCAAGAGAGCCGGTGACCACATGTGTGTGTATCAAAACAGAATAAGGATGACAGATGGGGCTCCTCAACTATGAGCTGTTATTCATTTAACCAGCCGACAATATGCTATGCATCAGGCTAGGAGTCAAGGCTACAGAAAAAAAAAATATTTTTTGAGGCAACGTCCCACCCTAGAGAAGTTCATATGCTCATGTGGAAGGTAGGCACATCAATAAATCATTGCTGTTCCGTGTGATAAATGGCTAAAATAGAGGGATACAAAATGCCACAGAATCCCTGAAGGGACTATGTCCTTGAGGGATTTTAAACGGAAGAGCTATGTAGTCATAAATACCTGTCTGGCAGGATCATGGAAGACCAGAAACCAGGAGACCAGAGGGAATGACCTGACACAGTCACACCACAGCAGACGAGGGCAGTGGGAACAGGCAGCAAGAGGCCAGTCCTCCAATGGAGTTATCTCAATAACTTATCAGATAATGTCCATCCTGTATGGAGAAAAAGAGTGATTGTCACCCTCTGGTGGCCAACCCTCAAAATGGAAGAATTCATACTGGACTGTGTGTGTCAGTTTGTTGTTAACTATTCTAAACGATGATTCTGCTTAAGGTACCATTAATGTTCACGTGTGTAATTGAAAAAGCATGAAAAAAATGTTATTTTAATGCAGCCTTACATCTGAAGTCTGTGTTCTGATCCGTGGCCATAAAAACACTATAGCATTCATTTAGAACAACCATCATCTAGTTGTGACAAGCTGTTTTATCTGCTGTCCTTTTCATAGTTAACAAGTTATCAGAATGTATTGAAAAGGGTTTCAATGGGGCACGTGGGTGGCTCAGTTGGTTAAAGCGACCAACTTCAGCTCAGGACGTGATCTCGCGGTTCTTGAGTTTGAGGCTTGCGTGGGGCTCTGTGCTGGTGGCTCAGAGCCCGGAGCCTGAGACTGCTTTGGACTCTGTGTCTCCCTCTCTGACCTTCCCCCACTCACACTCCACCTTCCTGTCTCTCTCTCTCTCTCAAAAATAAATAGATGTTAAAAAAAAGGGGGGGGGGGCCTCAATCAGGATTTCTTGGCTCTGCCTCTAATGAGGTACGGGATATTAAACCAGTTATCCCCTTACACCTTGGTTTTCCCAACGAGGAAATGCTTCTAGGGCCCCTCTGAGCTCTAACTGTCATGTGTCAGCTTGCACATCCAATTTGTCTTTCTTCTCCTTCACCTGATGGAAATGGGCCCATTCAGTAAATGTGCCCTTTATCACCTGATTTCTCCACATCTATCAGTTGTGTGTAATACAGATTGCCTACCTGCTAGTGAGCCCGTTGTGTTCAAATATGGTTCATATCTACTATCTGTGAAACCCTTCAACAGCTTAGCAATTATAGCTTTACAAAGTCCATCATTTAGTCATAAAAAGGTTAATCATCTCCATCGCGCAAAATATTCTTTGTGTGACCACACATACTCTTACTGGTTTCAAAGTAAAAAAATTTATCTTAATCAACCATCTAATAATTTACTGATCAATATTCAAACTTTGTTTTTAAAGAATATGTCACTCAAAAAAAAGATATTCACTCAACTGAATTTAAACAAGAATAATAAAGATAATCAAAATTATTATTTTTTTAAAGACTAAAGCAAACAATGCCTCAAATAATTCTCCCCAGACCTTAAAGTTGTATTTACATATAGGAAAACTTGCCATCACGGGGTAAAAGGCAAGAAGGTTGCTGGGACTAACACGCACCGGCCCTGCTCAACCACACCTGGCTTTATGAAGGGCATTTGTGCTACACGTGAGTTTTCACTCCCCCAACACCAACCCAAGGCTGACAAACAGAATAGAGAGCTTTTGCTATTCTATTTATGTTTGCAGTGATCATTTGAAATCCCTTAGATACTTAGACTAAGCATAAAAACGCCAGATTCCCCTCAAGGTTTATGACTTCGTATCAGATTAAACCCCAAGCCTCCTCTTTTCTCTTTTTTGTTTCATTCAGTTTCTCAGGTTCAGTTCCTCCATCCAGAATTTAAAGGGAAAGGAAGATAGGTCAGAAATTAAATTTCAATCCTCTTTCTTTTTTACGTAACACATTGTTCACCAAGACGATGCATTTATTTTTTTTAATGTTTATTTTTGAGAGAGAGACAGAGACAGAGTGTGAGTGGTGGAGGGGAAGAGAGAGACGGAGAGAGACGGATACACAGAATCTGAAGCAGGCTCCAGGCTCTGAGCCATCAGCGCAGAGCCCAATGCCAGGAACTGTGAGATCATGACCTGAGCCGAAGTCAGCTGCTTAACCAACTGAGCCATCCAGGCGGCCCAAGATTGTGAATTTTAAAGACCAAGGGTGGTATGAAAAAATGTCCTATCATTTACTTTGCTCTGTGGGCTTCCAGGCTACTTATTTTGCCTTCTCCCGATTCAGCCAACTAGCCTAGAAACATGTAAAGATATCTAGTTTTCTTCTTAGTAATTAAAAAGAACAAGAAAGAAGACTTTTTAAGTTTTCTGAACTCCAATCCTACAGGTACTGGCTGGATGAAAACTGAAAGTAATTTACCAATTAGAAAAGGGGCAGGGAACTCCAGGATCCAAAGTACATGGGAAGTTGTTTGGGGCTTAGAAGTTACTGTTTTGATGCACTGAATATTTCAGGTGAATGACTCCCCTCCAAGACTGTCATCGAATTTACCTAAAGGGAGAGGTGAAAATCACATAAACCAAGCCCGAACACTGCTGCCTCTCATCATGTGAACTATGACCCTAAGCCATGCGGGGCAGCTTGATTCCTTGAATAGAAAGAGATCTCAAAAGGATGTAGGGAGCACTTTGCAACCTATGGTCCAAAACATTCTAACAAAACCCTGAGCGTGATGTGACATCGGTTTTCAGAAAAATATGGAGATGAAGGAGCAAGTAAAACCAGGTGGGACACAATCAGCAAAATCCAGACTACGGGAAACTCCCTAGGATGAGCAATCCAGGTTTTTAAGAAGAAAATATCAAAAGGAGAAATAAAGGCATGGAGGAAAGAATTCATAGGTTAAAAGACATTTGGGGGCACCTGGGTGGCTCAGTCATTTAAGAGTCCGACTTCGGCTCAGGTCATGATCCCTCGTGAGTTTGAGCCCCACATCAGGCTCTGTGCTGACAGCTCGAAGCCTGGAGCTTGCTTCGGATTCTGTGTCTTCCTCTCTCTCTCTGCCCCTCCCCCGCTTGTGCCCTGTCTCTCTCTCTCTCTCTAAAAAAATAAACATTAAAAACAATTAAAAAAAAAAAAAGGCATTTGTAAGACATTATCAACAATCACACTTCATGCCTCTTATTTTGGATCTCGAGTCAAACGGTGACAATCCAATCGTGAAAACTTGAACCCTGACGGGCTATTGACGTGCTTAAGGAATGGCTGTTAATTTTTTTTTTAAGTGGGATCATGGTATCAATGTTATGCTCGAGCCCTTGTGTTTTACAGTAATATCCTGGAATGATTAAGATTTGCTTCCAATAATCGGGGAGGAGGGTGTGGGTGGATGAGGCTCAGAATTCAAGAAAAACCATGACTTAGTAATTGTTGAAACTGAATGACAGGAACTTGAAAGTCCATTATTCTGTGTAGATTTTTGAAATTTTCAATAAGAAAAAGGAAAAAAAAAGAAAAATAAAACCAACAATGAGATTGACAGTATTGGGGAGGATGAAAAGCAGCTGCTGTTCCCAAACACAGGAGTGAGAACTGTTGCCATGACCTTGCAGAGCTATTTGGCATTCTAAAGTAAAGTGCTGTGTGTACCTCTATGACCTACCATCCCACTCTTAGGTATTTAGAAAACGAACTCAGGCTGAATTGCCCTCTAAGTGGCTTTTTAACCCCTCGTCCACTGCTTTCTAATATTTTTAAATCATGGACTCCTATCCGAGATCACACAGGGGCACCTGAGTGCCTCAGTTGGTAAAGCATTTGACTCTTTATTTCATCCCAGGTCATGATCTCACAGTTCATGAAATCAAGCCCCGTGTCAGGCTTTGCGGTGGCAGCGTGGAACCTCTTAGGATTGTCTCTCTCCCTCTCTCTGCCCCACCCCTACTCTCTCTCTGTCAAAATAAATATTTAAAAAATCACACAAACTAGGGGCACCTGGGTGGCTCAGTCAGTTGAGCATCGGACTTCAGCTCAGGTCATGATCTCGCGGTCTGTGAGTTCAAGCCCCACATTAGGCTCTCTGCTGACGGCTCAGAGCCTGGAGCCTGCTTCAGATTCTGTGTCTCCCTCCCTCTCTGCCCCTCCCCTGCTCATGTTTTGTCTTTCTCCCTCTGTCCAAAATAAATAAACATTTAAAAAAAAATTTTTTTTTAATCACGCAAACTACATTGGATGAGGGGATGTAAAGTTCAACTGGCTGCAATATCTATAGGTATTTTTTATGTCTTGTTGTTGTTATGACGTAGTTAAGGTGCGTAAAACGTACAGGTTTAAAGGACTATCTCACACATAAACAAGAATGTGTGTTGTCTGTAATACTGGAAAATGGAAGCAATATGAATATGCATCAATAGATAAATGGTTTAAACAAAGTGTGGAGAATTCACTCCACGTGCAAATGTAAAAATGAATCAACTACATATGAACCTCGATAGTTTTCCAAAACATAATGTTGAATGGGAAAAAAAGCAAGTTGCAAGCAGACAAAGTCAGCATGATAGGTGACAAAGACACGAATGGAAAAAGTGAACTCTAAATACGAGGGAGCAGGGCCGTCAATGCAACTGGGAATGATACAGAGCATGTGAGCATACTCGTGACATTCTGGTTCGTAAGCTGAGTGTAGGTTCATGTATGTTTGTTATATTATTATCTATCCTATTTTGCATCCCTGAAATATTTAATGAAGAATACATTGAACAAGATGACGCCTATTAGCCAGCTCCAGGGATAGGCTTGGGGCGACAGGAAAGGGGCAGCAGCCAGCCGGTCACACATTCTTAACTCATTACAGAGAGTTCATGTTATTTCTTACAGTGTTGGGGACTTTTTAAAAATCGAAAAGCAGTTTTCTGCAAGTAAAAATCTAATTTGCAGAGTAACATGATTTTCAGGACTCTGTTGTTCTACGTGTGAAAAGAATAGTAAAGGCTTTGTCTATGTTCATCCACCCATCTGAATTATAAGACCTGGAGAGAAAACCCCAGCAGAATACCTTGAGAATCTCAGATGAAGGGCATTAAAGACAAATGCCCAACGAATGGATGTTTCTACAATTTACTCACAATTTACCTTACTTACTCAAAGCACAGAATTTTAAAAGGTTTGAAAAAATGAGACTTTAAATCTTAGTTGGTACCTATCCAGAACTTGCTGAAGAGGTCAGGGTTTCCCTTCCAACCTGTTCTATGCATATTGCAAGTTTCTGATTAGTGTCCCAGAAAGCAACAATTCTGAAATCCGACCAAAAAGGCAGTATCGCAGCGCCATCTACTGAACCCTAGATAATTTCACACAAAAACTTGGGAAATGTCCTAAGAAAACGTGGGCTTTTAAACCAAACATGAAATATAAGTGCAAAGCCTCAGAACTTTTTTAAAAGTTTTTATTTATTTTGAGAGCGAGAGAGAGCAGGGGAGGGCCAGAGAGAGAGGGAGAGAGAAAAAATCCCAAGCAGGCTCCACATTGTCAGCACAGAGCCCAACCGCAGGGCTCAAACTCACAGACCGTGAGATCATGACCCGATCCGAAACCAGGAATCCCATGCTTAACCGACTGAGCCACACAGGCCCCCGCCTCAGAAGAACTTTTTAAATCAACGTATTTATTTAACTCCTTAACACTGATTTCAGTATTAAAGTACATGTAACATAGCACTGCTGTGCAGGCTGCATTTCAAAACATGAGGTTTGGTTTTATTTTACACACCACTACTCAACTACACTATTACTCATGAAAGGACAGCCTTAAAATACCCTTTACTTCAGAACTGTGTGCTATAGAGTGGGATTTGGGGTGTCAGGCGGGGGGGGGGGGGTGCTGGAAAAGTCTCAGGGACCCACCTTGTCGAAGGGGAAGAGCCCTGGCTGGCAGGGCTGACCCGTCTCCGTGGCTCAGGTAGCCACCGCCCATGTGATCACGGCACTGCCCAGCGTGTTGCTCGATGGTTCTGGAAGCTGCTGCGGGAGCTCAGGCTCCAGCACACCACTCCGTCGGACACAGATAGGGATTCTGAGGCCCCTGCCTAGAAAAGCATATGTTGGGGTACAGTTGCCCCAGGCCCTAATCTCCTTATAACTTCGGCCCGCTTCAAAATGAAAGCGCTTCAATATCAGCCCAGGCGTAGTCCCCTTGCCTGAGGCATTTCTTTTGCAGAGCATTTCTTTTTAATTTTTAGGAACCTGCAGGGCACGTCAGCCCCCTCCCATCCCAACCGCAATCACCCATCTCTCTAACCCAGCTCGCAGGGGCTGCACGCAGAGACGCCACGAGCTGGAGGCAAGCGCCAGGTGTACCTTACAACCGGTTTGCTCCCGCACAGACCAGACTAGACCAGTAAGCCCCCCCCACCCCCACCCCGCAGACCCCGTCACTGATCTGCCACTGACTTTTCCCTCCATTGTAACGCGAGGACTCACGCATAGGGGTGGAGAGCTACCGAGGGAAACGTGGGACATAGGAAACAGCGTGTTCTGTCCACTGCGCCTGCGCACCCTCCGCCTTTCCCCGCCCCTACGTGCCTAGACGTCACGGCGCTCCCACCTCCGCGCCTTAAAAACCTTTCCCGCGCGTTGTTGGGAAGCAGCCGGGTGTCTCTCTCGCCGGGGCCATGTCCCTCTCGCCTGGGGGCGAGCTGACCATAAACGCCATCCGCACCACCCTCGGCCTCATGTCTGTTTCTATTGTCAAGAACCTCGAGGTCGGTTTCGGTCCTGATCGTGCCAGAGTGGGTCCCCAAAGCCCAAGTCACGTCACCTCTCTAAACAGTAAATCCTCCACCTCGGAAAAGGATGGCGAGTCCTCACGAGGACTTTTCTGGTTTGCAGGCGAGAATTCTAAGAAAGGAACACTCGTGCCCAGTATGTGAAGCCTGGGGGAGCAGCGGCAGCATGTGGCGAAGCAGTCCCGGAAGAAGTCGCGGCACTTGCCCCGCAGCTCCGCCTAGTCTCTGCGCAGGACAGGAACAGAGGCGGCTGCTGGTGTTGTTCCTACCAAGTGGGAGGGAAAGAGTCCTGGCCCCAGTTGGGAAAGGGAATAGGACTCATATGGGGAGGCAAGTTTAAGTTGTCCCTTGGAAGACTGACCTGATCTTTTTATTTACTGAGCTAATCAATAGGGACATCAAAATGCCAAGAGCACAAGCCCCAGCTCTCAAAGGACTGAGGTGGATGGTGGCCTGACCTGAATCTCTCCTATAGCGGAATCAGAAAAGGACCTGCGCGGAGAAGGGAAACCACAGCCCAGAGAACTGTGTTCACCCTCAGCTTCATGGCTGGTGCAGCATAACAGTCTTGAGTAGGAGGAAGAGTCTAAAAGAAAGCCTGGACCTCAGGGTTCTCAAAGCATCCAATGGCAGCTGTCAATAGTGGGTCTTAAAGACTTAAAAAAGACTGCTCGGAAATGTGGTGATCCTACTGTGTACAGCCATAGGTGAGACCATAATTTACTTAGCCATTCAGTTTTTGATTATTTGGTTGTTTCCAGTTTGGGGTCGTTACAAATAATCTTCTATGAACATCCTTGCATATGTCTTATGTTGCTCGTATGTACACACTTTGGTGGGCCTATGCCTAGGAGTAGAATTTCTGGGTCACAGATAGAAGGACCACATATTTTGGTCATCCAAACTGGGACACTTTTGAAAGGACAGGTGATATTTAAAATAATTAAAATTTACTTCTTGATCATCAAATTCATTTAATAAATAGGTAGACCTATAAAAGATTTTGATTCAAAACTGATTTTCAAAACAACCCCCCCCAAAATATTAAAGTGTAACTAGGCACATTAAAATAAAATTCTAAAAAAAAAAGTTGTGGGGGGGGGGGTTCCTGGGTGGCTTAGCAGGTTAAGCGTCCAGCATGATTTTGGCTCAGTTCACAATCTCGCAGTTGGTGGGATCGAGCCCCATATTGGGCTCCGTGTTGACAGCACCGAGCCTGCTTGGAATTCTCTCTGTCCCTCTCTCTCTCTCTCTCTCTCTTTGCCTCTCCCCCAGTCGTGCACTCTGTCTCACTCTCTCAAAATAAATTAAAAAACTTAAAAAAATTCTTTAAAATGTTCATATTGATAATCTGCATATGTATTTTTAAATAGAATAACTATGCTTGACACATACATATATGAATTGGTCTTAGCCACATCTAGTATTTTTTTTTGAAGAACATTTATTTTTTTAATTTTTTGTCTACACCCAACGTGGGGCTCAAACTTACAGCCCTGAGATCAAGAGTCACATGCTCTTCCAATTGAGCCAGCCAGGCACCCCAGAACATGTATTTTAATATGGTCTTAATACGTTTTGTAAAACTGCCTGCAGAATGTCTTCAAAGTTGCATTTAATGTTAAAATAACTAAGAAGGGTGAGACGGTCAACAGACTCTTCTCCACAGAGTGTATTCGTGATGCAAATGATCTCTCTGAACCTTCTGAAGTACCTTGTAAGATCAGAGCAAAGTCTGCTAAATGAATGATCATCTCAAATCTAGTTTTTGTCATATTGAACTGTGTAAATATTTATGCCCAATATTTTCCACAGATGCTGTCTTTTTGTCTTTATTCAGAATCATCTTCTTCAGCAAATATTTTTATAAGCAAAACTTATAAAGTAAGTTGTCTAAAACACTTTCAGGCATTTTGCCACATATATTTGCAGCAAAACTATAGGCCTTCTCAATTCCATTCATTTCTGGTTAGAATATAAATACATCTAATTAAAAGAACGCTATCAAACATGCCAACATGTTTCAAAGTAAAAGTTTAAAATTAAATCTCGTACAATATTTGAGTTCTTATCATTTAATTTGTTCAACAGTCCCCCATCCCCAGTTGCTTTCATAGGGTTATCTTTCAGTACCTTACTGATCACAAGCTTGGTGTTCAATAATTCAAATTGGTGAAAGTTTGAAAAGCTGCATTTTTTGTGCCCAATTTTTTAACATTTTGATTAAGATTTTCAATAGATTCTGGAAAAATTCGACCAAAATATAGAGGATTATTTTCCAATACCATTGCAGGGCATTAGGCATATTAACAAAATAGTATTTAAATGCTTAAGTACTTCTAAAACCTGATTATTAATGGATAGCAAATAAAAAAAGATATATATAGGGATGCCTGGGTGGCTCAGTCGGTTGAGCGTCTGACTCTTGTTTTTGGCTCAGGTCATGATCTCACGTGAGATCAAGCCCCACGTGGGGCTCCACACTGAACGTAGAGCCTGCTTGGGATTCTCTCTCTCTCCCTCTCTCTCTGCTCCTCTCCCCTACTCATGCTCGCTCTCTCTCTCTCTCTCTCTCAAAAAAAAAGATACATATACACACGTATATATAATCTAGACAAGAATAACTTCTACTTAGGTTGGTAAAATAGCACATTTTTTATTGTGGCAAAATATACATAAAGTGAAATTTACTATTTTAACTAAAGTTCAGTGGCATTAAGTACTTCCATAATGTTGTGCAAACATCACCACTATTTTCAGAACTTTTTCATCATCTCAAACAGAAATTCTGTACCCATTAAACAATAACTTCTCTCCCCACTGTGCCTGGTAACCACCATTCTCCTTTCTGTCTGCGTAACTTTGCCTACTATAGAGATACCTCATAAAAATAGACTCATGCAAAATTTGCTCTTTTGTGTTTGGTTTACTTATTTAATGGTAAACTAATGTTTTCAGAGTTTATCCGTGTTGTAGCATGTATCAAAACTTCATTCAAAAACATTTTAAGGCTGAGTAATACTCCATTAGATTTATAGATAGATCTATAGAGAGTGAGATACCGATAGCTACAGATACAGAGATTTCACACTTTGTTCATCCATTCATCCACTGATGAACATTCGGGTTGTTTCCGCCATTTGACTATTATGAGTACTGCTGCTATGAACAAGTGTACAAGTATCCTGAGTCTTTGCTTTCAGTTCTTTTGGGTATATACCTAGGAATGAAACTGTTGGATCATATGGTAATTCTGTACTTAATTTTTTGAGAACTACCTATGGTTTTCCACAGGGACTGTGCCATTTTACACTGTACAAGGACTCCAATTTCTCCATGTCCTGGCCAAAACTTAATATTTTTTTCTTCTTCTTCTTCTTCTTCTTCTTCTTCTTCTTCTTCTTCTTCTTCTTCTTCTTCTTCTTCTTCTCCTCCTCCTCCTCCTCCTCCTCCTCCTCCTCCTCCTCCCCCCCCCCCTTCATACCCCACTCCTCCGGTAGTAGCCGTCCTAGTGGACTTAAAGTGGATCTCATTGTGGTTTTGATTTGCATTTTTCTTATGACCAGTAGTGTTGAGTATCTTGTTATATTCTTATTGGCCATTTATTTATATACCTTCTTTGGAGAACTATCTCTGTAAGTCCCATTTTACCCATGTCTGAATTGGGTTACTTGTTTCTCTGTTTGTTACGTTTAAGAGTTCTTTATATATTCCAGATATTAATCTCTTATCAGGTATATGATTAGCAAATGTTTTCTCCCATTCTATGGGTTGTTTTTCATTCTTTTGATTGTGTCCTTTGATGCACGAAAGAGTAGCACATTTTTTGACATACCAGCAAATTGTGTGTGTACTACAATCAGTCCTAACTACATTTCTCCTCCCCAAGTTTCTTTTTTAATGTTTATTTATTCTGAGGAAGAGAGAGATGGGAGGGGGGAAACAGAGGGAGAGAGAAGAGAGAGGGATCCCAAGCAGGCTCCATGCTGTCAGCACAGAGCCTGTCACAGGATTTGATCTCACAACCTGAGCCAAAATCAAGATAGGGTGCTTAATTGCCTGAGCCACTGAGGCGCCTCACCTCCATAGGTTTCTTAATTTTAAAAGAATATTGTTCTTACTTCAATGTAATACTCTACCAAAATTTGTGTTTGTATCATAACCATAAAAATATTATCTTAGGGGCGTCTGGGTGGCTCAGTCAGTTAAACGTCCAGCTTCAGCTCAGGTCATGATCTCACGGTTCATGGGTTTGAGCCCCATATCAGGCTCCATGCTGACAGCTCAGAGCTTGGAGTCTGCTTCGGATTGTGTGTGTGTGTGTGTGTGTGTGTGTGTGTGTGTGTGTGTGCCGCTCCCCTGCTCACAGTATCTCCCTCTCAATCAAAAATAAACATTAAAAAAATTTTAATAAAATAAAAAAATATTATCTTTAGTGTTGAATGTTGTTGTTTGTTTGTTTTTTATTTTAGAGAGAGAGTGCATGCACGTGAGCAGGGGCCGGACAAAGGGAGGGGAGAGAAAGAGAGGGAGAGTCCTAAGCAGGCCCCATGTTCTAAGCAGGCCCATGTTCAGCACGGAGTCAGACACAGGGCTCAATCCCGTGTCCCTAGGATCATGACCTGAGAGAAATCAAGAGTCCTGTGCTCAACCAGCTGAACTACCATGCGCCCCTAGCGTCAAATGTTTTAAATGGATCTATAGTAGCGTTCACCATCATATCATACATCTTCCCTTTGACAGGATGAATTTTAAAAGCTTTACTTTTCACTCCATGGATTACAGGTAAAAATTCAACCATTATTAAGTGATTTTCTATTTGAGGCATCAGTGACACTGCCATAAAAACCATAATAATTTAGCTGTTTGAAAAGTTCTTGTTCTGCTAATGGAGTGAACACACTGACAACTATCATTTCATTTTTTGTGTTTGCACAAGAAAATTTGAAATTTAAAATGAGCAAAATTAATTTGCACTGGTCATTTGATCTTAATTAAAAGGCATGCTTCATGGAGTGATATGTAAGTCTATCTTTTGTGGTCGTTTACACCCTTCCTAAAGTTGCTATTACCTTAATGTATTTGTGGATGTTTCTTCATTTGTGTCTTCTGGTTTTCAGGTGGTTAGTGGTAACACTTTGCTCCATGATGAATAATAGTTAATGCCAAGAAGTATTTTTCAAAAAAAATATATTTAGGGGTGCCTGGCTGACCCAGTTGGTTAAGTGCTCAACTGTTGATCTCAGTGTTGAGAGTTCAAGCCCCACATTGGCATCCATGCTGGACGTGGAGCCTACTTAAAAAATAAATAAATAACATAAAATAATAAACAATAATAAAAATAATACATTTGTCATCACCTTCCTTAAGAAAATCAAGCAGTATTTAATTTTTCTATTATATAAGTACGTCCACTCATTTGAGCTCATTACGTCCAAGAGAATTTATTGTGAAATAAAAAAAAAATTGCCAAATAATGACATAAATAAATGAACTATTGTAGATTTACACCGTGTAATACATAACAAAACTATCTTAGTAAGAGCATTTGGACTAATCTCAGTCCACTCTTTATCAGGACAGCTCGGCTTTGTTTTCTGCACATATTTCAAATACATCTAACCCTGTAATTCTTTAACTTTACCGTTAACCACACCAGCCGGCCGCTTACTGGCTTTGTGCTTCATGCAGGCCCCACAGAGTGGCCGAGGCAAAATTAGTTGATATTACAACAAATGGCCAGCAGGGGCAGCAGTGTCAGGAACTTATTTTCACCACAGTTCCACATCTGGATAGCTATCTGGATAGCTGTCCATAGACTTTTGTGTTCCTGAATATTTATTTTTAAATTTTTTTTAACGTTTATTTATTTTTGAGACAGAGAGAGACAGAGCATGAACGGGGGAGGGTCAGAGAGAGAGGGAGACACAGAATCTGAAACAGGCTCCAGGCTCTGAGCTGTCAGCACAGAGCCCGACGCAGGGCTCAAACTCACGGAGGGCGAGATCATAACCTGAGCTGAAGTCGGACGCTTAACCGACTGAGCCACCCAGGCGCCCCTGAGTATTTACTTTTAAATCAGTGAACACTCTGCATGCTCTCCATCATAAGGAAAGGTTAGATAGGTGGCATCAGGAGATCATTGGGGAAAATAACGTGCATTATCTCTGGTTGCCTTTAAGATGTAACAGTATGTTACAATATGAACTCACTCTGTTTACTGCATATATGTCCCACACTACTAGACACACCCCTGAAAAATGCTGGATGAATAAAGAAGACGTCCACAAAATGTTTCCTGCCTTATTTTAGTGTAACTGTTAGTGACAAATTTTTGTTTAAAGGTGAAAACGTTTTAACTAAAAGCATTCTGAGAAAATATGCATAAGCCGAAACTATTCAGAGTCAGGACAGGGTCACCTAGTTATAGAGAATGACCATCTTCTATTTTATAAGATACCAGCAATTTCCCAAAGGGATTATTGGAATTTACATCCCTACCAACCGCATACAAAAGATGAGAGATGTAATTATCCACTTCCCCACCAACATTTCAGACCATTTGTCTTTTAAATTTTGACCATTCTGGTATATATACAGTGGAGCTACATTTGGGTTTACTTTTATTTTACCTGGTTGATAATGAGATGGAACACATGTTTACTGACTATTTGAACATACTTTTTTTTTTTTTTGAGGTGCCTGCTCAAGCCCATTTGTCTTTTGGGTTCTGTGTGTGTGTGTGTGTGTGTGTTCATTTTTCATATTGATTTGTAGTAGTTCTTAATATATTTGATAAGCCACTAATTAGTTACATGTGTTGCCAACATCTATGCTACTCTTAAATTGCCTTTTTGGCCTCCAAATGGTTTCTTTTGGCAGATCTAAGTTCTCAATTTTAATATAGTCCAATTTCCTATTTAAGCAATCTTTCTTTATTTTGAAGGTCATGAAGATATTATACTATGTTATTGTCTTAAAGTTTTTTTGTTCACCTGTCGTATTTAGGTATATAATCCTACTGCAATTGATTTTGGGTTATAGTAAGAAATAGGCATAATGCTTTATTTTTTTCCATACTGATACCTACGTGATAGAGTATCATTTTTACAAAAAAAAAAAGTCCTTTGCCTACTGAGTTTCAGTGGGAGATTCTGTTGTATATCAGATGACTATATGTTGAGGTCTGTTTCTGGACTCTATTCTGCCCTAATCTGCTGGACTTTTCCAATGCCAATAGGGCCTCCTGCCTCAGTACTGTAACCTGGTAATAGTTCCATTTCTGGTGGTATGAGTTTTCATATATGTACTTCTTTTTATTTATTTATTTTTTTACGTAGGCTCCATACCCCGTGTGGAGCCCAACATGGGGATTGAACTCACGACCCTGAGATCAAGGCCTGAGCTGAAATCAAGAGTCGGATGCTTAACCAACGGAGCCACCCAGGGGCCTCTACAGGTACTTCTTTTTAAAGACTGGCTTGGTGATTCTAGGTTCTTCACGTTTCCATATAAATGTTAAAATTAGCTTGTTCGTTTTCTCCCAAACCAAACAAACTCTGCTCAGATTTTGATTGGGTTGCAGTGCATCCATCAACGGATCAATTTGGGATGAACTGACAACAATATTGAATGTTCAAACCAGGAACGTGGCATATTCCTGTGTTTTTTTAGGTCCTCTTTAATTTCCCTCAACAATACTTTGTAGTTTTTGGTGCAGACATCTTCAACATCTTTTTCAGTTATTCCTATATATTTTACAGTCTTTGTGCTATTATAGATTCTGTTTTTTAATTTCATTTTCTAATTGTTAATTGCTAGCATATAAAAATGCAATTGATGTTTATATTTTGAATTTGTATCCAACAACCTTGTTAAAGTCACATAAGACCAATGTTTTGTTTATAGATAGTTTTAGACTTTTTTTATGTACATTATTACATAATATGTGAATAATAGCAATTTACTTCTTACTTTATAGCCTTTATACCTGTATTCCTTCATTATACTTTATATACATCTTGTTATGTTGGCCATGACTTCCAGTACAATGTCACATACAAATGGTGTTAGTGGGTAGGTCACCACAGGGGAAAGGCACTCAGTATTTCACTGTGAAGTACAAGGTTAACCTGTAGGGTTTGGTAGATAGATACCTTTTACCAGATTAAGAAAGTCTCTTTCTACTCTTATTTTACTGAGAGTTTTTAAATCATAAATGGTATTAAATGTTTTTTTGTACATATTAAGATAATCATGTAGTTTTTCTATTTAATTCTGTTATTTTGGTGAATTACATATTTTGATTTTTTTTAATTTTCTGCTAATTTTGTATCCAGGAATAAATCTTTGTCAGGATTTATTATTCTTCTTTATATAATTGGATTCAATTGAGATTTTTTGCTTCTATGTTCATGAAGGGAATTAGCATGTAATTGTCTTCTAATAGCCTTGTCATATTTTGTATCAAAGTTGTACTAGCCTCATAAAAAAAAGGCAAAAATCATTCCCTCTTTTTCTATTCTCCAGTAGAGTTTGTGTAACATTGGCATTATCTCTTCTTTGAATGTTGAGAATAAGTCACTAGTAAAACCATATGGCTTGGATTTTTCTTCGTTGGGAGGTTTTAAATGATAGATTCCAACTACTTAACATACATAATACTATTGAGTTTTTCTATTGCTTATTCTACCACTTTAGGTAAGCAGTGTTTTTTTTTTAAGTTATTTGTCTTATTTTACTTGTTGAAATGTATAAATTGTATAAGTTGTTTGTAATGTTCTCTTAGCATCTTTTTATTATTGATAAGATGCATGGTCATGTTCTCTTTTTATATCTGATATTGATTGTGCCTTATCCTTCTGTCTCTCCCATTTTGATTTTTCTTGATCTGTCTTGCCACAGATTAATACATTTTATTAGTCTTTTTTTTTTAGTTAAGGTCTGCTGGTAATTTTCTAAGAAAGTTTCTTTTTTCATAACAATTTGAGTAGGATATTTTTACTGAAGGTAGTGTTCTGGGTTTCCAGTTATTTTCTTTCATCACTAAGATGTCATTCCATTGAATTACAGCTTCATTGTTTCTGCTTTGAGGTCAGCTGTCACTCTATTGCTTGTTTGAGGGCATTATGTTTTATCCTCCAGCTGTGTTTTCAAATTTCCCTTTGGCTTTATTTCTTCAGCAGTTTACTATACTGTGCCTACATGTGGTTTCCTTTATATTTACCCTGACTGGGAATCATAATGCCTCTTGAGCCTGATGTCTTTTTTCAATAGAAACATAGAAATTTGTTTTGCTTTCTTTTAAATAATTCTGGCTTTAAGGGTGATAATTAATTGAACATTTTTCCATCTGTAAGTTTATGAAAAAATCCAGAATGTACACAGTAATTAGAGACATAGAGATTAAAATATTAACTTTATCCCTAGTAAATCTGCCATTGAAGAAAAAGAACTAATCTCAGATTACAAGCAGATTTCTAATATTCCTCCTGAAGTCTAGATTTCAGGGCAACTTTCCCAAGGGAGACTTCATTTGGAGACAAGGCCCCTTCCCTCTGAATTACTGCCCACCACTTACAGGAACATAATAGTGAGGGAAGAGGGATCCTTAAACTAGAAGGGAAGTCTTGTGTACTTACCCCATGGAAAACTGAGCTGGAAACTAATAAACTCTCTCTGGGCAAATAAGCTAAAATTTCTCTTTCCAGTCTCATCAGTTAGCTAAGTCACGTACCCCTTAGGTGAAGGGGCAGGTACTAGTTCCATATTTTCACTCCTAAGGGATCAAGTTAAAACTCCCCCCATTCCATGGGAACAAACAGCCTGAGATAAACATTTTCCTTAAAGTGAATGATATGACACTAAGGGTTGGTGTTTTTTTTCTTATTTCTTTTCTTTTCTTTCTTTCTTTCTTTCTTTCTTTTTTTTTTTTTTTTTTTTTTTTTGGTCTGGTTCCCAATCCAAAAGTTTAGTGAATTTTTTAGTGTATGCCTTTGATTGTCTGGAAATTCCTAGAGACCTGATTCAAAATCCTTCAGCCTGTGAAACACTCAAATGTAGTATAAATATTTTCAAGTTTCAATTAAAAAAAAACTCATGGTTGGGGAGATAGCACAAAGTGACAGACTATGCAAGTTGAGTCAGAAAAAGGTATCATGGAAAGTCAGAATGAGCTGAATTGTGAAGAATAAAATAAACATTCAAACCTCCAGTGGTGGAAACAGTGGGGTAACAAGGTGAATTTGGGCAATTCATATTTTTTTTATTGCTTTATACTTACTATCAGTACAGTGAGAATAGATTAAATAGTCTCTAAGATTTCTAGCTCTAACGGGCCATGTTCCTGAATTGATTAATAGATCATAGTACACCCTAGGTTCCTATGAACTACATACTCCTTCCATGGGTGATATTATGGGCTGAATTATATTTCCCCAAAATTGATATGTTGAAAGCCCTAACTACCAGTAACTCTGAATGTGACTGTATTTGGATATGGGGCGTTAAAAGAGGTACTTAAATTAAAATTAATAGGCTGTTAGGATGGCCCCTAATCCAGTCTGATTGGTGTCTTCGTAAGAATAGGAGATTAAAATTTATAGCAAGACACCAGGAGCATGTGCAGCATGAGGGTGGCCATTTGTAAAGCAAAAAGGGAATCCAACTGTACTATTACCGTGATCTCAGATTTCTAGCCTCTAGAACAGTGAGAAAATGAATTTCTATTGTCTAAACCACCCAGTCTGTAATGTTTTGTTATGGCAGCCTGACCAGACTGACTCAGAGGAGGACCCTTATTAAAACTTCATTAAGGGCGCCTGGGTGGCTCAGTCAAGCGTCCAACTTCGGCTCCAGTGGTGATCTCACAGTTCATGAGTTCGAACCCCATGTCAGACTCAGAGCCTGGAACCTGCTTCAGATTCTGTGTCTCCCTCTCTCTGCCTCTCTCTCTCTCTCTCTCAAAAATAAATAAATATTTTTATTACACCAGACCACCTTGATACCAGTCTTAGTAGGATAACACAGTGAAAAGGAACATATCCAACTCCAGAAAACTTAGGAAAGTAAGATAAGTCTTTCCTGAATGACTCATAAGGAGACAGCAGAAGAGGATTACATTGTACAACACACACAAAAACTTTCTTAAAATTTCTATTAATTCATTTCTCTTCCTGAAGTCCCACATCTTGTGCTTACATCTCTTCTTTCTCTCCCTGTCTCAAAAAAAAAAAAAAAAAAAACTTCTAAGATGAAAAAAAAATTTTTTTAAGTTTATTTAAGCAATTTCTACACCCAACGTGGGACTTGAACTCACAGCCCCAAGATCAAGGGCTCCATGTTCCACCAACTGAGCCAGCCAAGCACCCCTTCTTCTAAGATATTTTATCCTCCCTGAAACTCTGCATTTTCTTATGTATCTAAATTTAAACTTGTGTAGACTTCTTCCAATCCTCTACACCTGTCCTTCCATGAGCATAATAAAAGCCCATTAGTGAATGCTAGCAATCCTTAAATATTTTCTCCTTAAACACCGGGAAAGGATGGAGAATTTCTAGCAGGTAGAAATTAGTATCTTTAACGTCTCTTTCACTATTTATAAAAAAAAAACAAACCACACTGGAGTTTATGTTAATGTAATGATCTTTGCAAAGCCCCTACGATGGAGGCTGGTTGCCAGGGGAACCAACCATGAATACAGGCTTGGAATTTCTCAGTCCCACCCTCTGATTTCCAGGCGGGCAGAGGGGCTGGAGGTTGATTCAATCACCAGCAGCCAATGATTTAATCAGCCTGTGTGACGCAGCCTCCGTAAAAACCCCAAAAGAGGTGTGTGGAGAGCCTCCAGCTTGGTGAACCCTTAGAGATTCCAGAAGAGTGGCACACCTGGAGAGGGCATGGAAGTTCTGCACCCCTTCCCACACACTTCGCCCTATGCACCTCTTCTACTTGGCTGTTCCTGAGTTCTTTCCTTTTATAAACCAGTGATCTAGAAAGTAAAATGTTTCTCTGAATTCTGTGAGCCACTCTAGCAAATGAATCGCACCCAAGGAGGGCGTCATTGGGATTTGCAATCTATAGCAGATGGTCAGAAGCACAGGTGACACCCTGGACTTGTGACCGGTTACTGAAGGGGGTGGAGGGGGCAGTCTTGTGGGATGGAGCCATTAACCCACGGGATCTGACGCTATCTCCAGGTAGACAGTATCTTAATTCAGTTGAATTGCAGGACATCCAGTTGGTGTCCGAGAACTGTTTGGTGGTCATGGAGGGGAGAAACCCCTGCATCAGAACTGGGTACAGAATTTCCTTCACGTACCATTTAGGAAAATTCAATATTGTTTAGAAAGTGAAAATTTCAGGGCACCTGGGTGGCTCAGTCGGTTGAGCATCTGATTTCAGCCCAGTTCATAACCTGATGGTTCGTGAGTTCGAGCCCCACATCGGCTCACTGCTGTCAGCACAGAGCCCGCTGGAGCCTCTGTCCACCTCTCTCTCAACCCCTCCCCCACTCACACTCTGTCTCTCAAAGATAAATGAAACATTAAAAAAAGAAAAAAGAAGGGAAATTTTCAATAAGCAAGGTTTCGGGGATGGCAGCATAAACTGCCAAAACAACCATCTTGTGTTTTTTTGTTTTGTGTTTCCTAATTTGCTTTCTTTTGTTCACAAATTACCAGTTTCGTGAGTAAATCAAAATAGGTTATTTTGACTGTATGTAGACAGAATTTAATGTAAATATTGAATCATCCAACAAAACTAAGGCAATGCTATATTTTATAGTTAAATTATTCAATGAAAAAACTTGAATAAGTTATTGTTTTAAGAGACAAACCCATGCTTTAATGTAGGAAATAACAGGAATTTCCCTGAAATAAAAATAGTGTTTTGAGGAGTATACTGAACTCCCATGAGTCAATGGAAACATTTAATGTTTTATGGGTTTGCAAAGATGGAAGTCTACAATTCTGTGGCAGGCCCAGTAATCTTTCGTAATACATCAATGCCAGAGAGGGGGATCAGCATTTAGTTCCCTTCCAACTGGAATAAGAAATTATTCTAATATTAACAAGTAATTTTGCTTATAATGGATTCTCCAAAGGAAATAAAGATGGTTTACATAAGGAAAGCCATCAAAACAAAAGCATCCACTCAAGAGAAATCAGCAAGAATTTCTGAGCAGCTACCGAAACTCTGAGCCAATTCTAGCAGGAAGTGTTAACAGTACTTTCTACTTCAGGAAAATACATCTTCTCTCAGTGATTGTTCATCAAGACACGAAGCCAGCAACTGTTCAATATTCTGTTTTAGAGAGGATAGCACAAGGGAATTTCCACTTAAAAACCTAGACAAGAGACCGATAATCACTAGCCCTGGCAGTTCAATTAAATGTTTTAAACCATCCCAGGAATAATTTGGGGGATAATAGAAAAAGGAAGTTTATGCACCTGGAAAAGACTAAATAAAACCTGGAGAGTTAAACGATCCTGTGTGTGCCATCCTAAATTCCTTAAATTTTGTTTGCTTAAGAACCCTGTCAGTTAACAATGGGGCAGGGATCTGAGTGGGTATCCAGGGAAATCTGAATCCACATTGCCAGCCTAGCAGACTCATTGAGGACCAGGACCTTGTCTTATTCATCCCCAAGGACTCAGTACTAGGCCTTCAAGATGTATTTCAATTAAAGTATATTAAACCGGGACGCCTGGTGGCTCAGTCCCTTGAGCTTCCAACTCTTGATTTAGACTCAGGTCATGATGCCAGTGTCGTGATGTCCAGCCTCGCATCAGGCTTCACGCTGAGTTTGAAGCCTGCTTAAGATTCTCTCTCTCTCTCGGGGTGCCTGGGTGGATCAGTCGGTTAAGCGTCCGACTTTGACTCAGGTCATGATCTCACAGTTTGTGGGTTCGAGCCCCGCATCAGGCTCTGTGCTGACAGCTCAGAGCCTGGAGCCTGCTTCGGATTCTGTGTTTCCTCCTCTCTCTGCCCCTCCCATGCTCATGCTCTGTCTCTCTCTGTCTCTCAATAATAAATAAATGTTAAAAAAATTTTTTTAATAAATAATAAAAAATAAATAAAGATTCTCTCTCTCTCCCTCTACCCCCTCTCCCCTGCTTGTGTGTTCTCTCTCTCTCTCTCTCTCTCTCTCTCTCTCAAATTAAATAAATAAATAAAATAAAATACATTAAACCAAATAGTTACTTATCAAAGTTAAGATATTATTTAGAAAAGGACAGAAATTAATAATGACAATTTTCCTATAGTTTTTATTTGACCAAATGGAGAACCTTCTTTGGCATATCCCTTTATTCCTTCTCTCTGCTTGACACCAAGCACCTTAAGGAAAAGGAAGCTGTCTTATCTGTGTTCTTACTGTTAGTCTAGCATAGTAAGAGTCCAATGACTACTTTTTATTTTATTTTATTTTTTTAATTCTTTATTTATTTTTGAGAGACAAGAGTGTGAGCAGGGGAGCAGCACAGAGAGAGGGAGACACAGAATCCAAAGCAGGCTCCAGGCTCTGAGCTGTCAGCATAGAGCCCGATGCGGGGCTCGTACTCAAGAACCGTGAGATCATGACCTAAGATGAAATCGGACGCTCAACCAACTGAGCCCCCCAGGTACCACAGATGACTACTTTTTAAATGGATGAACGAATAAATGAATGACTCTTTAAATTCTATCTCATTAGACAGACTTCAAGCTGTATTACAAAGCTGTAATCATCAAGACAGTATGGTACTGGCATGAAGAGAGACATTCAGAGCAATGGGACAAAATAAAGAACCCAGAAGTGTACCCACAAACGTATGGCCAACTAAGCTTTGACAAAGTAGGAAAGAATATCCAGTGAAATAAAGACAGTCTCTTCAGCAAGTGGTGCTGCGAAAACTGGACCACTTTCTTACACCATACACAAAAATAAACTCAAAATGGATGAAAGACCTCAATGTAAGACAGGAAGCCATCAAATTCCTCAAGGAGAAAACAGACAAAAACCTCTTTGATCTTGGCAACAGCAATTTCTTACTCAACACATCTCAGGAGGCAAGGGAAACAAAAGCAAAAATGAGCTATGGGGACCTCATCAAAATAAAAAGCTTATGCACAGCAAAGGAAACAATCAGCAAAACTAAAAGTCGATGGACGAAATGGGAGAAGATATTTGCAAATGACATATCAGATAAAGGTTAGTATCCAAAATGTGTAAAGAACTTACCAAACTCAACACTCAAAAAACAAGTAAACCAGTGAAGAAATGGGCAAAAGACATGCGTAGACACTTCTCCAAAGAAAACATCCAGATGGCCAACCGACACATAAAAAAATGCTCCACATCACTCATCATCAGGGAAATACAAATCAAAACCACAATGAGATATCACCTCACACCTGTCAGAATGGCTAACATTAACAACCCAGGCAATAACAGATGTTGGAGAGGATGTAGAGAAAGAGGATCTTTCTGGTGCAACCACTCTGGAAAACAGTATGGAGGTTCCTCAAAAAATTAAAAATAGAACTACCCTACAACCCAGCAATTGCACTACTAGGTATTTATCCAAGGGATACAAGGATGCTGTTTCGAAGGGGCACATGCACCCCAATGTTTATAGCAGCACTATCAACAATAGCCAAAGTATGGAAAGAGCCCAAATGTCCATCGATGGATGAGTGGATAAAGAAGATGTGGTATTTATATATATACAATGGAGTATTACTTGGCAATCAAAAAGAATGAAATCTTGCCATTCGCAACTATGTGGATGGAACTAGAGGGTATTATGCTAAGCGAAATTAGTGAGAGAAAGACAAAAATCATATTACTTCACTTATATGAGGACTTTGAGACACAGAAGAGATGAACACAAGGGAAGGGAAGCAAAAATAATATAAAAACAGGGAGGGGGAAAAACATAAGAGACTCTTAAATATGGAAAACAAACAGAGGGATACTGGAGGGGTTGCGGGAGGGGGCTTGGGGTAAATGGGTAAGGGACATTAAGGAATCTACTCCTGAAATCATTGTTGCACTGTATGCTAACTAACTTGGATGTAAATTTTTTAAAAATTAAATAAAATTTTTTAATCTATCTTATTAGAAGTTACAATTCTGTACTCCTACAAAAAATCTGGTTAAAGAAATTGTGCCAGAGGAACATTGAAAAATACAACCCAACACAGGATGGGATAACAATAAATATACAAAATAAAGTAAGCATACATATCTTATCTCCATCCAGGACAAATTTAAAATCTAAAACAGATATTCTGGGATCAACAAAATTGCAAAGGACCAACATAATAGTATCAATAGGCAACAAAGTATGTGCATCAACATAGGGTCCGAACTCCATCCATTATAGTCTCAGGAGAAGGCATAAATCTGTTCAGAAAAAGCTGTTTAAATTCTCAGTGCAAAGCAAGTGGCAAGATAAGCAATAATAAAAGGGACTTCTAATCAAAGTGGTGATAATAGCCACCACCCTACCCTCAGTACCTCTCATTTTCACCATTGACTCCTACATTTCCATCAACTTGGGAAAGATAATAATAAATCCTCTGTAAAAGTTATTAGCAATTTGGCAACCAGTGTGAATCATCCCAGTACCCTAAGAGGGTGATATCATTAATTCAGCTTTACAGATGAGCACATTGATGTTCAGGAATTAAGTAACTTGAACCCAGGTCTGTCTGACTCCAAAGCCTATGCTCTTTTTTTTTTTTTTAACTGAGATATAATTACATATAACATTGTGTGAGTTTAAGGTGTAGAGTCTGTTCATTTATTCATATGTATATATTGCAGTATGATTACCACTGTAGTGTTTGCGAACACCTCTATCACGGCACATAATTACCATCTCTTTTTTGTAGTGGGAACATTAAGTTCCAGTCGCCTAGCAACTTTGAAGTTTATGATATAGTACTATTGACTATAATCACTATGCTGTGCATTAGTTCTCCGGGACTTAGTAGCTACTGGTTGCAAGTAAGTACCCTCAACAACGTGTCCCCAATTCCTCCACTCCCAAACTCCTGGGACTCTGTAGAATGGTACCATTCTATTCTGTTTTTGAGTTCAGCTTTTTAAATATTCCTCATATAAGTGATAGCATACACTATTTGTCTTTTTCTGTCTGACTTACTTCATTTAGTATTATGCCTCCAAGAGCTATTCATGTTGTTGAAAATGGCAGTCTCCTTCTTTCTCATGGCTGAGTAATATGCCAATATATATGCGTATATATCACATTATTTATCCACTCATCCCTTGGCAGGCTTTTAGGTTGTTTTTGGATCTTGCCTATTATGAGTAATACTTCAACGAACGGGGTATAGATATCTCTTTGATACTCTGTTTTCCTTTGGATACATACTGAGAAGTGGGATTGCTGGATCAGATGGTAGTTGTATTTTTAGTTTTTGAAGAAACCTCTGTACTATTTTCCATAGTTAAAGCCCATGGTCTTAATCACCATCCTAAACTGCCCTGTAGCCCAGGTTGCTTGGTGACATCCCAAGCTCAGTGTGGTTAACCTTACAAAAAATACTAGTGCCCTAAGAGACAAGAGATTGGTCTGTCTTCTGATACTGAATTCTTGCTTGTCTTTGCCTCGTTACTAAAGCTAAAGAAAGAGGATACTGACAATTACCCTTCATCAAAATGTTATGCACTAAAAATTAAATAATATAGGGGGCACCTGGGTGACTCAGTCAGTTAAGGGTCCAACTTCAGCTCAGGTTAGGTAGGATCTCATGGTTTGTGAGTTCAAGCCCCATGTTGGGCTCTGTGCTGACAGCTCAGAGCCTGGAGCCTGCTTCAGATTCTGTGTCTCCCTTTCTCTCTGCCCTTCCCCTGCTCGCTCGCTCTCTTTCAAAAAAAAAAAAAGAATTTATGTAATTTTTTCATCCTGATTTTTATGGATACTGACTTATCACTATAGCACAGGCAACCTGGGAGTCAGGAGTATAAACCATGACCCCAAATTTTAAAAATCTTTTATTCTAGCTAAGGAGGACAGAGAGGCAGGACCTCATTTAATAACTGCTAAGCAATTCAATATAGCCTGCAAATACTGTGTTCTTTTGCTGGAAAGTAGGGTCCATGAAGTCTTGCTTGCTGTGTATCCCCAGCATCTAGAATGGAGCAAGGCATGTAATCAAGCCTCTTTAAATATCTGTTAAATGAATAATAATGGATTAGTCTATTCAGACTTGAGTTAATGCACTTCGGGGACAAAAATGCTATTAACATTTATTTTTAGAATCTTAAAAAGGGCATTGCCCTGTACTTGGCCATTTTTGATCCAACTGCCCTCCTTGGGTATTTCCTCACTTCCTAGGTTAGCATGTTAGAAAATCCATGGTGCCTATAATCATGCAACCATCAGGATTTTAAGAAGAATATATCCAAGGAGAACTTCAGCTTCTGCAAATACGGTGTGGACAAGATAGCCTAAAGCCTTCACACTAAATATAGGTCAAATATGTAAGAATCACCCTTTTACATGCATAACTGAACTTAAAAGATAGTGAGGTAAATTCTAAGACCAAGAACAAAGCAGAAACACAAGTCTATTTAGGGTAAGTGGACACTGAAGCCATCTGTCACAATAGAGCACCTACTGATAACAAGTGAGTCAGAGCACAGCAGACGAGTAACAAGTTAGGAGCTCAGGCAGGGCAGGAAGTCAGAGCACAACCTCCCCTGTCTCTGCTCAAAGACTATGCAGTGTCGTAGCCTCAGAGAAAGCATCAGTGAGAAAAGGCATTGTCCTGGCTGGGGCAATAGAGAGGAAACATGACCAAGTATAAGGAGGGAGGTGGCTCTCCCGAC
Source organism: Panthera tigris (assembly GCF_018350195.1). Lineage (NCBI taxonomy): Eukaryota > Metazoa > Chordata > Mammalia > Carnivora > Felidae > Panthera > Panthera tigris. Next base: position 14,093,580 of record NC_056666.1, on the reverse strand, counting down.
CATTGTGTCCACGGGAAGCCCTGCACAAAGGTCTGGAACATAAATTCACTCTACTTGCAGTCTGGGAAACCACAAGCCAGGAATTTCCTTCTTAAAAGGCACCAGCAGAAGCAAGTGTAATTCCTCTCTGGGGAGCTGGATCTTCAACCCATTCTGACACCCAAGAGGTCACAATCTGAGATTTTATTTTAAAAGCAGTTTAACTCACTCGAATAGATTATGTCTTCCAATATGGCCTGAACCATGGCTGACCACCCTAGACGTCCTAGAAAAACATAGAAGCAACTGAACCCCAAGCTGGAATAGATTTCTTATTTCCATGATTTCTAGGAATTTTGCATGTAAATTGCTGTCTCCTGAGAGCTCCGTAATTCTCTTACATCTAACATGCAGATCCATTTACAATCAACATTGTAAAAATCAAGTTATATCATTAATATGTCTTTTGTTTTTTTTTTAAATTTCTTTTTCAACGTTTTTTATTTATTTTTGGGACAGAGAGAGACAGAGCATGAACGGGGGAGGGGCAGAGAGAGAGGGAGACACAGAATCGGAAACAGGCTCCAGGCTCCGAGCCATCAGCCCAGAGCCTGACGCGGGGCTCGAACTCACGGACCGCGAGATCGTGACCTGGCTGAAGCCGGACGCTTAACCGACTGCGCCACCCAGGCGCCCCAATATGTCTTTTGTTTTAAATGCGTACCCCTCTGAAAGAGAGATTGATTCACCTCTGCTAAAGAGAAGGGAGCGAAGGAAAACAGGGAGCATGCCTTTTTCCTATTTCCTTTCTGTTTTTCTTGGATATCTGGATTGGGAGAGAAATTGTAGTTTCACTACATGGTTATGATTTTGTCATGTTATGCTGGTGAGTTTTTATTTTTTATTTTTCCCTTTCACTCCTAAGGAGTAGACGTATCCTTCATACAGTATTATAAGCAGATCAAGGGTAGTATTCGGGATTCAGTAGAATCTGTTTTTCCAAAGGCTCTGTCAGGCAAGCCTGTGAGAGGCTCTGGGGTCCCATGTGAGTCAGTGGCAATGATAAGCTCAGATACACCCTTGTGGATGCTGGGGGTGGGGAGAATGGTGTTAAATCAGTAAAGTGCAACAAAAGAGCAGGAAGGACCTAGTCCAGTGGCCTGTTCCATGAACACATTACAAGTGGGGGTCCCAAAGCTCCAGGGTTTGACGAAATTTATATGAACTGTAGAACAAAAAGCAGAATTTCAAATACAAAATTTTAGATATTTAGCCAATAAACATTCCTGTATATCACAGGATTTTTTTTAAAGCAGCATCTTAGGGTTTTCTCTGGCTACCAAAGAGATTCATGCTCACTGTAGAACATTTGGAAAATTCAGAGAAAATATGAAGGAAAATGTTTATGGCCTAAGATGCACAGACTGGGTTCCTGATATAGATGCTCATCATTGGTCTAGCACAGCCTGCTTATATTTATTATTTTTAATAATGTAGTAATATATGTATATGTGTGTTATACATTACATATATGTATACATATACATATACATACACACATTGTGATGATTAATTTTATGTGTCAATTTGTCTGGGACATAGAGTGCCCAGATACTTGGTCAGACGTTATTCTGGGGTGTTTCTATGAGAGTGTTTTTGGGTGAAATTAATATTTACAGTGGTGGAGTTAGAGTAAAGCAGATTGCCCTCCCTTATGTGGGTGAGCCATATCCAATCACCTGAGAGTCTGAAAAGAACAAAAAGCCTGACCTTCCCTCTAGCAAGAGGGAATTCTCCAGCAGACTGCCTTTAGCCTCAAACTGAAACAAGTACAAGGTAGAGAGGAGCAGAGAGAGAGGGAGAGAGAGAGAGAGAAAGAGAGAGAGAGAGAAAGAGAGAGAGAGAGAGAGAGAGAGAGAGAGAGAGAATCCCAAGCAGGCTCCACACTTCAGTGCAGAGCCCAATGCAGGGTCAAACTCAAAAACTGTAAGATCATGACCTCAGCTGAGATCGAGAGTTGCACACTTAACTGACTGAGCCATGCAGGTGCCCTCACGTGATCTTATTTTTATATTTCCTTTTATTCTTTTCTGAGTATTTTTGCAGAGTTGAAATGTTCAGGACTTGGTGCTGGTAAGGGCATAGGAACCAGTTCTGTCCGGAATTTTAGCCACATAGAAGTAATATTTATATAATAAAATTTAAGCTTTTTAAAATGATTTCAGAGTGCTGTCTGAGGAAAACCCATTTCCTTCAGCCTATCACCCTTACCCTCCCTAAATTATAAAAACTCAACTATTTTTTTCCCCTAGTGTTTCTCTGGTTTATTTTTTATTTAGCCTTCCCTATTTCCTATAAGACAATGGGAACTTCAGAAAATCAACTCCATGGTGTACAGTGTTCAGTAACAGTTAATTTTTCAGCCCAGTCGGGAAGTAAATTCTTTAGGTGAGCATATATTACACAAAACTGAAAGTCATTTCTATTTTTCAAGTAGTTTTCCTAGAAAACTTCTTAAAACATCATATGGTCCCTTAATAAACAGAAACACTCTAAATAAATTAGCCTTTCTTGGTCCTAAGGATCATCACTATATGTGCATTATACACACACACACACACACACACACACACACACACGTAATATACATACATATAAATAAACATATAAATAGGCGGTTTTACTATGCCGAAAGAGGGGTTCATATAGAAAGCTTGGAGACAGTGGAAGTCACCTCCAGCCAGAGTCCAGACTGCTGCTGCTAGTTAGTAGGAGGTTTTTACTGATTTTACTTTTACTTTACTTCTCTTTCTCCCACTATCCCATCAACTTCAAACACTGCCCCCCCCACCCCCGCCATTGTTAGCAGGTCTCCTTCACGTTCCTTCAGCATGCATGGATTCTCTCTGGAAGTGAACATTCCCAGGGCGCTCTGTGTGCAAAATCTATCACTTTGTTTCTTACAAATGAGTTTTTAATTTCTTTATAACAGGGGAATGTGCACACTTTCAGACAGCTGTTTCCTCCAACCTTTTCAAAGACCCCTAGGCTTAGCCTTCAGGGTTGCGGACAATTGGGTGTTAGTGGTGGGGTGAAGTGAGATAGTACCCTACGTAATGGTGAAGAGATGTGCTGTTTTATCTTATCTATGTTTGGACCATTTGCACTTAGCACAACGGTTGGCACATAGTAAAACTTCAATAAATGTTGAATGAATGAGTGGATAAAATTGTATGCCACAGGAGAAATCATTTTCTTCCTTTTCCAAAATCCCTGCTGGTCCATAAAATAGACAGTTCTTCGAAGCTCCCACCCTACCTCAACTTTCCAGGGAAGCGGAGAGAAAGTTGCTGCTTGCTCTTCACTCTGGCTGGCTCTTCACTATGGCTGGTGAGGCGGTGGAAGGCTGAGGTCTTGTTCCACATTCTGTCCAGGACCAGTGAACTCTGTGAAAGGGGACACTCAGGAAAGGCACATACATCTCTTTAGCTTCTTCTGGGTAGCTTCCTCTGCAAGCTGCATTTACCTGCCTATTAGTCCTGCCTTGTCCAGTCAAAATGCACCGCTGCGTGTACCCACCCCTGTGGGAAGCCTGCATCATCCCACCCTCTTCCCAGGATCCCATGAGTTTAGGGAAGGAACAGCAGAAAGCCCGCATGGCCAGGGGTCCAAGCACAGCAATAAAGCTCATGCATTGATCCCCACCCTTCTCATGAGTATATTCTTAATTTCAGAGCCCAGAGGAGTGACATCATTAACTGGGTTCTTCAACCCTATTCACAGAAATAGCTAGCAACTGCAAATGGCAGAGAGCATCTGAACGGAATGTGAACAGAATGTTTGTACCATGAATGGAGGAAGAGGCAGAGCATGAGGGAGGAGAGCAGTGAGTTAGTCCCTCAGGAAGACTGTCTTCGAACGAATTCTTGTGGCTTTCCCAGGCTGGGCCAAAAGAAACTGCTTCGTGATAATTCAGTCCCTTACCCCCATCTTCCCTCGCTTTTTTCCTCCTCCCCCAGATGCATAGAGAATTTCTCAAAGTTCTGCTTGTGATCATTTCTCCCTGGGAGATGTGGAAAGGAGAACAATGTCAGTTTTTAAAATGTGTTTATATATTACAAGTTAAAGAAATGAAATTCAACCCAACTTTTCTGGTCATTGCTGACATGCTGCAAAGGTGTTTTAGTTCTCAAAATCATTATATTTTATCTCCTAATCAAGATAAAGCAGTTGTTATGTTTATTATTATCAATATGATTAAAGGAAGGCGATAAACAAGAAGGCAAAAGTTTAAATATGACTGGGGTGCCTGGGTGGCTCAGTTGGTTGAGTGTCTGACTTTGGCTTAGGTCATGATCTCACAGTTTGTAAGTTTGAGCACCGCATCGGGCTCTGTGCTGACAGCTTGGAGCCTGGAACCACTTCGAGTTCTGTGTCTCCTCTCTCTGCCCCTTCCCTGTTCATGCTCTGTCTCTGTCTCTCTCAAAAATAAAGAAACTTTAAAAAAAATAAGTATGACTTTGTTTCTAATGTTGGAGACAAACTGGTGGCAAGCAGGCCTCTAATTCTGATATCATGGGTGACATACTCAGAGCTTGAGACTGGTCACAGGCTTGGACCACAGTGGAAGACACACACCAGACTCTGGGTCTTGGTTTTCCATTGCAGACCAAGCAGGGAGCAGGCCATCCTGGCTGAAACTTAACTGATCTTACTCTGATCTTGCTGCTCTAATCATCATTTTCACCTGGCTCCTGATGGCTGCGTGTGTCCACCTGGCCTCTCTAACGTCAGCCTCTCATCATCCTCATCATGTCAGAGAGCTCAGTTCTCTAGGAGCGTCTTCTCCCTTTGGCCTGTGCCTAAAGAAGATGGCCAACCACTGAGCATCACAGAGATGCTGGGGCTGCTCTGGACAGTCAATTCCTTTCCACTTTGTTGAATGGGATGCCCTTCAGAATCTCCTGTACAACTGGTTTCTCTGGTGGAGTTTCCATGGAGACCAGAATAAGGAGGAGTGGGTCACTTCTCCAAGATCAGAGCATTCAGAGAAAGATGAGAATTCAATGTTTGCAGGAGCATCAACACAGACATTCCCATTCTATATGTCGGGGTCCTGTCCCATTCTTCCACCGGGTGACACAGCAATGATTCCACTAAAGTAGAAGTTGAGACTGCCACCAGGTGACTTTGGGTTCCTTATGCCTCTGAATCAACAGGTGAAGAAGTGGGTTATTGTCCAGCTGAGGTGATTGATCCTGATTCCCAAGGGGAACTGATTGCTCCTATGCAATGGAGATAAGGAAGAGTGTGTCTAGAAAGAGGAGGTCCCTTAAGGTGTCTCTTAGTACCACCACGTTGAGTGATAAAATCCAGTTGAGAATTACAACAGTATGGGGTTCCTGGGTGGCTCAGTCAGTTGAGCGTCCAACTCTTGGTTTCAGCTCAGGTCATAATCTCCTGGTTCGTGAGTTCGAGCTGCGTGGTGGGCTCTATGCTGTCAATGAAGAGCCTGCTTGGGATCCTCTCTCTCTCCCTCTCTCTTTGCCCTTCCCCCACTCTCAAAATAAATAAACTTAAAAAAAAGAAAATTACAACAGTATTTGTCTGTCTATATCTGACTTTTATGTGGAAAAAAAAGTTAAAAAATAAAGGTGTGAGCTAAGGTGGTAATCATATTGCAGTATTACAAGTGTTTTCAGTCAACGTGTTGTGCACCTTAAAACTTATACAATGTTCCATGTCAATTATATCTTAATAAAGCTGGGGGAAAGAAGTATAATGATAATGAAAAAAGAAAAAGAAAGTTACAGAAGGAGGGGAAGACGGCAGAGTAAGAGGACCCTAAGCTCACTTCCTTCCACAGGATGACACTTGCATCAGTGCAAATAACCCAGAAAACAACCCAATGACGGGCAGAATGAACTCCACAACTAAAAGTAGAGAAGAGGCCACATTAAAGAAGATAAGAAAAGCAGAGACACCATTTGAAACCTAAACAGACCATGGTGGTCTGCGGACCAGAGGGAGCCAGGAGCCTGGAGAAGGGCGAGAGACAGATGATTGCACCAGGGCCCCCGCATGGGGAAGACAAAACCCCATAACATTTGGCTTTGCAAGCAAAAGAGGCTGAATTTCGTGAGTTCTTACTACCAGTGGAAAATATGGCCTGGAATCTAGATTTCAGGGGGCTCTGCTCCAGGAGAGTCCTGAGGGCATCAGGAAGCTGAGTTGTCACCCTTAAAGTCGCCTAACAGCCTCAGCAGATACAGCATGGAATTGGCAGTTTGGAGAATGCCTGGGACACATAGGAGGGAGAGTGATTTGCCCATCATGGAGCATGTCCCAGAGAGATAGGGATCTCAGAGACACCCCTCCAGGAACAAAGGAGTGGTGGGTGTCATTTTTCCCCCTCTACCAGGAACACACGACCACCTGTGGGAAGCAGCACAGCTTAGCTTGCTTGCACCAAGCCCCACTTTCCTGGCATTTGGGGGGATCTGCCCTCCCAGTCCTGCTTGCTTTAGTCCCAGCACTGTGGGGCCCCTTCTCAAGAAGATCAGCCCAAACATTGTCAGCACGACGTTTTCCTACTTGTGCCTTTTGCAGGCCCTCCGTCCTAGTGGCTAAGGCAGCGGGTGGGCACTGCAGAAGGCTGAGGTGCACCTTTAAAAAGTGCACACCCTGCCCCACACACATTGCAGATCCACTTAGGCTGGCTCAATCCTGGCAGCAGTGGCTCCAGGTCTCATTTAGCAAGCAGACCAGCATGTATCTTGTTAAAAGGCACCCCACCCCCACCAAGGACCAAACATGGCCCCAAACAGACAGAAAGCCACTGTAGACAACTACACTGAAGGGGAGACCAGCAAGAGCACAACAGGACACACACAACACACACACGAGTCACTCCCTGAAGCGCCAGGTCCTGGAGAACAGGGGACACTGCACTACAGGACATGTCAGGACCTTTTTTTTTTTGTTTTTAAGTAGGCTTCATGCCCAGCATGGAGCCTAATGCAGGGCTTGAACTCATGACCCGGAGATCAAGACCTGAGCTGAAATCAAGAGTTTAACTGATGCTTAACTGACTGAGCCACCCAGATGCCCCTCAGGACCTCATCATAAAGCTATTGCCTTCAAGAGCAGGAGACATAGCTGACTTCCTTAACACAACAGAAACAGACTCAGAGAATTAGACAAAATGAGGAGGAAGAGAAATCTGTCCCAAATGAAACAACAGGACCAAACTACAGCAAGAGACCTAAGTGAAACATATAAGAAATATGCCTGAGAGAGAATTTAAAGATCATAAAGACACCCACTGGACTTGAGCAAAGAATGGAGGACATCAGTGAGACCCTTAACAAACAGATAAAAAAAGAACCAAGCAGAGATGAAGAACACAATAAATAAAGTTAAAAGTACGCTTGATGGGGGGCACCTGGGTGGTTCAGTTAGTTAAGCCTCTGACTCTTGATTTTGGCTGAGGTCTTGATCTCATTGTTCTTGGGATCAAGCCCCAAGTTGAGCTCTCCCTCTCTTTCTCCCTCTTTCTGCCCCACCCCTGCTTGCACGTGCTCTCTCTCTCTCAAAATAAACATTTTTTTAAAAATACACTTGGTGGGAACCTGGATGGCTCAATCAGTTAAGCATCCGACATCAGCTCAGGTCATGGTCTCACAATTGGTGAGTTTGAGCCCAGCATCGGGCTCTGTGCCAACAGCTCGAAAACTGGAGACTCCTTTGGATTCTGTGTCTCCCTGTCTCTCTGCCCCTCCACTACACACACTCTGTGTCTCTGTCTCTCAAAAATAAACATTTAAAAAAATAAAACTAAAAAAATACACTTGGTGGAAAAATAGCAAGGTAGATGAAACAGAAGAATGAATTAATAACCTGTAATACAGAGTAATGGAAAGTAACCAAACTGAGCAAATGAAAGGAAAAAAATTACGCAAATTGAGTCTTAGGGAACTCAGTGACTCCATCAAGTGTGATAACATTTGCATCACAAGAATCCCAGGAGAAGAGAGAGAAAAGGGGGATAAAATTAATTTGAAGAAATAATAGCTCAAAACTTACCTAATCTAGAGAAGGATACATATCCAGAAACGGAAGGCACAGAGATTTCCCCCCCAAAAAAAATCAACCAAAGGAGGTCCACACCAAGACATATAGTAATTAAAATGGTAAAAAAAAAAAAAAAGTGATAAAGAAAAACTTTATTTTTTTTAATTAAGTAGGCTCAACACCCAATGTGGGGCTTGAACTCACAACCCCAAGATCAAGAGTCACATGCTCCACCAAATGAGCCAGCCAGTCACCCTTACATCAATGGACAGATCATCCAAACAGAAAACCAACAAGGAAACAGTGACTTTAAATGACACACTGGACCAGATGGATTTAAAGGATATATTACGAACATGCCATCCTAAAACAGCAGAATACACATTCTTTTCAAGTGTACATGGAACGTTCTCTAGAAGAGATGACATACTGGCTACAATTCAAGTCTTAAATTCAAAAAGATCAAAGTCATAGCGTGCATGTTTTCTGACCATAAAGCTGTAAAACTAGAAAGAAACCGCAAGAAAAATCTGGAAAGAGCACAAATACAGGATAGTTAAATAACATGCTGCTAAGGAATGAGTGGGCCAACTGAGAAATCAAAGAAGAAATTTAAAATTACATGGAAACAAATGAAAATGAAAGCACAATGGTCCAAAATCTTTGGGATGCAGCAAAAGCAGTTCTAAGAGGGAAGTTTATAGCAATACAAGACTATCTCAAGAAGCAAGAAAAACCTGACACCTAAAGGAGTTAGAAGAAGAACAACAAACAAAACCAAAAACTAGCAGAAGAAAGGAAATGATAAAAATTAGAGCAGAAATAAATTATTATAGAAACTAAAAAAACAAAACAACAACAATAGAAGAGATGGATGAAATCAGGAGCTGGTTCTTTTAAAAATTTAACAAATTTGATAAACCTCTAGCCAGATTCATGAAGAAAATAAGAGAAAGGACTCAAATAAAATCACAAATGAGAGAGGAGAAATAACAACCAACACCACAGAAACGCAAACAGTTATAAAAGAATATTATGAAAAATTATAAGCCAAGTTCAACAACCTAGAAGAAATGGATAAACTCCTAGAAACATAAATTACCAAAACTAAAGCAGGAAGCAATAGAAAATTTGAACAGACTAATAACCAGCAAAGAAATTGAATCTGTAATAAAAAAAAAACAAAACTGTCAACAAACAGAAGTCCAGGACCAGATGGCTTCATAGGCAAATTCTTCCAAACATTTAAAGGAGAGTTAGTTAATACCTATTCTTCTCAAACCATTGCAAAAAATAGAAGAGGATGGAAACCTTCCAAATTCATCCTATGAGACCAGCATTATCCTGATACCAAAACCAGATAAAGATAGTACAAAAAAGGGAGAACTACAAGTTAGTATCTCTCATGAGCATAGATGCCAAAATCCTCAACAAAATACTAGTAAACTGAATCCAACAATACATTAGAAAAAATCATTTACCACAAACAAGTGGGGTTTATTCCTGGGATTAAAGGGTGGTTCAATATTCACGAATCAATCAATGTGATACATCACATCAAAAAGAGAAAGAAAAACCGTATGATTTCCATAGAGGCAGAAAAAGCATTTGAAAAAATACAACATCCATTTATGATAAAAACCCTCAACGAAGTAGGTTTACAGGAAACATACCTTAATTAATAAAGGCCATATATGAAAAAAAAAAAAACAACACAGCTAACATCATCCTCAATGGAGAATGCTGAGAGCTTTTTCCCTAAGGTCAGGAACAAGACATGATGTCTACTCTACCAGCTTTACTCAGCATAGTACTAGAAGTCCTAGTCATAGCAATCAGACAACAAAAAGAAATAAAAGGCATCCAAACAATAAAGGAAGAAGTCAAACTTCCACTCTTTTCACATAACATGATAATCTATATAGAAAACTCTAAAGACTCCACCAAAGAACTACCAGAACTGAGAAATGAGTTCAGTAAGGTTGTAAAATACAAAATCAACATACAGGTATCTGTTGTATTTCTGCACACTAATCATGAAGCAGCAGAAAGAGAAATTAAGATAACAATCCCACTTACAACTGTGCCAAAAGTAATAAAGTACCTAGAAATATGCTTAAAGAGGTGAAATATCTATACTCTGAAAACTATAAAATACTGATAAAAGAAATTGATGATGGCGTGAAGAAATGGGAAGACATTCCATGCTCGTGGATTGGAAGCACAAATATTGTTAAAATGTCCCTAGTACGTAAAGCAATCTACAAATTTAATGCAATTCCTATCAAAATACCAACAGCATTTTTCACAGAACTGAACCAAACAATGCTAAAATTTGTATGGAACCACAAAAGACCCCAAATAGCCAAAGAAATCTTGAGAAAGAAAAACAAAACTGGAGGTATAGCAATTCCAGATTTTAAGTTATTACAAAGTTGTTGTAATCAAAACAGTATGGGACTGGCACAAAAACAAACACATAGATCAATGGAACAGAATAGAGAGCCCAGAAATAAACCCATGATTATATGATTAAATAATCTGTGACAAAGGAGGCAAAAACATGCAAAAAGTCTCTTCAACAAATGGTGCTGGGAAGACTAGACAGCTACATGCCAAAACTGGACCCCTTTCTTACACCACACACGCAAAAAATTCAAAATGGATTAAAGATCTAAATGTGAGACCTGAAACCATAAAAATTCTAGAAGAGAGCACAAGTAGTAATTTCTGTGACATTGGCCATAGCAACATTTTTCTAGATATGTCTCTTAAGGCAAGGGAAATAAAAGCAAAAATAAACTATTGGGAGTACATAAAATAAAACCTTCTGCACAGAAAAGGAAACAATCAACAAAACTAAAGGGCAACCTACTAAATGAGAGAAGATATTTGCAAATGACATATCCAATAAAGCGTACGTAGGGAACTGATAAAAAACACCCAAAAACCAAATAATCCAATTAAAAAATAGGCAGAAGACAAGAACAGACCTTTTTCCAAAGAAGACGTCCAGTGGCCAAGATAAACATGAAAAATGCTCAACATCACTCATCATCAGGGAAGTGCAAATCAAAACAAGTTATCACCTCCCACCTGTCAGAATGGCTAACATCAACAACACAAGAAACAACAGGTGTTGGCAAGGATGTGGAGAAAAAGGAACCCTTGTGCACTGTTGGTGGGAATGCAAATTGAATGCAAATTGGTACAGCCTCTGTTGGAAACAGTATGGGGTTTCCTCAAAAAGGTAAAAATGAAACTACCCTACTATCCAGTAATTGCACTACTAATACAAAAACATTAATTCGAAGGGATACATGCACCCCTATGTTTAGAGTAGCATTATTTGCAATAGCCAAATCATGGGAGCAGTCCAAGTGTCTATCAATAGGTGAGTGGATAAAGGAGATGTGATGTATATACAATGAAATATTATTCAGCCATAAAAAGAATGAAATCTTCCATTTGCAACAGCATGAATGGAATTAGGGAGTATAATGCTAAGCAAAATAAGTCAGAGAAAGAAAATACCATATGATTTCACTCACATGTGGAATTTAAGAAACAAAACAAATGAGCAAAGTAAGAAAAAAGAGAAAGAGAGAAACCAAGAAACAGACCCTTAACTATTAAGAACAAACTGATGGTTACCAGAGGGGATATGAGTGGGTGAAATGGGGGATGGGGATTAAGGAGGGCACTTATCACGATGTCGTCAACCAGTGGATGCCGTATGGAAGTGTTGAACCACTATATTACACACCTGAAACTAATATAACACTATGTTAACTGTACTGGAATTAAAAATAAAAACTTAGTTAAAAAAATACATGTAAAATACTCTAATTCAATTTTTAAAAAATTACAAATAGAAGTGCCATACAATCCAGTAATTCCACTTCTGAGTACTTACATGAAGAAAATGGAAATGCTAATACAGAAAGATATGCACCCTTATGATTACTGCAGCATTATTTACAATAGCCAAGATACAGAAGCAACCGAACTGTCTATCAATAGATGAATGGATAAAGAAGACGTGGTTTTATATATCCATATATACATACATAGACATACATGTATGGTACACACACACACATTGAAATATTGCTCAGCCATAAAAAAAAAAAACAAAAACAAAAAAAAAAAAAACCAGGGAAGGACCTAGAGAGTATTACACTAAGGGAAGTAAGTCAGATAGAGAAAGGCCAATAACATATGGTTCCACCTACATGTGGAATCTGAAAAACATAACAAATGAACAAACAACAAGAGAGAAACACGTAAGTATAGGGAACAAACTGGTGTTTGCCTAAGGGGAAGGGACAGAGGGATGGGCAAAATGGGTGAAGTGGATTAAAAGGTATAAACTTGCAGCTATAAAATAGGTCATGGGGATGAAAAGTACAGTATAGACAGTATATCAGTAATGTTGTAATACAGTTATCATGGTGAGCATTTAATAATGTGTATAATTATAAGGACTCCTGGGTGGCTGAGTCGGTTAGTCATCGGACTTCGGTCAGGTAGTGATTTCGAGATTCGTGGGTTCGAGCCCCGCATCAGGCTCCGTGCTGACGACTCAGAGTCTAGAGCCTGCTTCGGATGCTGTGTCTCCCTCTCCCTCTGCCCCTCCTCCGCTCACCCTGTTTCTCTCTCTATGAATAAACATTTAACAATTTTAAAACATAATGCGTATAATTGTTGAATCACTCTGTTACATGTCCGAAACTAATTTAATGTTATGTCAACTACACTTCAATTTAAAATTTTTAAAAATTGTTTTTAAATGCAAAAGAGAAAATTACAGCAACCCAATTTGGGGAGGACTGCTAATGGTCCAGAGCTTTAGGAGTGAACGTCAGGTCACCCCACCAGACCGTGACCGGCTAAGGTGCTTGCTTGAGCTCAAGCTCAAGGTCAACAAAAGATGGAACGGACAGTAGAAGAAGGGAGTTAGAAATACCAGCTGTGATCACATGACCAGTCATAGAAACGATGACGGTCATTGTTGAACGTCTTCCTTATTTTGATACGAGTGTGTTTGTGTATATATTACCAAATATTTTTCTTTCTTCTTCTCTTTTCCCTTTATCAGCTAACATAAGATACAATAATAATAGTTAACTTTATATACCACAGTATTTAAGTTAGAGAGGATCAAAGCAGAGAAGGAAACGTGTGACCCTGTTGTTGTCTTTATGTGGAGATTAAGGAGAGATTAAGGAGATGTGCACGAATGCCAGGTTGACAAAGGGCAGACTGTAAGGATCAATTTTGTGTGTTGGCTTGGCTAGGCTACCATCCCAGTTATTTGAACATTAATCTAGACATTTCTGTGAAGGTATTTTGTGGATGTAATTAAAGTCCATGATGAGTGACTTTAAGGAAGGAGGATTAGGCTTGATCATTTAGATGTGTCTGATTGGCTCAGCTGAAAAGTGCTAAGAACAGAGTTGAGGCTTCTCTGAGGAAGAACAAAGTCTGCCCAGGGATAGAGGTTCAGGTCTCGCTGAGAGTTCCAGCCTGCTCTTCCTGCCGGCCTGCACTATGGATTTCAGATCTCCCTGGAAAGCAGACTCCAGTGGAGATAAGAATGCAAAGGGGCGCCTGGGTGGCTCAGTCGGTTAAGCCTCTGACTCTTGATTTTGGTTCAGGTCAGGATCTCACGGTCCTGGGACGGAGCCCCACAAGGAGCCCCTCCCCGGGCACGAAGGGCAGAACCTCGTTGAGATTCTCTCCCTCTCTCTCCCTCTCTGCCCTTCCCTACTCAAGCTCATGTGCGCTCTCTCTCTCTATCTCTCTCTTTCAAAAAACAAAAACAAAAAAACAGGACTGCAGAAATTGTGAGGGGTGCTGATGGACATAACGCCTGTTAAGAAGGACAGGGAACAGCAGTGAGTGGAACGCGTGAGTCCACCAGGTCGGGCGGTAGGGCTCCGCCTCTCCGCAAAGTCGGTCAGTGAAGAGAGTGTGTACAGTAGGAGAGGATAGTAGTAGTAGGTCTGGCTGGTGAGTGTTTGCGAAACATTAAAACAAATCACGCAAAAGGAAGCAGTGCCATAGAAGAGTTAGGTAAGTTTAGGATGATGCAGCAAGTTTCCGCACACTGACTCCTGTTCTCCTTTAGAACATAATTTTCTTTTTTTTTTTAATTTTTTTTTATTTGACATTTATTTATTTTTGAGACATAGAGAGACAGAGCATGAACGGGGGAGGGTCAGAGAGAGAGGGAGACACAGAATCCGAAACACGCTCCAAGCTGTCAGCACAGAGCCCGATGCGGGGCTCGAACTCACGGACTGTGAGATCATGACCTGAGCCGAAGTCGGTCGCCCAACCGACTGAGCCACCCAGGCGCCCCTAGAACATAATTTTCAACAGGAATGGGATTGGTTCTTGAGCATCAGAAAACCTTATTCCTTTTATGCATAAGGCAGATGCATGTAAAGTACGCGAACAGATACATGATATATCGTGGCATTAAAATTTCACGTGGTATTGGATTTCAGGGGTGATGAGGAAAAAAGTGTCTGAAAAGGCTCTTTAGGGAGTGGTAATGCAAAAAGGGTGGAGAAACACTGCCTTAGCAGGACTTCTTAAATACTGCCCTTGTGTGTGGGTTTTTTAAAAATCATGGAAATAGCATTGTTGCATTTCCCTACTACAAAAATAATACATCCCCGCTGTAAAAATGAACATAAAAAAAGATGAAAGCTTGCTACACATCCTACCACCCGGAAATAACTACTATTGCACGTTTAGGGCTGCGTGTGGGTGGACGTGTGCACGTGTGGACAGGCACACACACTTCTTTCCTATAGATATTTTTACTTCTACTAAGACGAAATTGCACAATACGTACTATTTTGTGCATGTTTTTTTCCTCATAATATTGCAGTTGGCTTTCTATGTGGCAAAGATAAATGGAGAGCATAATTTTTTTTTATTTTTTATTTTTTCTAACGTTTGTTATTTATTCTCGAGAGAGTTAGAGAGACAGAGCATGAGCAGGGGAGGGGCAGAGAGAGAAGGAGACACAGAATCCGAAGCAGGCTCCGGGCTCCGAGCCGTCAGCACAGAGCCTGGACAGTAAACATTGCTGTGCTGAACATCCTAGACTTGTTTTATTATGGTTTGAAGATCAATTCCTGAGAGAGGAATAGTCTATACACTTTCTCTGAAGCAATGAGATATGTTGCCAAGCTTTATGTTCACATCAATAAGTACATTTCCACCATCATACTAATGCCTTCATAGTATTCCATTGCATAGGAATATCTTCATTTTTTAAATCAATACGATATTTAAGAGACAGGCGGTTTCTTTGCGATGCTGTAAAAACATCCTGGACTTGCCTCATTATTTTCGCAGGCAGAATCCCTGAGAGGAATTATTGGACCAAGAGTAAACAATTAAAAAAAAAAAACAAAACACAAACACACAACTTTTTAATGGCTTTGAAATGCTGTTCCAATTTTTTCGTCCCTTTGAAGGCAATTAACCAGTTGTGAATCACAGCATTTCTGGCCTCAGGGCTTGTGACTGTAGGTCTCACAGGATCACCTTCTGGATGTACCTGAAGGACCCCACATCCTTCGCGTACTGCTTTCCTGCAGATCATAAGGAAAGGCACAGATTTCTTCCCCTGTCGGTGCCTGAGGTCCTTGCCTACAGTTTAGAAGAGCTTGTCTCTAAAAAGCAGCTTTTGAAAGATAAAGTATGGGGAAATTTTCACCCGGGCTTCCTGGTCTGCTGTTAACTTTGGTTTATTTTGTTTTCGTTTTTAGCTTTGGACCTGCCAGGATGACACTCTTGCATTATACATTGCCTATTGACGCAGGATTGGGGAAATTATTTCTGGCCGCGGTCCTTAATCCTGCGCCCAGAGCACTCACTTGCTTATTTCTGCTTCTGTTTAACAGTGAAGTCATCAGGGGCAGGATACCTAACAAATGAGCCTCCAGAGTCTTTATAAAATCATAGCGGTCTTCCCGTTATCCAGAAAGGCATGGAAAACTGCGGCTAGTCACCTGTTTCTGTTGTGGAAACTAATGCTAGGTTGTTTGTTTTTTAGCTAGATTTTTTTTTTTTTTTTTGTAGATTTCTAAACCTCCTTTCCCTCTATTTCCTGCTTCTCACGCAGAGCTAACCTGAGGCTGTGAGCCCTGGACCAGAGGTAGGAGTGGGTGGTCTTGGTATAGAGGATCCGTCACAGAAGCTATGTTGGAGGAACCACGTGGGGGAGGAAAACAACCCAGTACTCGGAAACATCTCCGCTTTTCCAAGTCACCAGCCTAAAGTCGTCTCTCATCTTCTCGAAATCTCTTTTTTTTTAAGCCCGATGCAGGGCTCCATCACACGAATGTGAAATCATGACGTGAGCTGAAATCAAAAGTAGGACACTTAACTGACTGAGCCACCCGGGCGCCCCTCAGGTATTCATTCTCTTTTTTTATTATTATTTAAATTCAAATTCATTAACATACAGCGTAGCCAAATTTTGGAAAGAGCCCAAATGTCCAACAACTGATGAAAGGATAAAGAGTGGTATCTATATACAGTGGAACACTACTCAGCAATGAAAAAGAATGAAATCTTGCCATTTGCAACAACGCGGATGGCATTAGAGGGTCTTACGCTAAGTGAAATAAGTCAGAGAAAGATAGCTATCATAGGATTTCACTCGTATGTGGGATTTGAGGAACACAACAGATGAACATAGGGGAAGGGAAGGAAAAAGATTAAAACAGGGAGGCAAACCATAAGAGATTCTTAGATACGGATATTCTTAGTCGGGAATCAGACATGGTGGTCTCCCTGTGATGGTCACCTAAAGACAGAAGGTGCTGATTTACTTAGTTCTAGAGTTTTCTGGATGTCTACTTCAGGGGACTGGTGTTTCTAATCCTCAGTGGCCCGAGTTTAGAGTCATCTAAGTGAGCACCCGAATTCACTCTAAAAGTCACAGGCTCCATGGAAGTCAAAGGAAATTCGAAACATTGAGGAGTTTACTGTCAATAATGGCGTGTGTTTAGAGCTTTCGGATTGCAAAGTGCTTTGTTTTCATACAATCACACATCAGCACTTCAACAGTCCTGTTAAGTAGTTATTAGCATCCCATTTTTCAGAAAGGAGAAAATGGAGTCTGAAAGAGAAAGTAACTTGGCAAAAGTCATGTAAAAGTCATGCAGTCTCTGTCTCCAGTTCTCCCAAGAAGGGAGAAATTCTTGCAGTTGTAGAAAATCCTAACTGTTGTGATTACTTTTTTGGAAAATAATTCCCAATGTGCTAACTGGTTGAGCTTTGGTTACTATTTTGATTTGGTTAGGGGAGGTTTAATTTTTTTTTTAATGTTTATTTATTTTTGAGAGACAGAGACAGAGCATGAGTGGGGGAGGAACGGAGAGAGAGGGAGACACAGAATCCAAAACAGGCTCCAGCTTCTGAGCTGTCAGCACAGAGCCTGACAGGGGGCTCAAACCCACAAACCATGAGAACATGACCTGAGCCAAAGTCAGATGCTTAACTGACTGAGCCACCCAGGTGTCCTGGTTAGGGGAAGTGTAAACTTACATTTCTTGTCTCGATTTTATTTACTTGATTGTTTGAATTACTGCAATCTTGAAAACGTGCCTAAACATTCTCCTTCCTACATTGTTTTCGTTATGTTAACATAACTCCGTATGTATCATCTTTATTCCTGTGCCTAAATTTAGCTCCTTGTTATCCAGCCATAGAAAACTGGATGTTCTTTTTTCCTCTTAAATGGTCCCAGTTCCTATAGATTCTCTCCAGCTGACCTGCATCTTTCTGCATATCTGGCACAGCAATAAAAAAAAAAAAAATGTATCACGGATTAAAGTGTATGAAATGAAATTAAAATCTCATTCTGTCCTTTTTTCCTCTGCAGATTTTCCTCCAGCCCCTTTCTCTTTATAATTGCCCCCCCCACACACACACCCCTTCAGCTTGCAGGACCTCAGCACAAAAGGTTACTTTAGAGACAAGACAAAATTATAGGAAAAATTTTGTTTTTGGCCCTCATCCTGAACTTAACCCTACTTTTAACATTGACCAATGGAGCATGAGGAGTTTTTCTAGGGTTGACTCGTCCCAAGCTGGACCCTGGAGTGTGTTGTGGGGCTCTGTCTGCGACAGAAACTCAGCCACGAGGACTCCCTTGTCTTTCCCAGGGACAGATGGTGCGCTCAGTGGGGGAGGAACCGAGCAGATGTGAGCAGCTATCTTCAGGTTGTGGGGGAGAGGCCCAGGCCTGTGCTCCAGGAAAGCAGAAAACCATCCATTTTCAAATCTCAGCCTCCTCGCGTCGAGTATCGAGCCACATTTCAAACATTCTGTGGTGCGTGGAATTCTAGAGAGCCGTGGCAAGGGTGGTTCCCTCCTTCATGCTTGTCTCATCCATCATTAACTTTGGGAGAGTCTCTATTGGGGAGAAGGACCTTGGGTCTTTGTAAAATCATGCAGAAACCCTCCACTTCATACCAAATTTTTTTAAGGTACTTAAAAGTAGTGTTGGGGTGCCTGGGTGGCTCAGTCTTTTGTGTCCGACTTTGGATCAGGTCATGATCTCACAGTTCTTGAGTTCAAGCCCCATATCAGGCTCTGTGCTGACAGCTCAACTTCGGATTCTGTCTCCCTCTCTCTACCCCTCCCCCACTTGTGCGCTCGCTCTCTCTCTCTCTCTCTCTCTCTCAAAAATAAATAAACATTTTAAAAAAATTAAAAAGTACTGTTAAAGTCTTTGGAGCGGCATCCATTTTCTTTTTGGTTTCTTGATGAGTTATCTTCAATTCCCATTCAGGAGGAGGAAGACCTTTCTTCCCAGTTCTCCCTCCACCTTCTCCTTCTCTCCCTCTGCTCAGCCCTTACTCCCTCCTCATGACCTCCTTCTCCACTTTTTTTTAGTCTTCAAAACTTTCTGGCATGTATTGTCACCAAAAAGTGTTTTGATGCCCCTACCTACAAATCCCAGCTAACCATAAACTTCACCAATGTATGTGATCAACTCTGTGCATAACTGAAGAGCACAGTTTCGAATCCCCTGCCCCTCCCCCCATGCATGGGCTGGAGCCCCACCGGGAATTACATTTGTGACTTTGCTTTCTCCGATGCCAAACACGCAGTCCTCACTATGAGTCTCCCGTTTGTCTCATGTTCCTGATTAGCTCTTCCTTCCCCTGCAATAGAAGCTTTGGAGACAGGAAAAACAGCAGCTTCCTGTTCCGCCTGAACTGTTTATTACGTTTAATTAACTCCTCTATGGTGATTTCTGTTTTTATTGGCCAGGAGACCATTCATATTTGAAAACTTTGTTTTTGACAATGGCTGAACTCTATTTACCAAATAAGATCTGGCTTTCGTGACTCACAAAAAAAGACTACTACTACCTTTCAGTTACCCAGAAGGCACTCACGGGTGTGGTGGATTATGAA
This sequence comes from Panthera tigris, assembly GCF_018350195.1. Lineage (NCBI taxonomy): Eukaryota > Metazoa > Chordata > Mammalia > Carnivora > Felidae > Panthera > Panthera tigris. Next base: position 14,074,069 of record NC_056666.1, on the reverse strand, counting down.
TACTTGGGCGTGAAAGACATTTCAGTTCCCCCTATGGAAGTGAAAAGACAGATCTGTCACTGTCTGTGTCTGTGATGCATATGCAGGTGTGACAAAAAGAGCAAATGATAGCAGGCAGGTTAAGTTTCAAAACAGTAAGAATTTAGGATCTAGGGGCGCCTGATTAAGCGTCCGACTTCGACTCAGGTCATGATCTCACGGTTCATGGGTTCGAGCCCCTCATTGGGCTCTGTGCTGACAGCTCAGAGCCTGGAGCCTGCTTCTGATTCTGTGTCTCCCTCTCTCTCTGTCCTTCCCCTGCTCACGCTGTCTCTCTCTGTCTCTCAAAAGTAAATAAATGTAAAAAAAAATTTTTTTTTCTAATTTTTTTTTAAGAATTTAGGATCTAATAATGCATGAAGGACTATCGTGGTTTTGGGGACTGTCTTTGCTTGTTATGAAGTAAGATTGAAGGAAGTGATTGGCCGGCATGTCCAGAGTTTCTGGTCTCGCTGCTTTATGTCTCCCCTATGTTTATCCACCTAGGAAATACCCCCGAAGTATCTTCCTGAAAGAATCTAGTCTTCCGGGAAGTTTTTCTTCACTGTGAAAACAACCACAGTCAGTGGGCGTTGGGAGGTTAGGTAAATGCCACTTTATCCTGCAGGCAGCATTTGGAACCAGCAAACTGTGGGCACCCGCTATCTCTGATCTCCATCTGCATCGGTCAAATTCTTTTGATTATAAGTACAGAAAGCCCAATTCAAGATGGCTAAAGGAAAAAGAAAAGTTTATTCACTTAACATATGAAGGTCCCAGGGAGGCTAGCTTCACATCCTGGCTGGATTCAGGAGGGCATCTCGCTGTCTCCATGTCTTAGTTCTGCTTTGCTGTTTTGGATCCATTCTTGGGTTCTTACCTCATGGTGGCAAGATGGCTGCCAGAGGTTGCTTGCTTTTATCCCTTCTGCTCATTAATTCCAGTTGGAAAAGCCCATCTCTCTCTCTCTCTCTCTCCTCTCTCTCTCTCTCTCCTCTCTCTCTCTCTCTCGAGTTTCAAATATTTTAAAAATTCTGGAATTGGGTCTTTGACTGACGGGATCACGCTCACAGCTCTGAAGTGTGGCTGGCAAGGGAAGCTTCCATGCTGACTGGCCAGGCCTGGATCACATGTCCACCCTTGAGGCCAGCCCTGACTCACCTGGACTGAAAGGAGAGGAAGGGCGGGTCCTTTAGGAAAGTATTGGCTCCATCCCTTACCAAATGGAGACCAGATGCCTCACACAGGCAAAACCGTGAACGTGCTCTATGCCCAAGTCACATGTGCAGCCGCCTCTGTGAGACAGAAGTCGAATAGTTGGCTCCACCACATGCAGCTGTGTTCTAGAACTTCTGAGGCAGATTTGAAATTCAACTCACCCAGTTAAGGTATCTCCCACCCACTCCGCTGGGTGGGCACAGCCAGGTTTTCGTTTGTAGCTCATACATAACTTCTCACCTGCCGGTATTATTTCTGGTCCTTGTGCACCCAAATCCGGCATTCTCCTGACAACTTATATCTCTGCTGAGTGGCTTCAGTCAAAAACCTGTTTAACCCTTCGTGGGTCCAGGATCACCACCTCTCCCAGGCTTTCAAATCTTTTGAAGGCTTTTAAAAAGCTGGACTGTCATTTTATGTGGTGTGTGGGTGTGAGTGTTTGGGGACAAAAATTGATAGAAATGACTTTGAAGTTCCCAGTTAGATACACTGTAGGCATCACATTCAAGATTCTGTCAGCTCTGAGTACTTGCCTGGACTTCATCTAGTTTCCAGGACACTGAGAAAATGCAATAAATGCTCTATTCTCTCCCTTGGATCCTAGTGTTAATTTGCAAAACACATTGTGCAATGATATTTATAAAAGAACCAGTTCCAGATTATGTTCCACGCTTTGTGGCCTTGTTACGAAGGAGATAATCATCATATTTTGACAACTTAGTTATTTTTAAAACTGTGAACTGGTATGTAAGTTAACATTAAAGACTCCAGATTGTGGGGCGAGTGTCTGTCTCTGTCCTGACTTTCTCGGCAGGTGTTCAGCCCCCTTGCTACTGTCCCTTATCCTTACCTGGGACTCTACCGATATAAGACAGGCCCAGGGACTTCTGATTTCCACCTTCCTCAAGGAGACCTTGGTCTCGGTGGATGAGGCATCAGCTCCCTTTGTTCCTGGCATCCATGAGTCTTACAGCGTCCTCAGTCCAGCAGAAGGGATTGCAACCAAGATGCTGGGGCACCTGCGTGACTGTCATGGGAGGCACAGCAGTTAAAACTATCTCCATTTCATCTGAAGAGTCAGAATCCGTAGTAGCCGAGAGAGACCCAACAGCACCTCACAGGGTGGGTGTGAGGGGAAGCCAGCCAGCTCTGGCCAAGAACCTTGTGATCTTCAGAATCAGCCTGCTTCTGCAGCGGAGTAAAGGCCACCACACGTCCAGACAGCTGCTAATGCGAGCCAGGCTCTGTCTCTGTCCCATATCTCCTTGGATCCACAGCCTAGGAGAGGTGGGGCTATTTTCACCCCCATTTTACAGACAAGCAAACTAAGGCAAGGGATGACGAGCTCACTCACCAAGGGCCACGCAGCTGGGGGTCCAAGCCCCATGAGCCTGGAGTCAGCACTCAGACACTTCCCCACTATACTATCTGCAGGCACTTGTAGAGGCTTTTTTTTTTAAATATGAAATTCATTGTCAAATTGGTTTCCATATAACACCCAGTACCCATCCCAACAGGTGCCCTCCTCATTGCCCATCACCCCCTTTCCCCTCCCTCCCACCCCCCCATCAGCCTTCAGTTTATTCTCAGTTTTTAAGAGTCTCTCATGGTTTGCCTCCCTCCCTCTCTAACTTTTTTTCCCCTTCCCCTCCCCCATGGTCTTCTGTTAAGTTTCTCAGGATCCACATAAGAGTGAAAACATATGGTATCTTTCTCCGTATGACTTATTTCACTTAGCATAACACTCTCCAGTTCCATCCACGTTGCTACAAAAGGCCAGATTTCATTATTTCTCATTGCCAAATAGTATTCCATTGTATATATAAACCACAACTTCTTTATCCATTCATCAGTTGATGGACATTTAGGCTCTTTCCACAATTTGGACTTGTAGAGGCGTTATTATGCAGGGGAAGATACTGAAGTGCTCCCCGACAGGGCTTGTGGCTGATGAAGCAAATATTTAGTGAGGCATGGATTTCAGAGCCATCGAAGGGAAAGACTCTAGGTTGTGGATTTTTTTTTTTCTCTGTTTGATGCTTTTGTAAGCTTGGGAATCTTTATGCTACTGTCGGATGCTTTCCCTCCGGGGTTCCCAGGAGTCAAATGTCAGTGTGTCCAGAGTGAGGGTCTGGGCCTCTCCTGTGTAACTTGTTCCCCATCCCTTTCTGCTTTCAAGGACTCCTGCCTGCTGATTAAATCTCTCTAGGCTCCCGCTTTCCATCATCCCTTTCCAGGACGCACCATTCTTCTCAGGGGAATACGCCCAGGATCACTACTCATAGATCTGCTAACACCCTCCCCCCAGGTAAGGGCAGATTTGGGGGAGGAGGGGCTGAGCAGATGGAGGGGGTGGGGGACAATGCCTAAGTCTTGCAAGGCGATGACTCAAAAAATATATATTTGAAAAGAAAATACTTTTATTTAGACAATGTGTCCCTGTTGTATAACACCTTTCTTTAGAAGTAGGTGAAAGAATAATTTTTGAATCATATGTGCACCCAAATCTAGTATTCCATGTAACAACTTACATCTTCTGAATTATTTCCCCTCAATCGAATCTATGTACACCTTCCAGTAGGTGGGTCAATGGCATTGTTTAAAGTCAACTGAGCAAGGCTATGTTGGGATCTTGAGGGAGCCAGTAAGATGTAGACAAGGAGGTTCCTTCAAAGAACTGGTACCTTGGGAAGAAAAGATATTGCTGTGGAAAATATATCACAGATTTTGAGGTGTTCTGTTTTGAGTCTAAGTGACTGAGGATGCCCTCTTTTGAGGAGGAGATTCTGGAGAATTATTGCACGCATAAAACTTTATCCTAAATGCTGGTGTCACAACTCAAGAATAACGTACTCTCAGAGGTCAAAAGTTTCCACAAATATTCCCAGATAGCCCTGCCAGTTGGTACAGTTTTGGCTGTTGTAGACAGACTGCATGCATTTTGGGCAACGCAGACCCAGCTCGCTTTATTATACATGCTGTAACTTGTATGTATAAGGCCGTTGTTTCCCACATCTGGTAACATGTAATTACAATAACTCCACAAAGTAGCTAATGATTGGAGTGAAACTTACTTGCCAGAGAGCACTCAAGACGTGTGAACAGGATGGGCAAATGTCCCGCAACAGGAAGGCTCAAGTTCAGTTTAGGGTCTGAAATATGAAGTGGGATCTCTAAAGAATAGTCATGAGAGGGACGTTCAGAAAAGTGAGAGGGGGTAAGACTGGAGAGGGCCTTGAGTTGCCTTCTTAAACTTTTGGCTCATGGCAAAGATTCAACAAATACTTGCTAATTCATTAATCAATCCAATGAATCTACTTTGTGCCAAACATTTTTCCTAGATGCCGGGAATATGGCAGGAAGCTAGCTAATAGCCCTGTTCTCATGGAGCTTATATTTTAGTAAGAGGATGGTAACAGTCAGATAGCTGAATAACTACATTAATATAAAGATCACGTTAAAAAAAGGGGGGGGGTGCCTGGGTGGCTCAGTTGGTTGAGTGTCCGACTTCGGCTTAGGTCATGATCTCACGGCTCATGAGTTCAAGCCCCGCATTGGGCTCTGTGCTGACAGCTCAGAGCCTGGCGCCTGCTTCGGCTTCTGTGTCTCCCTCTCTTTCTGCCCCTAACCCACTCACATTCTGTCTCTGTCTCTCTCAAAAATAAATAAACATTAAAAAAAAAAAAAGATCACGTTAAATAGTGATAGGCATTAGGGACACAATAAAATGGTAGGCAATAACTTGAGAGAAGAGGGATACTTTGGATAATGTGGTCAGACGGATCTTTGAGGAGGTAACATGACCAAGCTGGTGCTCTGAAGGAACATCAAACATAGAATTTTTTCTACACATAAGAGTCCACTGGGTGCCACTCGTCCTCTGTGAGGTTCTGTCCAATCAAACCCTCAATGCTAGGACTGGAGGCAACTTCCCTTGGACCTTCCTCACCGCTGCAAAGATAGCCAGTCTTACCCAGCCTAGCCCCTCATCCTGCTATAAATTTCTAGTCTTATTTGTAAAACAGAGATTTCTTTTTCTGCACTTGAGCCCTTACTAATGGAGCCTCTAACCTATGTTCAGAAAAAAACAAAAGGAGAATGGTTATGAAAATTTTAAATTTATTTCTTATTTCCAAATCAGTAGAAGACCCATAGTTCCCAAGAGTACTAGTGTTCTCCAAGAAATAGAACCAACAGGGTAAGTGTGGATATAGAGAGATTTCTTATGAGGGACTGGCTCACACAGTTATGGATGGGAAGTTTCCATGATCTGCCGTCTACAAGCTGATTACCCAGGAAAGCTGGTGAGGCCCAAACCTACAGGCCCAGGAATTGGGAGCACTGATGTCTGAGGTCAGAAGATGATGGATGTTCCAGCTCAGAGAGAGCAAATTCACCCTTCCTCTACTATTTTGTTCTATTCCAGTCATCAGAGGATCTGGTGATGCCTGCCCACATTGGGAAAGGTCATCTGCTTTATTCCGTTCACCACTTCAATGGTGCTAATCTCTTAGGAGACGCCTTCACAGACGCACCCACAGATGTTTCTCAGTGTTCCCTGAAAAGGAACTAGATGGAGAAGGACCTCCAAACCCTGAAGGAGCCACAGGACCAAAGAAAAAGGCCAAAAAGTCCAGCTTAACAAGAAATGGCTTATCAGGGGGACTTACAGACAAGCGTGTCTCCGGCAGCTACAAGTGAGTAGATCTTGGCAACACCACCTGCCTGGTAAGATCTGCTTTCATAGCCCTAAAGGCTGGGGGGCCTCCTAGGAAACCGCCTAGGAGAATTTTTCACAACAGACATGTCTTGGGGCGCCTGGGTGGCTCAGTCAGTTGAGCATCTGGCTCCTGATCTCAGCTCAGGTCACGATCTTGTGGTTCATGGGATCAAGCCCCGCATCAGGCTCCATGCTGAGCCTGGAGCCTGCTTGAGATTCTCTCTCTTTCTCCCTCTGCCCTCTGCTCATGCTCTCTCTCTCTCTCTAAAATGAAAAACAAACAAAATTTTTTTTTTTAAAGAATAGGTATGTCTCATTGTCATATCTCCAGGGCAGAGCAAGGACATCACTGTGTGCTCAAACAAAATTGAGAATCGTGGCTCAAGAAAGTTTCGGGTCACGGGACGGTCCTCATGGCAGATTTGTCCCAGATGGCATCAGTCTAGCTCATACTATCTGCGCATCCCTCAGCCCAGTCAAGCTGACATGGAAAATTAATCATCACGTGGAGAACTACATCTGCCTGCGTTGAGAACTTCTCTCTGTCTACTCCTTTACTCTTGGAAATAAATACTCCTCTAGCAAAAGCCTCTGAATATTCCTTCCAACAGCCGAGACCTATTGATATGACCTGGACTCCTTTAATCACAATGGGGCATGCAAAGTGGAACAGTGCTACAGGGGCTCTGAAATGAACACTCCCAGGGATTCGCTCGCATAGGCTAACATACTTTTGCAAACTTCTCACCAGACATGCACTCACTGGATTAGTCCTTTAATAAGATACCTCTGCTGGCTGAGAGCCTGGCTGAGAGGAAAGAGATTGTAAGGGGAAAGAAAGGATGTCTGAAAGAAAAATCTTGCTGGAAAGTCACATGGATTAATATATGGGTGCTAAGCCCCCCAAAAAGGGCAAAGTAGGGGGCACCTGGGTGGCTCAGTCAGTTAAGCATCCAACTGTGGCTCAGCTCGTGACTTCAAGTTTCCTGAGTTCAAGCTTCTCACTGAAAATGCAGAGCCTTCTTGGGATTCTCTCTCTCTTCCTCTCTCCCTCTGCTCCTCCCTCACTAGAGCTCTCCCTCTCTCTCTCTCCGCCCCCCCCCCACTCAAAATAATAAACTTAACAAAAAAGAACTAGATTTTTGGGGCACCTGAGTGGCTCAGTCAGTTAAGGGTCTATCAGACTCGGTTTTGGTTCACATCATGATCTCACAGTTTGTGGGTTTGAGCCCCCCCGCCATCGGGCTCTGTGCTGATGTTTTGGAGCCTGCTTAGGATTCTCCGTCTCCCTCCCTCTCTCTCTGCCCCTTCCCTGTTTGCACACTCTCTCGATCTCAAAATAAATAAATAAATACATAAAAATAAATAAATAAATAAATAAATAAATAAATAAATAAATAAATAAATAAATAAATAAATAGGAGGGCAAAGTGGGAGCGCTGGGGTTAAGTGGAACCTATCGATTCCTTCTCAGTAACTTTTTCGCCTTTTTCTTTTTGAAATGAATGGCCGACGGGCTCTGAAAAAAATGCCAAGGCTTGCAGCTTCCACCAATGGCTACATTTTATCCAACTTTAATACAAGCATCAGCAAACAGAAGTAGGAATGTCCGTGGCACCCTTCCTGCTCTGCACACACCGCATGATCAGCGTGTGGTTCGTATGCGGCTTCTTCCTCCTGGCGGATGTATGGGGCCCAGGGGAGAAAGAGAAGGTAGGGTGAAGCAAACTCAGACAATTCAAATTCCACCGCATGGGCACCAACATCAGGAAAAATTTCAATAGAACAAATCATCCTGGGCTGAGAAACCTTGACACAGAGCCTCTGAAATCAAGGTCTCTGGAAAATTCAGACAGGAAAAGTTCTGTATATAGCATCACTGCTTTTGGCAGAGGACTGGAAAATTGAAATCAAATGCTGCAGTCAGGCAACTTCGAAGCAATTTCAAATAAGTACAGTCATAATTCATCTTCAGTCAAACAATGTGCGATTTTAATAAGAGCAACAGGAAAAATTCTAGAAGGAAAGAGCACTTCTAATTTCCATTGTCCTATAAACACTCCCTCTCAAGCAGTGATTTTCCCCCCACAGTTATGAAATGGGAATCTGATTATTGGAAAATGAGAAAAGGTGAACTATATTCTTCTATTCCAGTAGAGAAAAAGCATGATTATTTAACTCTTACATAATTCTGGGCAGAGGATATGTAAGCATGCTTATTTAGGTGACTTAGCAGAATTTGTGCTTCTTAGCCTCCTACCCCAGTAACCGAAAACATCCACCTAATAGGGGAATGTTCTTGGGGGGCCCAGGTCTCTTCTTGGGTTTGAGACAGGCTTGCAGGGTGCACCGTGCAAAAATATTTGACTTCTTTGTGTTTCACAAAATGGATTGGGGGTGGTATTTCTAAAACTATTTATGCAAGCCTCAGCATTGCTATAAAGGTACATAAACTTCCTCTAAAGTGCTATGTCATCCACAGAAATTTTGTTACACAATAATAACAACCATTATACCCGGGCATCTACAGTGGTGAACGTGACCCAAATTTGATTTGACTAACCATTTAGTGTTCACTAAGACTTCTCCCACTCTTAAAGGTTCTACTCTATACTAGGATCACCAGTGTTTTAAGGGAACAATAAAGCTTAAAAATTAAATGGTACAGAACAGGTTTTTTTTTTTTTAACTTTTTATTTGGGGATAATTATAACTCACAAGAAAATATAAAAATACTACAGAGAGGTTCAGTTACAACCTGCACCCAACTCCCCCCAGCAACCCTATTGTAACATGTAACTAAAGTACATTACCCAACCAGGAGACTGACAGTAGCATCATATTATTCACTGGGTGTTATTAACCAGGTGCAGAAATAACTGGGATTAGACTAGGTTTTTGGACCTAGGTTTTGGACACAGCAAGGGAAGAGGCAACTTGAATCGTTTGCATGAAACTTACTCTTGGAGGTAACATTCTTATAGGGAATTTGAGTTTGCTGTCATTTAGAGCTGGATACTTTGGGCAAATTACTTGTCACCGAGTTTCAGTTTGTTCATCTATAATTTGGGAATCCTAATGCTATCCAAGTAAGTTGTTACGAGTGAGAGTGGGATATATTAGGAACCCCCCAAAATAATAGCTTCCTTTATTCTTTCATGAGACTTCAGCTTCCGAGAATTTTTTTGGAGTCCCAGGTGGTCTAACAATCCACCTGGTTAATGTGCTTTGTTTGTTTCTTTTTTGCTCAGGCTGGTCCTGTCTCTTAGAGCCAACATCCCCAACATCCCTGACCAAGGTATATCCTTGGGAAATTTGAACTGGGAAGTTTCAACTCTAAGATGGGGCTTACTGCTTAGAAGCAGCCCCCTACCCAAGAAAGTGACTTGCAAACTTCAAGACTGCCATGCTTCACGAAGCCATCCTCCATCCAGCCACCTAGCTAGCCTGGACCCTGTGCTCCCGTAGGCCGGTGACTAAGCTGGGATTGAGGGCTGAGCTGAACTGTCATTGCATTCGCTTCTCTCCTCTGGCTCTGAGGGTTAGGACCCTGGAACAACCCTAAGGCTTTGACGCTGCAAGTCAGAAGGCGGAGGGATCAGGCAGTCCTTAATTGTAGGTTTTCCTTCTGCCTCCCTGACTACCTGCCACCCTGTGCAGGTGCACAATTTGCACTAATTGTAGCATTGGTCCTGAGGGTGACCATAAAACCCATATGGGCTCCTCCACCTCCTGGTTTTTATTGTGTCTCACAGTGATTTGTCTATCATAAGCCAACTGGGCAAATGCCATCCTTCATTCTCTTTTTGGTACACTGCCTGCCATGCCTTAATGCCCAATTAATAAAATCACAGAAATAACCCTCCTCTGGCCTGGTGTTCTGGAGGCAGCACTGGGCAGACAGTGAGACTGCTGTGGATTTCCTTAGAGCCTGGGTGCCACACAGAGGCCCCAGGGTCACTGCAGTGCTGGGTGGGAGATGGCGCGGACAGTCAGGGGGGACATGTGGGGTGTGTGGAGGAAGGCATATAGAGGGAAGAAGGGAAATTGGGGTGGGGGTGGAGGGGTGTAACTAGGATTAAAGGAAGCCTGAGGATTTTGTGAAGAGCTTTTAGCCTTCGGGCCAGACTATGTTTCGGGCCAGACTCTCAGCCTTGGCTCTGCCACTGACCAGCTGTGCACTTTGGACAAATTTCCTTAACCCTCCTTAGCCTCTATTTTCTCATCTGTAAATGGGGATAACACTACCCCTTAGATCATGTATCCCGAAGACAAAACAAAAGTAACAAAACTACCCACGCCCTCAATACACGGAAATGTAAATTCCCTCCAGACCCTAAGCTTCTAAAACTAGCCCAGCACCATTCTACCTGGAGCCCTTCGTCCGTCAACACTGCGGCACAGAGGGCCTACTTCAGTTCATACAGGCGTACAGATTCTGTTTCCGCTGACTTTTAACACTGGGCGTCAAGTCCACCTTGGGGAACATACGTGGACCGGGACCTGAGTAGCTGCAGGTGGCGTTATACCGAGGAAACTGAGGCAGGCCACGCCCCGAGACCCAGATGCCACCCTCGGACCGTCCGTTAACAGGTGCGAACGCCTCAGCCTCGGAAAAACAGGTGTTTTTTTTTTTCTTCTTCTTCTTCTTCTTCAAAGCAGCGGGGAACGTGGGGTGCTGGGGCTGTCCCGGGGCCAAAGGTTTCGCTCGCGGCCCTCGGGGAGGCTCGAGGGCGCGCGGGCGGAGGCAGGGGGGCGTCGCGGCGCGGGCGGGAGCGGGGCTCGTGGGCGCGCGGCCCCCTCCCCGCGCGGCGCCGCGGCCGCCAGGTGGCACCACGGCGGGGCCCGGGCGCCGCCCCGCGGGCGGGGCGCGGGGCAGGGCGCGAAGGGGTTAAAGAGTTGGCGGAGCCGCAGCCGCGGCTCTTCGGGGAAACCCACCGGGGCGCGCGGAGGAGGGAGCGGCCGTGGGCTGCGGAGCCCGGCGCCGCGCCGGGCGGGGGCGCGGCCAATCGGGCGGCGGGCCCGGCGCGCGCGGAGCCAGGCGACATGGAGGGAGGCGCGGCGCCCGGCCGCCCCTGACGCGCCGCTCCGTCCCGGTGGTCGGCGAGCCCGAGCCGCCCGGGGCCCCGCGGCGCGGAGATGAGCAGGTCCGCGGCGCTCCTCTTCTGCCTGCTGGGCTGCAACGTCTGGAAGGCGGGGACCAAGACGCTGCGGGAGCCCGGCGCCGGAGCCCAAGGTCGGTGCGCGGCGGCGGGGCCCGGGAGGCGCGAGGGCCGGCGGCCGGTGGGCTTTTGTGTCGGCCGCGGGCCTGCCGCAGCGGCGGCGGCGGGCGGGGAGGCTCTCGGGCCGCATTGTGTCGGCGGCCGCCGGAGCCCCGGCCGCAGCTTCGGCCGCCGGGCCTGCGGCGTCCCCCCACGCTCCCTGCGCCGCGCTCCCGAGGGGGCGGCGCCGCCCGGGGCCGCCGAGGCGCCCCCGGCAGAGGCTCTTTGCGGGGTCCGCGGCCGAGGCCGGAGGCGGTGCGGGCGGCACCAGCTGTTGCTGCTTCGGGGGGCTCGTCTGCATGCCTCCGAGGGTCCTTCCCTTTATGCCGTGGCGCGGACGCGAGGCTCCATCCTCCCCTTCGCCCCGGCCAGAGCGGCCGCCCCGGGGTCGCCGCCGCCCGCTCCCCCCCCCTCCCGGCCCCCCCCCCTGCCCTCTCGGGGCTCGGGTCCTGGAAGCCGGAACGCGAAGGCTGACCTCGGCCCTTTTGTTGTGGCGTGTTGGGGGGGTGGCCGCTGCCTCTCGGGTGCCCCCGGCGCCCTGGGACCCGAGGTCCGCGGCCGCTGGCCGCCACCAGCCTGCCACAGTTTGGGAAAGTTTGGGGGTCTCCTTCTCCTCCCCGTCCGACGTCTTTTCCAGGCGGTAAGGGATTTGCTCAGCGGCCCAAGAATCATCCCCAAAAGGGGAGACAGAACTGGGAGGCCTTAATCATTAAAGAAAAAAAAAAAAAAATCATTTCTAGGTCTGTATGTCGCCAGCTCGTGCCTTTTGTCTCATCTTTGGCCTCTGCAAATCTGCTTTCCAGACCTGGGAGTAATGTGGCCGCCTCTGAGAATGGCCACAAGCCTGTCTTTTGTTTTTAAAATAAGACTTTATTTGGAGGGGATCCCGAAGCTTCCTTTGCACGCGTGTGAGGGGACAAAATTGAGTGCTTCTCTGCTGCCTGCCTTTTCACAAGGGTGAGTGAGGCCGCCGCAACTGAGCATCAGCACCCACACCGGATCCAGTGCCCGGCCTCCCCCCGGGCCTCTCTGGGCTGTCGAGAGAGGGTTTCCCTGCAGCGGTGTAGACCCCCACCCCACCCCCACCCTCCGCCCACCGACTCCATGCCCCTGTCCTCTCCTGGCAGAAAGGTGTGTGTCCTGTAAGGTCTGCCCAGTGGATGCCCCCGCGCACACCGTCCTCCAGCACAGACCGTGCCTTCCTCCCTCTTCCTCACGCTAATAACCTCCTTCCCTTGTAACAAACACTCAGAGCTTGGATTGCCTGGGAGCAGAGAGCCGTGGGTGGGCTTCCGCCCGTGACGTTGTGACAGGCAAGGAAGGTTCTACGTAGTGGCCTGGGTTTAGTTTGTTACCTACATGTTGTTCGAAAGGTTTTCGCATTGGGCTCTTGCTGTATCATTTGCTGGCATCTCTTTCCTGCCTTGCTTTTTTCTGTAGCTATGACATAATAGAACCGTTATGAACTGTGTGTAAATTTAGTAATGTATATTGTGGAAAGGGGGACATTGACAAGGTACAAAAAGACCCATATGTCTCTTCAGTAGGAAATGAATGTTTAGAACATTAGATCATCGGTGTAGAATTGTAGTCTCTTTCATTAATATTCTACTGCTTCTTTGAATCAGCTATTTTAATGAATGTGATATTTGTGTTTCACCGAGGCCATTAATTCCAAAGAATGGGTTGAGTGTTTTTGCATTTGAAATAGGAATATATGGAAATATTAAGTTCATGTGCTTATAAAATAGGGGAAGACAGGGCCTCGGTTAAAAAAAAAAAAAAAAAGTCATGAACAAAACCTACTGCTGCAATTGGGTGAGGACCACACTAGACAGAGATTGGGTAACCAAACTCCCAGAAATGGAATATTCTATGAAGTGGGTGAAGAATGATCAACCAATGAGGATATTGATACCATGGTTTGAAGTGTCTTAGTCTATGGGATGGTTTGAATGGAGGATTAAGTGCCTTGGAATGCCCCCCGTCCCCCTGCCCCCCTGCACCAGAATTTAGTGCCATTAAGTAGAATGGCTTTTTAAAGTGTTGAGCCCAGGAGCTCTACCAGAAGTCAGGGCCTCACTATCACCTAGGTTTTGAGCTAGGACCGTTTTTAGGAGAGTGGATGGTTGGTCCTTTGACATTGGAAAGTAACCTTACCCCCACTGATTTCTTTGAACCCAGTCTTGTCTCTCGGCTTGTAACATAGTTATTATTTTTTTTAACGTTTATTGTTTAGGAAGAGAGAGCACGAATGAGGGGGTAGGCAGAGAAAGAGGGAGACACAGAATCTGAAGCAGGCTCCAGGCTCTGAGCTGTCAGCACAGAGCCTGACGCAGGGCTCAAACTGACGAACAGTGAGATCAAACTCACGAACCCCAAGACCACAACTTGAGCCGAAGTTGGGACTGCCAACCGACTGAGCCACTCAGGCGCCCCTGTAGCATAGTTTTTAAATTCACCTCTTCTCTATCTCCTGGATCTCATGCACAGTGAAGAAAAATGCTACATCTGATTTCACTGTGCAGTCCCACCACAGGTCGTAGATTGTTTTGAACTTAGTTGGTGCTCAGGTAGCGCTGAATGAGCGAAGGACTGAAGACAGTTAATAGCATACACTGTAGCACACTGTGGTGAAGTTTTAGAGGAAATCTTCAGTGTTTACCTTCTCGGAAACCTAATTTGTAAGAGTTTTGCTTTTATTATACAAATTGTTACTTGAATCATACTTTGAACGTGCATTGCACACATACCTTCTGCACCAACAGGGTTGAGAGATGACTTTAGGAAAAACTCCTCAGAGAACTGGAACACACAAATGTGTATGGTTTACAGTGGTGTTACAGTTACATTCCTGGGACTAAGTGACACTTCTGTATTAAATGAGTGTTGCTTCATCTAAGGCAATTAACATCTACAAAATTCCTTGGCATTGCTTTGCTCAAGATACTCAAATAAATTGCATTCAAGATACTTGAATAAATTGTACTCAAGATAGAATTTAAGATTTGGCTCCAGATTCTTTCTACTGTAGCTACTTTGACCCAGCAAAGGGCTTTCATAGACCGCGGTTGTCAGCGTGAAGTTTTGCTTTGCGAATCATGAATTTGAACTAGCTCTAGAATATGATTGCGTGTTTTCATTGTTCTCATCGAAGTTTCTCTAAAGTGTTTATAGTGTCTATTTTTTTTTTTCTGGGAATTTTACAGAAACTGTTATTCAATAGTACTGACTAATTTTTACTTTCTTAACCTCTTAGACAGCTGTGTATTGAGGCTGGCTTAATAGAGGGGGCTCTCCTTGGAGCGCAGTAAGCTGTGCAGATGTACTCCATAGAGATATTTTTGAAGCCCAGCACTGTTTTTACGTGCCAAAAGAAAGGTCAGAGCTAGGTTAAGGACTTCATGCTCAGACTTATATTGTATGATCTTTATTTTGCTGCTCATTATCTAATAGTGATGTATTTTGCAATGATGTGCTAACTTTATGTTCATCTCAGAAAAGCTACAATCTGTCATAACATTGGAGGTGAATGGTTGGCTGTCTTTCTTCTCTCCGAGAGGCCTGTTCTTTGCCAAATTCAAATTTCGGTTATTAGAACACCGTGATCAGTTGAAAACCCACGGAGCGATGGAAAATATCAGGAGGATCGTCCAACAGGCATGACTTATGCTGATGGTATAATGAGAACATAACATCTAAATAAAACTCCTGGGCTCGCGTCCTGGGAAAGTGTAGCGCTTGGATTTGCAGAGGCCACTGGACTTTGTTGCACACCAGGTGTGGGAACTCTGTTGGAAAAACAACAGCAGCATCTAGGTAATTTCTGGCAGAGGCTTTGAGATGACTTTATGGGTTTATATTTGTGTCCTATTTGTACTTTTCCTGTAACGCTTTGTAACATACAGCTTTCATGCTTAACATTCCGACCAGAAAAGGGAGGAAATTAGGTAGATTTCTCAAGTAGTAGGTTGCAAATGAAAGTACTTTCTAAGCTTCAGTCAGTTCTTTGTTCTAAAGACATTTCTAATATCTCTGTAAGTCAGACCGTACATTTGTATTCTTGTTGGGGAATACTAATTTAGTTATTTTAGTAAATACTCCACACGAAAAAGGCACACGCAAATTAAGTCAGACCACGGACGTGTATATTACTGAAGGAAACATTGTATAAAAATTTTTCAGAAATCTAGA
Organism: Panthera tigris; assembly: GCF_018350195.1. Lineage (NCBI taxonomy): Eukaryota > Metazoa > Chordata > Mammalia > Carnivora > Felidae > Panthera > Panthera tigris. The sequence continues at coordinate 14,058,658 of NC_056666.1, read as the reverse complement.
TGGAAAAATTTGTCCTGTGATGGCACCCACCTCCCGTACTTTGTGTGAAACATGCCTAATGGAAATCATCACATATTTCAATAATACTATTATAGTTTGATCAAGTTACAAAGAAGTAATTGGAAACAAGTCATTTTCATTTGATTTTACTGAATATAACTTAAGGATTTTTAAAGACCTCAGTACTGGCTAAATGCTCAGTTCCACCAAACGTGGAACTGAAATGTATTTTAAGTGTATTTTTTTAAGTTTAGTTTTCTTAGTAATCTCTACACCCAGTGTGGGCTTGAACCTGCAACCCCAAGATCAAAAGTCATATGCTCCTCCGACTGAGCCAGCCAGGTGCCCCTAAGTGTATTTTTTTAATTAAGCTTCAGCACTCTAAATAGATCAGTTAATTGTATGAAATAATAGTGTTTTTTTCTTCTTTTTAAAACAATTTTTTGAGTTTATTTATTTTGAGAGACAGTGACAGAGAGGAGGGCAGGGACAGAGAGAGAGGGAGAGAGGGAGAGAGGGAGAGAGGGAGAGAGGGAGAGAGAGAGAGAGAGAGAGAGAGAGAGAGAGAGAGAGAGAGAGAATTCCAAGCAGGCTCTGCACTGTTAGCACAGAGCCCACTGTGGGGCTCAAACTCACAAACTGTGAGATCATGACCTGAGCCAAAACCAAGAGTCAGACGCTTAACCAACTGAGCCACCCAGGTGCCCCTGAAATAATTTTTTAAACAATTGTACAGTGTGACCCCAACGTGTGCCCTACATTAAGTAAACCATTGTTTTTTGTAAAATGCAGCTGGTAAATAGGCAAAACGTGAGGCAATTAACCACTCTAGAAAGGCTTCATAATAAGCCCCCTAAACACAAAACAGTTCAGTCAGCATGTTTAAGGTGATTCCACCTTCCTCTGATCAAGCTCTTTGGAATGACTTCGCCATTTTCCAGTCCGTCTGCAAACATTTGCTCTTTTTTTTTTTCTTTCACTTACCCCTTACAGAATTTAATCCACATGGATTCCAGTAATTAAATCCTTTTATGTGGATGACTCCAATTTTTCTCCCTCTGGCTTTGACATGATGTCTTGGCTCTTTTTCTTTTTATCCGACAAGCTACTGGACGTCCCCCCTTCAGGACACTGAGTCTGCCTCCAACCTCCCCCAGCCCAGCACAGCCTAAGTTCTCTGTTAACTAGGCTTAAAATCTGGGCGTCTCCTTAGACTGTTTGTCTACCTTGTAGTCTATACAGTCAGTAGTCTTACGGGTGCTTTTATGTGGCACGTTTATAGAGATGTCTTTAGATCAAGATAGACGCAATTGTGTAGTACAGAAGGAACCTTGAGGTCAAGTTTATCCTCCTTGTTCTGGAGATGAGGAAACTCGGGCCGAGAAAACTAAGGTGATCTATGGTCACAGTGCTTTCTCCCCACACACATCCTGTGGAAGGTAGATAGAATAATGGCCCCTAGAGATGTCGATGTCCGGATCCCTGGACCTTTGAATATATAACCGCTGAAAGAGGGAGTTTGCAGAGCTAATTAAGGCAAGGGTCTTCAGGTGAGAAGATTAACCTGGATTATAATCCAAGGATTCTTAACCGGAGCGAGGTGGGGAGATCAGAGGGAGAGGAGATGTGAGCAGGGGAACAGAGAGACAGTGGAGATGCTTCACTGCTGGCTGTGAGGATGAAGGAAGGGCCGTGTGCCAAGGAATGCAGGCAGCCTTTGGAAGCTGGAAAAGACAAGGAAATGGATTCTGTCCCAGAGCCTCCAGAAGGAATGCTGTCTCACTGACATCTTCACCGTAGCCCAGTTGATACTGACTTGGGGCTTCTGTCCTGCAGAACTGTAAGCAGTAAAATTATGTTGTTTTGAGCCCCTGAGTGGTGGCAATTTGTTAATGGCAGCAATAGGAAACTGATACAGATACTGACCCCCAAGAACTGTGAAGAGAGCCTGGCTCCCATACAGCCCACCGTGGTGACGGGCCATTTGGGGGGACCGCAGCTACTGAAGGTAACATTTGGAGAAGAGCGTGGAGTTTTTGCATCTTCTTAACAAAAGTCTGCCAAACTGGAGCCATGGTGAGGATCCTTGGGGAGTACCTCACGGACCTCCCCCGCCCCACTATCACCAAACAACTTTTTTTCCCAGATGCACTCCGTGGGCTGTGACTTTTATTTGTAAGCAAAGTGCATGAAATCCTCTGCGTTCCTTCTAGAGTGGGTTTTATTCATATCTGCAGGGAGAATACAGAACCGCCCCCCCAAGCCCCCTGCCAAAAGCTAGTTTTAGAAGTCTTGCTTGCTTCTAAACTTGGCTCTAATTTTTGTTGAAACCTATCTCTTGGTTACTAAATGGGGTAAAAGGCCGCTGTGATCGAAGGGCGCCACCGGTGCCTTTGTATAATGAAAGGATAGGGGACCACTCCCCCTGGAATGGCCTCCCGCGTGTTGTGTGTTGTCTCGGGCTGGGCGCCCACCTCTGATACCTGTGCCTCTCGTCGGCGAATGGGCCCCAGTGCGGACAGAGAGCGGTGCGGTGTGGAACACCTGGGCACTGCACCTGTTGGGCAGCACAGGAGGAGCAAAACTGCTTGCTCTGCAGTTTCTAGCTCACCGGGAGCAACGTTCAGTCCAGTGTAGCCTAGAGAGGGGAGCTATATGACAGCTGGACAGGTCCCAGGGGAGCAGCTGATGGGGCCTCTGGTACAGAGGCGGGGATTCAAACCTCAGGGGCTGGGAGGAGGAGGCTGAAGGGTCCCGGTTGGAGGCTTCTCCCAGGGAACTGAACTCAAGAACAGAGAGGAGCTTGGCTCTTGTCGAGTTCAGGGCCTTGGTCTAAAGGTGAATAAGGAACGGAGAAAGGGAGAGAACCACTCAGTCATTTTAAGACCTCGCCTCACGTGAAGGCGTCACACTTCCCTTCCCGTTGTGTCTCATAAACGCTCCCTCACTCGCTCCTCACTTTCACGGTCGTGTATCCTCACCCTCATAAGGCACCTGTTGAAAGCATCCTGTCTTCTCTCTCTCTCTCCGTGTTGTGGTCTCTTCTTTCAACCCAGGCTCTCTCCACGTGTCCCTCTTCAAACACCATCGTATTCATGTTTCTCTCCTGCAGAAAAACATTTAATCCTTTCCTGTTGCCCAGCATGTAAAGTCTAAATTACTAAGTCTGGCCTTGACGACTTTCCTGCCTTTCCTCATGCACCTGCTCCAACCTTTGCGCCCCCTGCTTCACCAGCTTAAATCCCCTTCTCCAGCTGGAACATTCTGCTCATCACCCCTGGGTGACCACTGTGCGTCCTCACTTCCCTTCACCTCCTGCTCCGCTCTTTATGCTCTTACAACCCTCCATACGGAGCATGTGCCCTGTGAAGACTTATGTAAGTATGCAAAATACCTACTAGACAGAAGAGGGTTGGGGGGGACAGCATATTTTTGGGTAAGCTTGATTATTTAGAAATCCTCGGCCTCTGATATTTTACAGTCCAGCTGGAAGACAAATGGAAAAATAAATTAAGAAGGGCATCACCAAGGGACTTTTTTTTTTTATGTAATTAGGAAAGAGTCTCTTGAGTAAAGGTGAAAGCTAGTAACAGTTGTCTGACTAAACGTCCAGCTATAAGTTGTGATGTATATTTCTAGATGTTTCAAGGATTTATCCACAATGGGACACAGGAGGTTTTATTTTAGAGAGTATAAGCATGTGGACATCTCTCAGTGCTCTTAATGGTTATAAATTAGGTTAAGAGATGTCCTGCTGGGAATCAAATATTTACGCAGTGACAGCATTGATTGGAAATGTTGGTACTCTTGTCGGATGAAGCTCTGAAATAATAGTTACAGGACAATTAGGTTAAAACTCATATTTACTTAAGTGGAGAGAGATAAGGTGGTCAAATATAGATCTGATATGTTCATCCACTATTTCGAATCCTTAATTTTATGTAACATTTAAACACATACTCAGATATGAAAACTGATAAGATCTTTTGGATTTGGGGGGAGTAGCAGGCAGAACAGGAAAACCTGGCTTTTAGAAGAAGACACCTTTGAAGTAAGCATTGAGTTTATAAAAGGTGGGTTTTTCCTTTTGTTTTGTTTTGTTTTGTTTTGTTTTGTCTTAAGCTATACTGCACAGGGACAGAGAAATATGAGCTTGAGGAGGAAAGTTAATTATTTCCAAATCAGACGAGCATTTCATTTGCTTAGACTGACTTTTTTGAGCACAGGACTTGAATGGAAGACTTCCTGAATTTGTACTGAAGGAAAGGTTTCTAATGTAATTTTTAAAACATTTTTTAATGTTTATTTTTGAGAGAGAGAGAGAGGCAGAGAGTGAGCAGGGGAGGGGCAGAGAGAGAGGGAGACACAGAATCGGAAGCAGGCTCCAGGCTCTGAGCCATCAGCACAGAGCCCGATGCGGGGCTCGAACTCATGGACCGCGAGATCGTGACCTGAGCCGAAGTCGGACACTCAACCGACAGAGCCACCTGGGCGCCCCTCTAATGTGATTTTTAGTGTAATTTTGACAGAGCCGAACTCAGTCCCTCAGGGGAGCCACGTTATCCAAGCCGTCACCGGGAGCTCTGCCTCAGTGGATGAGGTGCCCGCTCCCCCTCTTCGCCCCTGTAGTGCCCGAGTGGGGTTGTGCTCTGCGTCCTGTGCACCACAGTCCACTGTGGAGGCTCCGGGGAGGAATTTGCTTGCACACGAATTCAGGTGGTAGTCAGAAGGCAGCCCCTTGCGGGTGGATAGCAGGCCGAGGCTCCTCTTTCCTTGCCCCTTGAGGCTGCCTGCAGTCCTTGTCCCCTTGCCCCTTCCGTTGCTCAACCGCAGCGACAGCACCTGGGCAGCTTTTCACACCTCACATCTCTCTCTGATTTCTCCTGCTGCTGCATCTCTCGGACCACAGCCAGATTGACCTCTCTGCCTTTGAAAGGGGCCCATGCGATTAGTTGAGCCCACCGGATAATCCGGGAAAGCCCATAACCTTAATCACCCCTGTAGTCTCTTTTGCCACTTGACCTAACGTATCCGCAGGTTCCAAGGGTGAGGGTAGAGATGCCTTTTGGGGGCTCCTGCCTGCTGTAGCCAGAATGTAGACGAGGGGTCACTGGGCAGAGAGGATGGGGAGGCAGATTTCCCTGCCGTCGAGGTCAGTGAGTGCGGGAGGGAGGACAGTGGAGCGCCTTCCCTTGGCGAGTCCCGAGGAGGGCTCTGGACGAGTGTCCCCTCTGTCCTTTCCTGCGCCAGGACCTTACAACTCTGACATGGACTCGTACACAAGGAAATCCTAAGACAGCTTGTGGGATCCCAAATGCCATGTTTAAAGTTGTCCTGAGTTTTCCTATTTTGTCTCTGAGAACTTGAAAGTGAAGTTTGTTTCCATAACTGTGATTTACTGAGTTCACTGAATGGTAAATATTTATGGGATCTCTATTATATTTAATGTTAAATCTGTGAAATAGTGGCAGACACTCTCTGCTTCCTTCACAGAAACGTGAAGAATAATAATGGCAATTAGCTAACGTGCACTGGGTGCTTACCACCTGCCAGACATGATGCTAAGTACCTGGATGGATTATCTTCTTTAATCTTCATATCGTTCCCGTGAGACGTAAATATACAGTAAGAGACAGAGGCCACTGTGTGACCGTAGGCAGCCTGCCCCCTGCCCTCAGACTGTGCTATCATAAGATTTGGAGGATTAAATTATAATTTCTCATAATTTTGATCCTGTGGCATTTTACCAGCATAAATAAGGGACTCTTAATAGGCCTGGTCGTTTTTATGCTGAAAAGACAAATCACCTCCCTTGTGTGGTCCCTGTTAGCCTTTGAACCATGGAAAGCAACCTCGAACGGTCATTTTCTGAGCGGCTCCTAAGAGCCGAGCTCTGTGCTTCGTGTTGTGTGGGGTCCAGATGTGTAGAAGCGATAGGAAGCTCCCACGAGTACCTCTCCTGAGCTCTTGAGGGAGGTCCAGTCGAGCAGGGTGGGACTTGGGGTAACACCCAGCTGGGCTTGGGGGAATCTCCTGGCTTGTGTTCAGAGCCCATTAGTTTTTGGCAAGACTATTTATATAACAAGAGAAACTTGTTAGGACCCAACAATTAGAGAGTTGGAGGTAGGGAAGGATGTGGTTGTTTGTAAAATAGTCCCGCAGGTTTGTTTGGATCCGTAAAGTGTGATGGGATGCCCTTGCTCTCCTTATGGCACCAAGTGAGGGCTTTACTCACTCTGAAGTAAGTGTGAAATACCGGTGTTTATTTGGTATTTGAATTTACTTGCAGAATTTTAATCCTTTTCACTCTTTGAAAAGACTTTATTCATTCCTCTTGGCTTATACAATGATCCTGAAAGTAAAGTTTTAAATGATGCTAATTATGGCACTGTAATAGATTTTTTTTCCAACTTATTTCATGAGCGTGTTTGGCCTTACAAAAAAATGGAAAGAATTTTACAGTGAAGACCCATACTCACCACTTAGATTCTACAGTTACCATTTTACTATTCTTGCTTTATTCCCTATCAGTTCATCTTCCTATCCATTAATCTGTCTTATTTTTTGATGCATTTTCTTTCTTTTAAAAAAAATTTTTTTTAATGTTTCTTTATTTTTGAGAGAGACACAGAGTTTGAGCGGGAAGGGGCAGAGAGAGAGGGAAACACAGAATCCAAAGCAGGCTCCAGGCTCCAAGCTATCTGCGTAGAGCCCAGTGCTGGGCTTGAACTCAGGAATGGTGAGCTCATGACCTGAGCCGAAGTCAGACATTTAACCAACGGAGCCACCTGGGCGCCCCTTTACTGATGTATTTTAAAGTACGTGTCAAATATATGCACTTTCCTCCAAGTACAATGGCAGGCATATCATTAATTAGGATTCAGTATTCCATTTTTTCCCAGAGGAAAATTTACATACAAGGAAATACACCAGTCTTAAGTGATGACATGTGTATATCTGTGCGAACCCAAGTCCCATCTTGATACAGAATATTACCATCATTCCAGAAAGTTCCCCCAGTACCCTCTCCAGTAAATCCCTGCCTCTGCTGCTTGGGGGCAAGCACCGTTCAGATTTTTTCCACCACAGGTTACTTTTTTGCCTGTTGTAGAACTTTCACATGAATGGAATCATACATTCCATACTCTGGCTTCATTATTTGCCATGAATAGTATTCCACTGGGTGAATATCTTACAGTTTATCCATTCTCCTCTGGATAGACACACAAGTCCTTTCTGGTTTTTGGTGGTTATATCGTTGCTGTGAACATTTTTATACATTTGTTCGTTCTTTGGGCATGTTTTCATTGTTCTTGGGAAGAAACCAACATTTCTGGGTTATAGGTAGGTGAATGTTTAGTTTCTCAAGAAACTGCGAGATGTTTTTCCATCATATTTTTCTATACTCCCACCAAAAATGTGTGAGAATTACTGTTGCACCACATTCTCACCATCATTTGGTGGTGTTGGTTTCTTTAGTTTTAGCCATTTTGGTGGGCTAAAATATACATTAGGTGGCTAGATCGATACATTAACAATGCAGTGCATACATTTCATTTTCCAGCTACAGTTTTCCAGGCTTTAGTTTTTGAGGAGTGTTAGAGCACTTTGAGAAATCAGCATTGTTTCGCCATTATGTTTATTTTTATTCTCAACAATGTTTTATTTATGCAGGCTTTAATTTTTCTTTGATAATTAAAGTCTATCACATGACCACACTACCTCCTCACTGAATATCCCATCTGATCATGTAGAACCACGTTATCGCATACCTACCAAGTAAGCCGTGGTACATGCCTGTGCATCTGTGTACGTGAGGATGTGTATGTGTGTGTGTGTGTGTCAGGATAGAGAAGGAATGAGAGAGAAAAAGAAAAGTAACCCTTCCAGAGTCTAACATTTACATACTGCTCAGGTTAGATAGGTTAATATAGGACTAGAGATTATACCGGACTGTTTCGATACTTATTCTCTTTAAAGGAAAGCAAATGTATATGCCATTTACGTGTAAGAATCCATACACCCAAAGAAGTGCCAGGATCTCTTCATGACCAGGCAGCTTCTAGGAAGTTTCTTGGGATACTTTGTTAATAACCCTTTTGAGTCAGTAGTGTATTGAGTCGGTTCCTCAAAATTAGAATACTTTGAATATTCTAATAGCCTCTTTTAATCAGTTAAGATAGTACAGTTCCAAATGTATTCATTCACAAAAGCCAGAAAAACTTTGAATCAGAGTTGAACATACCAAGAGAGCATGGGAGAAAATGAAATTCCTTGAGATTGAAGAAGCTCCCCTAATGACTGGGTATATCCTTTGGAAATTTAGACAAGATATCATCGTTTCCTTCTATCCTTTGCTTATGCCATTAACCTATACAAATATACATTTGACACTTCAAGGGAATGTGCATGTCTACCTGCAGATTTTGTGGGGCTGGGCTATTCCAGAGATCCACGTCTGGGATTAGGGAAAAAGTGGGTGTTTGAGTCAGGTCCTCTATTTTTCATTTCTGCTTCTTCCCTCATGTGGCCTCTTCTAACTTTTAGTCTGTTTCTGAGCCGCCTGCCTTTTAGAAACTATATCCGTGCAAAGAACAGTGAGACCTGTGTCCGGTTTCCCCGCTGTATATACTGTTGCCTTGTTAGTAAAGCTTCTCTCCTCAAGCCCTTTGTCTGGTTTCTGTGAACTTCTGCACAGACAGATAGAATTAGTGGCATAAATAGCCCCTCTGTTTAAATTAAAATAGAGATTTCATAAAAAGAGAAGTTTTTTCCAAACTTAGAACGTTTTCTTGTTTCCTCACTCATGAGATACATTTGTTTCCTCTGATTCCTGAGTATGGAATCTCAGAGCCCTGCGTTTATACATTTGTTTCCTCTGATTCCTGAGTATGGAATCTCAGAGCCCAGCGTTTATTCAGTGTTTACTGTGATAGAAAGTTGTTCTCTGGGAGCTGCTGGCCCCTTCTATTATGTTTTTGATATTAAGGAAGTCTGTGGTTATTCCAAGTTAGGAAAGCACAATAGGATTAGATAAATGCAAGTCCATTATTGCAAATATCGCAGTACGAAAAGGCGGTATCTGCTCAAGGATGACCTAAAAGAAGTTGCTTGCGTTTGATGTCACTCAATTAAAATATTCCCATCTAATGGGAGGTTGGAAGTAAGTGGCTTTTAGATGTCTCTTTCAGAACAAGGTTTTTCAATTTTTGCTTGGGTGATTGATCTCTTTCTTTGTTACCATCTGCTGTCCATGTTTTTGAATGTGCGATAAAGCATATGGGAAAGGAATAGAAAAGTTAATGCATTCAACTGGTGAGGGTGGAGGACAGTGTCTGCAGTCTGGTCAAGTTTACAGCCCATCTGCGAGCACAGGGAGCCCTTTTAAAACGTAGCTTTGCTCTCCAGGCTGTCTGTGCAGAGCCCCCTCGGTCCACCGCTTGTCCAAATGTCACCAGTACGGCTGTGGCGAAATTAGGTCTCTCCTTCCAAAACTATATCACTTGGTGCATGGGGCATATACTCAGTGCACAGTTTTGTGGGTACGTTTTTTCCTTTACTGTAAACTTAAAGACTGCCTAGTGAAATTAACCTTAGAAAGTGATCCTTTGATTCAGCTCGCTCACCCCTTGGCAGCACAAACCGTTAAAATGACTTTTAACGCCACTTTGTGTTTTGATTCTTGTGCCGCAACGTAGATTTTGAGTTAGAGGTAAAATTGATAGAAGTCTCCCATTGTGTTCTTTCCCCACTACTGTTTGGAACAGCTTTGTTTTGTTTTTTTCACCATCTTGAACCTCATTTGCCTTTTCAAATTTAAAAATAAAATCATTGCCTTATAAAGATTTCAGTGTCTTAATGGAAACCTATTAGATGTTGCATTAAATATTAAACTGAGACATTCTAAATCAGTACACGTAAAAGTAATACATAAATGCTAAGTAAACAAGAGAAAGGAGTTAATGGCTTTCAGACTAGGATATTTTTTTATGTGCACCGATTAGATAACATGTTAATTAAGGTGGAACTATTCCCTGCTTATGTCTTCCCATTTGTTTGTTTCGTTTTTAATGTTTATTTGTTTTTGAGACAAAGAGCATGAGCAGGGGAGGGGCAGAGAGAGAGGGAGACACAGAATCCGAAGCAGGCTCCAGGCTCTGAACTGTCAGCACAGAGCCTGACGGGGGGCTCGAACCCATGAACTGTGAGATCATGACCTGAGCCGAAGTCAGATGCTTAACCAACTGAGCCACCTAGGCGCCCCCATATCTACCCATTTCTAAATTCAGAATCCTTAAGGAGACGTTTACATGAGAGAAAGGCCTGGCAAGTTAGATACTTCTTAAACTTCTTTTCCTCTTAGCTGCTTCATGGCAGATGAACCACTCTTTATCCATCCTCCCATCCACCCATCCACGTACCCAGCAAAGAGTCTCTGCTGTCCTTACCTCTCACCACCGGAAGGTTGATAATACTAATTTCTTAAATTGCAGATTTTCAAGTGCTTTCAGGTCCGTTATCTTTTTACTCCTCATAATCCTGAGAGGTATCAGGAAAGAGATTATTCCTTTCTGTGTATGTGGGTGGGGGAGCGTGGCTTGAAGTCATGCACTGGTACAGCACGGAGATGATAATCCCACACACATGCTCCTCCTCTGTTCTCTTAGAGTGTCTCTCTCGGCTGCTTTAGACGCTCACACTCACTGTTTCAGTCATGATTTCTGCTCAGGGATTCTCCAGTCTGAGCCACCCAGTTTCTGGGCAGCCGTCATGCTCCCTACCAAGTAGAGCTCACATATTTAATAATGAAAGTGGGCATTATCAGTCGCTTCTTATGGTTCCATGCTCTGGGGATCCAAAGATAATTAAGCCCCCACTTTTCAGGAACTCGAGCTCCTATGGGAGAAGCACAGATAAACAAACCACTGTAGGGAGGAGCAAAGCATAGAGGGATGCGGAGGAGGAAATAACTAACTGGGCAGTCAGGGAGGCTTCCCAGTACAGTGGCTTGTGAGGTGGAGTTTGAAGGCTAGGAACCACACAGAGAAGGGGAGGAAGGCACTCCAGGGCCACGCCACCATCCATATGAATTGTAGCTTTTTTGTAGTTTATAAAGCATTTGAAAAAGACTTTTTTTTTTTTTTTTTTGGCAAAATGACAGTGGAGTTGCTGAGCTGCTGGTAAACTCCTGTCTCCTGCTTCCTGCAGGGGCATAATGAGTAGTGGGTATTCTTCTAGGTCTGTGAGCCAGGCGCCTTGTCTCATCTATCTTCCTCACCCGAATTATTACACATCCCCTTTTCTCATTGATTCTGCATGGTTGGTCAGTCTTCAGCCAGATATCCCAACATCAAAGGGACTGGTTTTCTCAGTATCACTCGTCTCAACTCTAGCCCCTGCTAATCTCATGGAATTTATTGAGGACACAGTTAGTCGCCTTTGTTACTGAGCTCCTTTACTGTTTTTTTTTAAGTTTGTTTATTTTTGAGAGAGAGAGAGCACGAGCAGGGGAGGGGCAGAGAAAGAGGGAGAGAGAGGGTCCCAAGCAGGCTCCGAGCTGTCAGCATGGAGCCCGACATGGGGCTCAAACCCACAAACCATGAGATCATGACCTGAGCCAAAGTCAGATGCTCAACAGACCGAGCCACCCAAGTGCTCCTACTTTCTTTTTTTTTTCTTTAAGTTTATTCATTTATTTTTCAGAGGGGGATGGGTGCAGAGAGAGAGAATTCCAAGCAGGCTCTGTGCTGTCACCGTGGATCTTGATCTCATGAACTGTGAGATCATAAGTTGAGCTGAAATCAAGAGTTGGACACTTAACTGACTAAGCCACCCAGGTGCCCCTACTTTCTTTTCTTCACTCTTGTTCTGCTCTTGCAGTGGAGTTAAGGGAAAGTGCCCCACCACAGCAGCCAAAAGGGTATGGAAAGTTCGAACTCTTTAATGGCAACTTTGGCAGCGGAAGAGACTTTGAAAATTGTTGAACATCACCGCTTACACCCAGATCTTAGTTAGTTTACATGGGGTTATTGAACATTGCACTGCGTCTCTTTTCAGGGACTAAAAATGTTTGAGATAAGGAAGCTGATGCTGATTCTTGTTGGGATGGGGTGCGAGGGACCTAGTGCCCAGAGAAGGTTCCTCCAGCGGTCCTCATGGAAGCCATGGTAGAGGCGTCTCCATGTGGGGAGTGGCTTCTTGAATGGCTTCAGGAGTGGCTGGAAGGTTCATTGGATTCTCTTTGCTTTTGCAGGAATTGAAAGGGAAGGGGCAGAGTGTGGTAGGGAGAACGTACAGTTTAAGTGCTATTCGCTCTCTCATTCATGGATATTTATTAATCCTGTCCTGTTACTTGTCAGACAGTATAAAATAGACTCACGATCCCCACTGCACCAGTTTACAATTTCGTGGATGCAGTTAACTCTTCAGTGAGTGGGACTGCTGTTTCAGATGGAAACGCATACCTAGGCCTGTTGTAGAACACTGTCTTTAGTGTGAGCTGTGTGCATATGGCCTTGTTCTGTGCTGTGTACCGCACCGGCCCCAGCTCCTTCTGTTTCTAATTACATGTCATTTTTCTAGGTAGTGCTCTAAGTGACTTCCTAGCTTGCTCTGAAACCCAACAGGTTTGCTAATAAGCCCATTGCAATTGTCACACACACACACACACACATACACACGCACACACACACACACACAAAGAGAGGGAAAGAGGAAAGAGAAAACAAAAAAATTATATAATCCTATCTAAAATTGAAATTGGGAAATATTTTCCATTTCCTCCTAGCCTATTACTGTACATAATTTAAAATTGACACTGTTTTAGGGGCTAGCATGAAGCCAAATTACTTTGAAGAATTAAGGCTAATGGATAAAGAAAAGGCAGACAGGGGCGCCTGGGTGGCTCAGTCGGTTAAGCAGCCGACTTCGGCTCAGGTCACGATCTCACCGTCCATGAGTTCGAGCCCCGCGTCGGGCTCTGTGCTGACAGCTCAGAGCCTGGAACCTGCTTCCGATTCTGTGTCTCCCTCTCTCTGACCCTCCCCCATTCATGCTCTGTCTCTCTGTGTCTCAAAAATAAGTAAATGTTAAAAAAAAATTTTTTTTTAAATAAAAAAAAGAAAAGGCAGACAGCTTTATGGCTTAGAGCAAAGGTGAAATAAAACTGAAAGAAGTTATAAAGTGAAACGCCAATATAATCAAAGTAGCACTTGATAACTTTCTGAGGCTACTTGCCCAGGCTCCGTGGAACCTTTGGGATGGGGAGCCAAAACAGAAAGCCAGTTCTCACCACTGCTTCCCAAATTTGAAAGCAGATACGAATCACTTGCTGGTCTTGTCAGATTCCGGGTCAGTGGGTCTAGTGTGGCCCCTAAGATGCTGTAACTCTTACCGTGCTGCTGGTCGCTGGACCACACTTGAATTAGTGAGGTTGTTCACTGCCCATCCTGTCCTAATATTTAGGGACAGGCAGAAGCAGACCCAGGAAGCCATCGATTGAATCTGGCTACTTTTTCCTCAGATTTTTAGCCTTGCGGTTTAAGAAAGCTACCTAGAAAATGTATTCTCACCTTATTCAAAGCCTACGTTCAAGAGAGGTAGCTGGTTTAATATGTTCAGGTGTTGGGGCGGAACCCACATCACTTGTGACTTAGAAGGAATTGCGGGCCTTTTTTTAGGTAAGAATTCCCACTCGGTTACTTCATTCATACAATTAAAATATTCATTCATCATGTACTAACTGTGTAATGAAAACCCTGCGTAGCTCTGAGTGACTTTTGGTTTGATTATCTTTAATTTGCCTGCGGCCCGTCTCCAGCCGTGCTGCATATAGTTTTAAGCCAGTAAAAACTATTTCAGGGCAATAGAAACACTGATACCATTCTGATTCTTGTTTATATTTGACGCTGAACTATCTTTTTATACCTTCTTTTTAATAATTTTTAAAATTTAGGGGCGCCTGGGTGGCGCAGTCGGTTAAGCGTCCGACTTCAGCCAGGTCACGATCTCGCGGTCTGTGAGTTCGAGCCCCGCGTCAGGCTCTGGGCTGATGGCTCAGAGCCTGGAGCCTGTTTCCGATTCTGTGTCTCCCTCTCTCTCTGCCCCTCCCCTGTTCATGCTCTGTCTCTCTCTGTCCCAAAAATAAATTTTAAAAAAATGTTGAAAAAAAAATTTTTTTTTAAATAAAATTTATTTACTTACTCTGAGCTAGAGAGCACAAGTGAGGAAGGGGCAGACAGAGAGAGGGAGACTGGATCCCAAGCAGACTCTGCCCTGTCAGCACAGAGCCTGATGCAAGGCTCAAACCCACGAACCATGAGAGATCATGACCTGAGCCGAAACCAAAAGTTGGATGCTTAGCCAACTGAGCCACCCAGGCTTCTGTACCTGTACCTTCTTTTTAATTGGAGTACGGCTGTTATAAACAGTAAAGCTTGCACATTTTTATCGGTTTTATGTTAGTATATGATCTTTAGTTTTGTGTGGATTGCATCTGGAATAAGTCACTTATTGCCTGCTGTTTGGGCTTGTTTAAATAAAGAATAGCTGACCACTGTTACTCAGATACAGAGTCCCTTTTTTCCCCATAATTTTTTTTTTTAATGCTTATTTTTGAGAGAGGGAGAGACAGAATCCGAAGCAGGTTCCAGGCTCTGAGCTGTCAGCACAGAGCCCAACGTGGGGCTCGAACTCACAGACAGTGAGATCGTGACTTGAGCCGAAGTCGGATGCTCAACCGACTGAGCCACCCAGGCGCCCCTCACCCGTAGTTGTTTTTGTTTTTTTTTTTAAGGGCTAACTAATGACTAGACTTCTGAGTCACTTTATTCGAAAGACATGGCTTTTGCACCACACTCAGATACCAGCAGCAGGCTGTGCCTGCCACCCCAGCCGTGTTTTCGTCTCCGTCCCTGTGTGGAAGGTGGGTGAGGCCCTGCTGAGGCAACGAAATTCCTAAGTGGCCTTTTTGTAATTTATCTCCCTGGAGATTCTTGGCTGCCTGCAGAGTCCCAGAAGACCTTCAGGGGGCCGGTAAAATGATGATCCGTGTGAGCATTTGACATTCCACCTCACGAGGGTTGTATGTATTTCTGTTCTGTGCTTTTAAAAGTAGGAGGTAGAGTTGGGTGCCCCCGTCCTTTTCCTCTTGAAACGTTCATCTCCTTGCCTCCAGAAGAAGTACCACGTGTCCAGATGAGAGCCTGGGTGCTCAGGAGTGAGCTCTAGGCTCTACTGGGCCGGGCTTGTCGGCCGCAAACCAGGTTCCTGGAGGGAGTTGGAGGGGGAGGAGGTTGAGAAAACCCCCGAGGCCTGGCCCATCGCATTCCAGCTTTGAGCCCGGAGCTGTGCAGTCAGCACGTCCCAGCCTGTGGCTCTGTCTCTCATCTTCAGCAGATCTGGAGGCCTTTCCCCCGACGAGGACATACCTGCGAAACAGCCCCCCCGCCCACGACCCCAGAGCCCCCGCGTACGATTTCTTCCATTCCGCTGCCAGGAATGCTGCGGTCTGCGCTCAGTGTCCCCACTTGCTCACCCCCACATTCACCCTGTAACCCTCTGCTGCCCATCCCCCTCCCCCACCACTCCTCAGGGACCCCTTTTGCCACAGCCAGCGCTCATTCCCCGGCCCGCTCTCCTCTGACACCGGTACTTCTGTCTCCATGACATGCGGCCCAGCTTCCATGGCAGAGGCGTCTCCTGGCTGGTCTCCTGCCTGGGCTGCCCTTCCTCAGTCCCCATCGGGTCTCCCCTTTCCTCCTCTTCCTCTTGAGAGAAAGCTGTGACCTCGGGCTCCAGCCCTGAACCCCTCAGAGCATCTGCTCCACACTGGGGCCCATTTCCAGCTGTCAGCTGATGGACCCCCAGATCTCCCCTGACTGCCCCCAGGGCAGTCCTCCCCGCTTCCCCCTGAGCACCACCTGGGCTTTACTGGCCAGGGGTCTTCATTCGTGGTTGTCCAACATGCTCGCTGTGCTGCACCTTCGGACCCACCCGCCCCCCCACCCCCCTTGCCCGAGGGCTTTGTACTGACTCATCTTTGCTCTTCCTAAAGCCTCAGGCATCCTCCCCTTCGGGAGCCATCTCTGGCTCCCCCTTTCCCTTCCCGAGTCTGTGTGCATACCTTTGCTATTCATTCAACAAATACTTATTGAATGGCTCCGTATTCCTGGCACTGTTCTAGGTGCTGAGGGCACAGCAGAAAACCCTCCCCGCCCGGTACTGAGCAGTTGTGTGGTACACATGGGCAGTCCGTCCGTCTCTCCTTGAGGCCGGAACTGCCTCCCATCTGGTCCTCAGTGTCTTTGCTGAAAGAGCAAATCCGGTAAGGCCAGTTTTCTCCTCTTTCCACTGTGCCTTTCCTCCACCTCTCTCAGGAGCGAAAACAGGAAAGAGAACTTCATAATCACAAGATGAGCCAGATAAAATTGCATCACTGTTTCTGGTTTCTGCATCCAGTTTGTTGAATTTTCGTGTGTGAGCGTGGTACAGAGTGTGAGTTGAATGCTTCCTTTGTTTGATAAATTTGCTCAGCTGCGGCCCACAACGAAAGTTTCTCTTCTGCTGTGTCCTTTGTTCGGAGCTGAAGAACCCCGTTCTTTGAAAAGTCACTGAGATGGATACTCTGCTTATATCTTATTCTAGACAGCCCCTATGCCTGGGACTACCAAAGCATTTGTGGGAAACAAAACGCAGCGTTTTCAGCTGTTTTTATCTTGTAATACCACCATCCCTTTTTCCCAAAACAAACTCACACAAATTGACTTTGGGACCATTAGCACTGGAGCTGCAGATAAACTATGGACACCCGGTTGAGTGGCATTTCAGACACACAGTGAATAAATTTTTAGTATAAGGGTGCCCAAATCGTGCATGGAACGTAATTACACTAAAAATTATTTGTTGGTCATCTGAAACTCAAGCGTAACGGGACATCCTACATTTGAGGTCGCTAAATCTGGCAACCCTGACTGCCAGCAGAAGGCACTTGTTGGGATTAACCGTCTTTTAGCTCTCCTTTCAGTCATGGTGACTTTCCAAGGGACGTCGTCCTCATATTTGGTGAAGGCTCCTGCCTTTGCCGACTATAATCGCAGCCCCACCTCTGAAGCACTTCTCAGCCCTCATTAAGCGGGAGGAACAGTGACAGGCACGTCTTTCAGCTTGGAGGTGTGGGACCAGCTGTGCCAATGTTGTTTGGTTGGGAAGGTGAGGTCACAGATGTGAACCCAGTCTTCGGTCCTCGAGGCTGCTTGCCCTCTACAGACGTGGAAACAGTCCGATAGGCAAATATATTCAGTTTAGCTCAGCGATAATTTATTACGTATTGGTTTGAAAGGCAGAGAGGGAGAAACCGTGTCCCCCTCCAGGATGCTCACGGTCTTGGGAGGAACAAGCATTTCCAGTGGGGCTCAACCCTGGGTGGACGTTATAATTACCCAGGAGCATCAGCAGGATTCACCCCAGAGACTCTAAGTTCGAAGTCTAGGGGGGCCTGAATATGGGTAGTTTTTCCAAAGCCCCCCCCTCTGATTCTGTGTCAGCCAGAGCTGAGACGTGCTGACTTTCATCTTTGTGTCTTGTCTTGAAATATTCCCCGAGTGTCAGCGTGCAAATAAGGGACAGAACCTCTGCTTACGGAGTAAACACAAGGCAGATTTAATGCTGGGCCGTGACTCTAAGGTTGGGTTTCTAAGCTGTTCACGTAATGGCCCAAATGGTCAGAAAGTCATGTGTGTGCCAAATGCATTTTAAAAATTATATATAAATAGGACTGGAGAGGGTCAGACTTGGCATCCTGGAGTCCCTCAAATCACGGTTAAAATTTTCTGGGAGCTGTAGTCATGTTTATTGCCATTTGTCATCACCCCTCAAGACTTTTAGCAACGGGATACGGTTGCAGAACTAATTAGGAGGCACCCTGACTGGCAAAGAGTCTAAATCGGCAGCCTGGCTCCGCCGTTCTGCGTGCGACAAGCTCGTAACAGTCAGCGCTGGCATTTAATTATACTCGACTTTCCATTCATCACTTTAACCGTCCCAGGTTAACGCCACTACAGTTACATCGACACACTGCACAGAACGAAGGATTGATGATAAAAGTCTTGAGGGGTGACTCCCGGGGTAAAGTGGGCTGGTTTGGTCAGCAGACCGCCTGCGGCTTGCACCTCGCATCACTGTGTCTCCGAGTGTCCTTGAGGACCTCCTGCATCTGAATCCCGGGATGCTAGTTAAATATGCAAATCCTGGGCCCTGCCTCACAGATCAGGACCTCTGGGGGTGGGCCTGCAAATCCTGGACATAGTCCCTGTGGTCCCGATGCTGACATCACGGGGGTTAATCCGAGCAGTATTTTGAGCGTGGCAGACTCAGAAGTCAGACGGAGATAGAAGCCTTCCATTATGTTATTATTGTTGTTGTCGTTACTGTTACTGTTTATGTGGACCTCCCCCTGTTTGGGGGGGCAGCGGCGTCTGACTCTTTGTGCATCAGGGTCCCTTTGCCTCTGTGATGTGCCTGAGGATCTCATGAGCATGCTCAGAAGCACAGGTATGTCCCGGGTTGTCTCCAGCTCTGTGGAGTAGCTGACAAGGTGTGCAGAGCTTGTCTTTCTGAAAGCCGTGTTGCCATGGTATCACTTTCCCCCCTTGATTCTTTCTTCCTGTTGCTTTGAAGGCAGATCGATTTTTTTTTTTTACTATGAGCAGAGCCTTCCCATTTAACTCACAAGTAATTACATGTATCTTATCATAGATCTTCATTAATGTACAGTGGAGCTAAAAATAGGATAGTGGGTGTTACCAGCAATTGGGAAAAAACTAAGGAAACTATTAAATAAAGTTTTCAAAATGTGCCTTGTGAAGCCTCTTTTTGCTAATGTGGGTTTTGTACTGATTTGGAGAATGGCTTCTAAGTGTAGCCTTCGGTCTGCTGAAAACAGAACGTGTTACGCTCATCAGTCACCTGGACCAGTGGTTCTCAAGTAGGACTTTCTGTGAGCCAAGCAGAGGTGTTTTAATACCCAAAATGGAACATTTGGGGCTTTTTCCAGGTTGCACTAGAAAATATTATAGTTGAAAATGTTTCTAGTCCGTGCTGTTTATCTCAGTGAGAGAACCTTTGATAAGATGAGTCCTCCCTTACCCCGAATTATAAACTTACTTCAGGTTTGATGTACCTACGACTCTGTGCAGATTCCACTCCCACACCTAGACGTTCTGCCACCTGCGCAGTTCGTCACCCACTGGCGTAAGCAAATTTAAAAGCATTAGGCTCGGGGCACCTGGGTGGCTCAGTCAGTTGAGCATCCCACTTCGGCTCAGGCCATGATCTCACAGTTCGTGAGTTCGAGCCCCATGTTGGGCTCTGTGCTGAAAGCATGGAGCCTGGAGCCTGTTTCAGATTCTGTGTCTCCCTCTCTCTCTGCCTCTCCCCTGCTCCCTCTCTCCCTCTCCCCCCGCCCCTCAAAAATAAACAAACATTAAAAAATTTATAAAAAAAAAAAAAAGAAAGAAAATACTGATACATGATTACAAATTAGATCCACCCTCCCCCCTTCCCCATCTCAGACTCTTGCTTGTTTTTCTGGCCCCATATCAGCTGTCATCTTCTCATATGACTTATCTGTAGGGTCCCTTAGCACTTTGTGCAACCTCCATTACATCACCTGCTGTGTTTCATACATAATGTGCCCCTCGCTGCTCAGTTCCCACTATCTATATATACTCACTATCAAGACCTGCAGAATTGTTTCTCCTAAATTCATGGTCTTGAGTGAAAGCCCAGGTACCGTGTACCCCACCGTGTACACAAGTCTGTGCAAGAGGCTGTAGGGTGGGCTGTAGGTCCCAGCCATTCTCCTGATAGGATGCCGACTCAGGGTGTTTACGAGCATCGTGCCTGGAGTTTGCCAGTTGCTTGACTGTGGGAGCTGAGGACAAAGGCGAGGATGGGCACTGACCTGGGCAGCAGGGCTTCTGGCATATGGTGGGTTCAGCGTTTGCAGTTTGGTTGCTCAGACAGAGTCCAGAGTTCTGCAGCATGTAGGACTCTATAATGTTACTGTGGCAGAAAGTTCACTGTTGTGGGCCATCAGTCTGGTGTGTGACGGGAGTCTGGTCGGCGTGAGGGAGGCCAGCAGCTCTGTGCGCACAGCGGCCCGTCCTCCCCGGCCTTTGCACATGCACAAATACAACAAAATCCCTTCCCTCCTCTTCCTTTTATTATTTTTTTTTAATGTTTATTTTTGAGAGAGAGAGAGAGAGAGTGTGTGAGTGGAGGAAGAACAGAGATAGAGGGAGACACAGAATCTGAAGCAGGCTTCAGGCTCTGAGCTGTCAGCACAGAGCCAGATGTGGGGCTTAAACTTAGGAACTGTGAGATCCTGACATGAGCCAAAGTCTGAGGTTCAACTGACTGAGCCACCCAGACGCGCTCCTGCCTCTTCCTAAAAATTAACTCTTGAGTATCCAGGAGTCCATACTGCTAGGAACAAATGAATGAACGATTGAATGAGTGAGCAAGCGAGCAAGTGAGTGGAGGAGACACATCCCTTATACAGAAGAACCGAAATAAGTGAGGTCACTCTTCTGCTGTCAAGGTCACAAAACCTCCAGCCCCTCACGTATGGGTTGTGGAAAGGAGAAAGTAATTCTACGATTACTTGTTTCATTAGGAGGAACTGAACAAACAGGCAGGTGACAAAGGTCAACATCAATAGCCGTGTTGATAGTACCCTTGATGTGACAAGAATGACACTTTCCTTCTGGGGTCTTCCTCCTTACACCCTTAATCCCAGTCTAACCGTGAGAAAACACTTCACAAACCCAAACTGGGGGCATTCTACAAAATACCCAGCAGTACCCTCAAAACTGTGCCCAGGTCATCAAGAACTAGGAATGTCTGAGACACTGTCACAGCCAAGGGGAGCCTAAGGAAATATGACAACTAGATGTGATGCGACTCCCTGGATGAGGGCCTGGATCGGGAAAGGGACATTAGGGGGCAACTAAAGAATCTGAATAAAGGAGGAGCTTCGGTTAATGACAGTGTGTCAGCATTGGTTCATTAATTATAACAAATGTACCAGATTTTGCTACAAGATGCTGGGTAAAAGCTATATGGGAACTATCTCTACTGTCTTTGCAATTTTTCCGTAAATCTAAAACTGTTCTAAAATCACATGTCTTAAAAAAATAAAATAATCCCCAAGGAGGAAGGTAACCGTTGGTGCTGGAGATAGAAGTAAGGTGGTTTTAGAAGGTGATGCCTATTAGCTGAAAATACAAGTTTTATGGGAGAAAATATATGCCATATACCATAATCAAATTTAGGGACTCTTAATACTAGCAGAATATATTCGTCACAGATGTCCTCGATCTCTTTTACTTTGATTTCAGGGAAAATGTATATAACATTTTAGGTTACTATCGTGAATTTATTGTTTTATGGGCATCAACAAGCAACAGAAGCAAAAGCAGAACCATGACTTTGCTAATTGCTATTTCCTTTATTAGTTGGCATTCATTTTTCAGTCTGACATCATATCAGAAGTATTGTTTATTTTTATACGTATTGGGAAAGAGCATGCAAAATAGTGACTGTTCTCCCCAGCAGTTCCAGGTCTGAATCGGAACAAGATGAAATTTGGCTGGTGGTGGGAAGGGTATCTACCAGTTTTAGGATTACGGAACTATTAGCGTTTCCCCCTGTACAAAATCTATTTTTTGCACATGGGAGATCCAGGCATGAGCACTTAGTTCCTATAGCTCTTTATTTTTTTATTTTTTTTAATGTTTTACTTATTCTTGGGAAAGAGAGAGAAACAGAGCATGAGCGAGGGGAGGGGCAGAGAGAGAGAGGGGGACACAGAATCCGAAGCAGACTTCAGGCTCTGAGCTATGCAGGGCTTGAACTCACGAGCCATGAGATCGTGACCTGAGCCGAAGTCAGACGCTCAACCGACTGAGCCAGCCAGGGGCCCCTCTATAGCTCTTAAGTTTTCACGATCAGGTCACACTCATCTGAATCAGACCTCAGAGTTAATTGCAAAATGAGTGTTTCCATGAAGACGTTTAATTGGACTTTTTATATAGTCTGCCTGCTAAAAAAAAAAAAAAAAAAAAAAGCATGTTGTCTTTTAAGTAGAAGTTTATTTAAAACCATGAGAAGTGAGCCATAACAATCTTGAAAGAGGGTTTTTCTTCCCCTCTTTTCCAAAGGCCTTCAGTGTATTTACACTAAAGATACTCCGTGAATACCTTGTTCAGATCCCAGAGGATTCAGTGGTATGAACTATCGTTTAAGAACACTTTGTACTCGCTTCAGGAGCACATATACTAAAATTGGAACGATACAGAGAAGATTAGCATGGCCCCTGCACCAGGATGATACACAAATTTGTGAAGTGTTCCATATTGTGGGGCGCCTGGGTGGCTTGGCTGAGCATCTGATTTCAGCTCAGGCCATGATCTCACGGTTTGTGAGTTCGAGCCCCGAGTCGGGTTCTGTGCTGACATCTCACAGCTTGGAGCCTGTTTTGAATTCTGTGTCTCCCTCTCTCTCTCTGCCACTCTCCCACTCTCTCTCTCTGTCTCTCTCTCCTTCAAAAATAAACACTAAAAAAAAAAAAAGAACATCAGACAAGTTTCAGGTTTAGTATGAGGCTACAGGTAAAATATCATTTGCTTACATTTTTTCCCTTAAGAATTCATCTTCCAAGAATTTCTGCTGTGGCTCCTTGACACACAGACCTGAATGTTTCTGTATAGAGATTTCATCAAGTAGTCTCCCTGAGGGAAATAGAGTTTATCAGGTCACTCTGGGTTCTAGTGAAAGGTGACAATGTATTAGCTTATTAATAAATCAGTGTTTATTGATAATTTGTTAATAGCCCACACTTCACTGTGTCAAGCATACTTCATGTAACTTTTCTCTCTAAACACTAATAAAAGTCTACACTGCCCCTCTTTTTGCTGGCAGAACCCTGGTTTTGTTCAGGTGTCAGAGTACATGGGCTCATCCTCAGGGCTGGGGTCACCCTAGTGCAGGACCCCGTTCTGGGGTGTGAAAGCATGTCCCTGTCTGCTTTTGCTTCCTGATAAGTGGAAGGCACCGGGGGGAGAGGGAACCCTGTGGCCCGTTTCCTTCTTTTCTACTTGGACACTGTTGTGACAGCCCGTGCTCCAGTGATGACACTTTTGACTAGGAAGTGACAAAAAGCCAACCCGCTGAGGGTTGAACCTCTGGAAGAAACCCCAGTTTTGGACAACACTGCCGAGCAGCTAAGCCCGGCCGGCCCCTGCTGCCTCCAGACTTCCTGTTCTTTGGGAAATGTAAACCCCTGCTTGTTTAAGCCACCGCTAGCCTAGTGTTCCAGTGTTCGCAGCCAAAAGCCTCCTTAACTGATGCTGCTGTCTTATCCCAGTTCTACATGTGAAAAAGGGAAGACTTCCCCAGGTGGGAACCCCTTTCTTGGGATTGCATGACTCCAAGTGGCAGAACTGGGTCTCGAACACAGATCCGGCCCCCAAACCCTTGGACTTAACCATGAATGGGTGCCTTTCCTCCAAGACAGGGCTTTGAAACTTTCTCAGAGATAGGTCTACCTGGAGCAAACCTGATCATAAATGAAGCTGTTTCCAAAGTGTTTGTGTCTGCCTCCCTTTTCTTTTCTTTTTTAATTTTTTAACTGTTTGTTTATTTTTGAGAGAGAGAGACACACACACACAGTGAGAGTGGGGGAGAGGCAGAGATTGAGGGAGACAGAATCTGAAGCAGGCTACAGGCTCGAGCTGTCAGCACAGAGCCCGCAGGGCTCAAACCCAGGAACCGTGAGATCGTGACCTGAGCCGAAGTCGGAGGCTTAAGCAACTGAGCCACTCAGGCTCCCCTACTGCCTTCCTTTTCTTTTCTTTTCTTTTTTTTTTTAATTTTTTTTTTAACGTTTATTTATTTTTGAGACAGAGAGAGACAGAGCATGAATGGGGGAGGGGCAGAGAGATAGGGAGACACAGAATCGGAAACAGGCTCCAGGCTCTGAGCCATCAGCCCAGAGCCTGATGCGGGGCTCGAACTCACGGACCGCGAGATCGTGACCTGAGCCGAAGTCGGACGCTTAACCGACCATGCCACCCAGGCGCCCCTGCCTTCCTTTTCTTATAAAACCACCAATCCTATTGGAATAGGACCCCACCCTTAGGACCTCATTGAACCTTAATCACCTTTTAAAGTCCCTAACTCAAAACTACAGTCACATTGGAGGTTAGGGCTTCAACATAAGAAGGTGAGGATGACACAGATCAGTCTATAGCACACAGCCATACGGTTTCTCTCTTTGGAGAAACCAAAGCTTCGAGAAGTCTCGCCAAGCCCGCTGCTGGCAGGTTGTCTCTGAATCTAACACTTTGAAACCCAGCTGTGGTCCTGGCATCCGGACCTAGACCTGTGGAGCACCCCTCCTCAGATTGTTCAGCACTGATTTGAGAACCCCAGGATTTCAGAGCTCAGGGTAGCTAGCTGAGGGTTTGAAAGCATTATCTTCTTAAAGAAAAGTCAGAATTGGGGGGCTTTTATTTCCAGCATTAATTTCCCACCTGGCCCATGGGTGTTGGGATAGACCTTTAGAGCAGTCGGTCTCAGCTCGTCCCTGGGGAAGACAACATGGTCCATTCAGACAGAACCACGACCAGAGCTCAAGTGCATTGTCAGAGTGGGAAAGTAGATGCGGTCCGGTCAGTCTCCACCATGTTTAGAAAATTTAGTACTGGACAGTGACCCCTAAATCCTTGAATCTGAGAGCCTGTTTCCTATCAAAATGGTTTATAGCCCCCCCCCCCCCACACACACACACCCAAGCATTACACAGTATCATTCGGTAGAGAAAATATGTTGGTCATGTGAGTGTCCTACCCATTCACATTTAATCCCATTTTAGTACCTGAAACCCTTTTTCTATAGGGCTGAAAATAACAGCAGGGAACATACAGGATTTCCTTGATTCTGCCCAGACGCTACCATATCATAGGCCCACACTGATTATCAAACACATCCCTGTTTACGAAATATTAAGTGGAGTAGTAAAGCTACACCTTAAAATCAAAGAATACATTGGGCGCAAGTTTTTTCGGTCCACAGAGAATGTCTCTGCACATAGCTGTGCACTCTTGAGAACTCCACGTATTACCTGCCCCACAACCCCAACACTGGCCACTGCTGATTTTCAAGTATCAGGTCAAAAGCTTTTCCCTCTTGCATGTGGAAGGCAGATCTATTTCATGGATAAAACTGCCCTATTTGGTGCTCCTTTTCCTTTCATATTTTGGTGTGTGTGTGTGTGTGTCTGTCCTTCTGGGTATTGCTCAGCTCAGCCTTGCCTCAGGAGGGATATAGAGAAAAACCAGTGACCCCAGTCAACCTGGGTGACAGATGGTGGCCTTGAACCCTGTAGGCTTCCCTCTCTCTCAGCTCCATTTTTGAGGGTACTGTGCTCTGAATAACATCCTTTTCATTACTGCTCCCTCCTCCCTGAGAATACTGCATTGTTGACTCAGGTATAAATGACAGATTTCACAGTGGTCACTCAGAAGGACCTCTGGCACCAGATGCTGTATTAAGTCCCAGTTGTTGAGTAAGAATCTAAGGACACTGGCAGAGAATGAAAGAATTTCTCTGTATTACAAGTCAAGGTAAATAATAGAAGGTTAAATGAGTCAGAAGCTTGAGTCTAGTAGAAGATAAAAATGAACCTAACCTTGATTACCAATCTTAGGAATTTATTCCCACTTTCTCATTCACTTTTTAGTCTGTATCAGAGGGAAAGAAAGCAATACATCTCCATGTACATGCTTTTACGCCACCTTGATGGAAACAAAGATAAAAGTATTGTACTTTCAAGTTGTGATTCAAACAAGTTTAGCATTTTATGTTTCAAATCTCAACATTAGTGCTATATAGGTATATATACATCTTGTAAATGTTAAATGGCTTTTAAAATTTAATTATCTCCTTTGGCCCAAGTTTTGTTTTCCTTCTGTTTGAAAACCCTGATGAGGTACTTTAAGATCATGATTTTTGGTTTTTTGGCAACCAAAAAAAAAAAAAAAAACCCTTTCCATTAAGCAAATAGATTTCTTACAGCAGCATTTTTTAATGTAAGTTTATTCTCTTAAAATTTTTTTCTTTTTCCCTTTTGAGCCCCTTCACCCATTTCTCCCATCCCACCCCTGCTGCCTCCTGAAGTTACCAATCTCTTCTCAGTATGTATGAGCTTGTTTTGTTTGGCCTTTTTGTTTTCATTTTTATTTTTTTAATTTTTAATGTTTAGTTTTCTTGAGAGAGACAGAAACAGAGGGTGAACAGGGGAGGGGCAGAGAGAGAGGGAGACACAGAATCTGAAGCAGGCTTCAGGCTCCGAGCTGTCAGCACAGAGCCCAATGCAGGGGTCGAACCCACGAACCGCAAGATCATGACCTGAGCCAAAATGGGACGCTTAGCTGACTGAGCCACCCAGGTGCCCCTGTTTGTTTATATTTTAGATTCCATGTATAAAAGAGATCATGTGGTATTTGTCTTTCTCTGTCTGACTTATTTCATTTAGCATTATACTCTCAAGGCCCATCCATGTTGCAGATGGCAAGATTTCATTCTTTTTCGTGGCTGAGTAATATTCTCCTGTGTGTATGTGTGCACACGTGTGCGTGTCTTGAATGTTCTATAAATGCATTGCGGCATTTTGTTAAATTTAGTGAGCTGTTCCAACAGAGTATAAATGAAAGTAAGGTTACTTGCTGTGGTAGTAAACCACCAAATGTTTCATAGATTGAACTTTTTGTAAATCAGTTGTTTAAGGTTTAAGAGATGCCAGCCCCAATCTTCTGATTCCTAGAGCAGCCTTGATGCCAGGAGTATTTATCAGCAGTAAGTGGCGAGCCAGGAGGTGATCGTGTCTCCTCTTTGATCACAAGACCAACTTCTAAAATCCAAGGTCAGAGGACATTTTCCATTTTTCTAGAGCTCTATTTCTCATTAAAAAGGGGAGGGGCTGCTGAAGAACCTTATTGCTGTTAAACCACTCCTCAAAAAGGTTCTGTAAAGAGAAACCTTAGTTTCACTGAAGCCAGAATAACAGAGTTGTAACATCTGGGTGAGTTTGTCTGTAGTGCCACGTTTAGGTTTGGGAACACAAAGGAAAATCAGGAGCTGTAGGTCTGGGAGGAGGAATTCTGTGGCCCAAGGTCTTTGGATGTTCCAGAGGCACATCTGAAAACTGGGCTAGTGAATCCGGTAGGAAGGCTGATGCCGACACCTTGAATGTTGAAATGGATCCCCAGGGAGCAGGGAAACAGTGACCAGGAGGTTGAGAAGCTATAGGGGAGAGAGTTTTAAAAGCATGAGTGGCCCCTGATCCCAGACCCCAGGAGCAGAGAGCCCCAGAGTGACACTGAATGGACAGATGTCCCCAGGACCCAGGGGTTAGGTGGGGTTAGGGGTGGTAAGAAGAGCAGCTGGGGGCTGCTGGGAGCAACGTTAGATGGTGACACGCAGCCTATCTCGTGGCGTCAGTGACGATAAAGTGAAAGCTGCTGTATGTGCATGAGGTCTGTGCTCAGCTCTGTGCTGGGGGTGTTGAGCAAGGTGGGGGGGTGTTGATCAGCTTGTTAGGACACCCCTTAATAGATCCTGTTCACCTTTTCTTACTGTAAGCGCCCCAAGATCGCAAAGTGATTCCAAACTGTTCCTTCCTACCTAGACCCAGACCCAGGCAAATTAGCTGAAATTCATTGCTCTAAGCTGATCTGTTCCTCAGATGAACTTTGAGGAGACTTGTCAAGGAGATCAGGAGGAGGGAACAGACGGTGTCAGATCGTAGAGGATAAGTGAATAGAGCAGCTGGAATGCTCTGGACCTTCTGCAAGCCTGGGCCCTGAGTCCCTGGGACTTGATTTGTGTTCGAAAGCCTACATCTATGAGTTTGTTAATGACACTAGTTATTTCAGGTTGGTAAGTCCCGTCTAGCTTATGAAGACGTTGTACTTGAATCACCACTGCCACGCGGTAAGATTGGAAAACCCTTTACGTATATATCATGCAAAAGAGAGCCTTGGACAAGCAGCCCTCATCAGAATCTGCCCTTCTGTGGAAGAATGTGGCCCTATCTCTGCTGGAGGCAAACTGGCATTGGGAAGTATAAAAACTCTCTGGCTTAAAAGAGAGGAGGAGTAAAAGAGGAACTGCTGGGCATCACTGAGGAAATTCCAGGTAAACTAAATATTATTTCTCATGCCCTAGAAAGGAAAATACCAGATCGATGCTTGGTTATGTCTCTAAGAAGTCGAGTTTAAAATACAAATGCCTCGGGGTGCCTGGGTGGCTCAGTCGGTTGGGCGTCCAACTTCGGCTCAGGTCACGATCTCACGGTCCATGAGTTCGAGCCCCGCGTCGGGCTCTGGGCTGATGGCTCAGAGCCTGGAGCCTGCTTCCGATTCTGTGTCTCCCTCTCTCTCTGCCCCTCCCCCGTTCATGCTCTGTCTCTCTCTGTCTCAAAAATAAATAAACATTAAAAAAATTTTTTTTAATACAAATGCCTCTAAATGCTAGTACTAGTTTTTAAGTTTTCTGGATAATTACACTTGAGTTCTTAAGTCTTAACTGTGTTTTTTAAAAATATAAAATCAGTGCTGTTTTCAGCACATAGGAGCATATATTTGGTTTTTGCACATGGGATATTCCCAGTAATTTCCAACCAAAGCTTTGTGCCCGAAGTGGGTAAGACATGGCTGTAGAAGCTGGGAGTGTGGTGGAGTGTGTTTCTAGAGCTAACTTAAAATATTTAGGGGCGCCTGGGTGGCTCAGTTGGTTAAGACTCGGACTTTGGCTCAGGTCATGATTTTGCAACTCATGAGTTCAAGCCCTACATACAGCTCTCTGCTGACAGCTCTGAGCCCACTTCAGATCCTCTGTCACCCTCTCTGCCTGTCCCCCACTCGAGCATGCTCGAAATAAACAAAATAAACATTAAGAAAAAAAATTTTAATTAAAAAAATATATTAAGATGTTGGTCATTCCATTCTTAGATTGTCCTTTTCTCTTATACAATGTACAAAGATTTCTCTGGTGTCTGCCTGCTCACTGTGATAGGCAGAAGATCCTTGTAGAACCGGGAAGGACAGGGTGATAGATATGGTGGAAAGTCCTTTGGAGTTGAGTTAGAAGACCAGAATCTTCCATCTCCTGGCTTTTTATTCCTGTGAACTTGAGGAAGGTGCTCAACTTTTGCAGACCTCAGTTCCCTCCCTTGCAGCACAGGGCTGACCACACCTCCCGGGCACCTGGGATGGTGCCACGTTCCATTGAGATCATGCGTGTGCGAGCATGCTATAGAGGCTTCGCATGCCAACACGGTTCTTCTTAATGAGTGCTTCTGGGACAGTGGTGGAGAAGGTTCATAAAAGACTGCCTGTGGGTGGCATTCACATGCGTGCCAGAAGGAATTTACTAAAAAGCTTTTGATTGGTAGCCTGCTTTTGTTTACTGTTTAGGGTGATCTGATTAATAATGGCTGAAAGAAGTCTTCCTGCTAATCTGTGGAATCTGAATATCTGTCGCGTCTCTTCCCTTCACTATATACATAGACGCCTTTCTCCTTTTTCCTCTTTCATTCCCTTTTGCCCTTCCGTCGCTCTTGAAGATGGTTTTGCATAACTGTAAAAGTATTAGGGAATCGTGATCTTGACAGTATAGTGAAATAATTCAGTCCGGAATAGACCGAAGCTTATTGTTGATATCAGCTGTCTCGGAGGAGGAAAATATTCACCAAGCAAATTAAACCACTCGTCAGTGTTCAGCCACCTGCGGTGCTGTCCTATGCGGTAAAGAAAATGCTTTTCTTAAATGCCTCCTGCAACAGGACTTCTTCAGGTTACAAGTAAAAAGAAACGCAACTCAAGGGCGCCTGGGTGGCTCAGTCGATTAAGCGTTCAACTTTGGCTTAGGTCATGATCTTCGGGTTCGCGAGTTCAAGCCCCGCATGGGGCTTTGTGCTGTCAGCATGGAGCCCGCTTTGGATCCTCTGTCCCCCTCTCTCTGCCCCTCCTCTGCTTGTTCTCTCTCTTTCTCTCTCCCTCCCTCCCTCTCTCAAAAATAAATAAACATTAAAAAGAAAGAAGCACAACTTAAGGCTGGCTTCAGCAATGAACGGAGGATCACTTTATGAAACTAGAAAACCGAAAGGCACCGTGCTGGGGCCGCCAGACACTGATCTGGCTTAGCAATGCCGCTGAACGTCCTGGTTTCTTTTCTCCACCTGCTTTGCTTGTCTTGGTGTCAACCTGATTCTCAGGATCTCCCCTTGGGATCCTGCATGTGGCTTCTGGTGGGTCATAGCACCATCTGCACCACTGTCCCCAGCATCTCCAGAAGAAGCTCTGTCATTCGTGCTTACTGCTTCTGCTCAGGTCATGTGCCCAGGACAGAAATCGTGGGGGAGGAGAAGGGAAATGGGCTCTGCCAGTTGCCATAATCCGGATCATGGGTCTCAGCCCTGGAGCCAAATGGAATCTCCACAGGATGTTGGGGACTCCCCGTCAACAGAGGTGTCCCTGCATTCCTTACCTATTCATTACGGATAGTTGGTCAGGATTCCTGTTGATAAACTCTTCATTATTAGTTCAAGTTAGTATATGTATTTTAAACTCGGAAATGAGTGTCTGTAAAAAATACACGTGTGCGCGCGCACACACACACACACACACACACTGCACTTGGTTTTTTACATTGCTCTGTGCCCTCTAACCAGATTCTCAGCCTTTCTGCCCACGTCATGCTCAAGGGTTTCCTTTCACCTGCGGTTGTAGCAGAATCTGGGCCACGGCCACAACCACGGGGACTTGCTGCTGCCGTGGCTTTGCCAGGGCTTCCTATTTATTGTGTGACCGAGGGCGGATTACTTAACCTCTGAGCCACAGGTTCTTTGTGAATTTTGTCCTCTTTACAAGGTTGTTTTGAATATTTTCTGAGCTGCAAGGACATGTGGTTTCTGATCTCCACCCTGATAAGTCAGAGGCCAAGTGCACTTCTGCCCTGGGGATGTCAGCTTCGGTAGATGCTAGAACCGCATATGGAGACTCTTGCCAAGGTCTGAGCTGTCTGAACAACAGGTTGCCAAATCTCTGGGGCTGGGTAGGGATTGGAGACAAAAATCGGTGAGGAAATCAAGGCAGCCAATGAAGGTGGAGTGATCACCTCGACCCAGCAGAGGCAGCCAGACTCCTATACTGCCACAGCCCAAGAAGACTGGAGCTCAGGCTAATTGTGATCCAGGAGCGGGTGGGGTGTGAAGAGGGGCAGCTCCAGCCGTTCTCATGGGGTATCGCCATTCCCATACTTAGAGCGTTACACTTCAGGGCACCTGCCTACTCCTGTTCAGAATATCCCAGTTTCTGATGAAAACCAATACGGTAAAACCTTGGTTTGCGAGCATAATTCGTTCCGGAAACAGGTTTGTAATCCAAAGCACTCATATATCAAAGCGATTTTCCCCGTAAAAAGTAATAGAAACTCAGATGATTCATTCCACAACCCAAAAACATTCACATAAAAGTGATTACAGTACTGTACTATAATACAAAATCATAAAATACAAAATATAAATAAAAATCAACAACCTGCACTTACCTTTGAAAACCTTCATGGCTGTTGTGAGGGAGACAAGAGAGCAGAGGGTTATTGTGTAGGACAACTTTCACTATCACTAACGGAATCACTGCTGTCTACTAGCTCAACGGAATCTTTTTCTTTTCGCGCAACTTTAACGAGGAACCTGTCCAATGACACTTGCTTTTGCCTTCTTTTGAAGATTTCGTGGAAACGTGACATTGCATTGTCATTAAACAGATTCATCGTTTGTGCTGCTAGAACCTCATTCGGGTGATGCTTTTCTACAAAATTTGCACCGTTTCCCACGTTTTACACCTCTCCCTGATCTCATTTGAAGCGAGGGATTCCTGCATCTTTTGTCCTCCTCCTCTGCAGATGAGATACAGATGTAGACTTCTTATAAAACCTTGAAATTTCGGCCACTCGCATCCCTCGATCGTGCTTCTCGATTTCCTTCTTAACTTCCACCATAATCATCTTCTTCTTCTTAGCGCCTTTCTTTTCAACCTTTTTCTGCATGGGGGCCATTGTATATGCTCGCACGGATGTTGACTACAGTACTAATAAACTTGTCATATACCATATTTAATGTAACTGGCAATAAGGCAGCACAGGAAAGGGTGTATATCTGCAGGCAGCCTGACCTAGAATGAAGCAAAGCATTTCTAAGCCTCCTGTTGTATAGAAAAGCAAAGGACTGTCCCTCGGTGCTTTGGAGTGACAAAAAACACACTACTGCCAGTTGTGGGCGCCTTCCGACGTTCTGAAAAATCACTGATTTCTGCCAGACACTGTGGCCTGAGACGGAGCATCCAAGCATGGGAGACAATCACCCACAATCCTGCAGTGAGAGAGAGAGAGAGAGAGAACCATTGGCTCATTGCGACCATGTGACATCTGGCATCATGTACTACTCATATTGCAAGACATCGCTCGTTTATCAAGTTAAAATTTATTAGAAATGTCTGCTTGTCTTGTGGAACACTCGCAGAACAAGTTAATCACCATCAAAGGTTTTACTGTAATGTAAAATTTATTTTTAAAAAGAGTTTTTCTTATAGGTTATGAAAGTACTGATAGATTTAAGCAACGAGACAAGTTTCCCTACTAAGATAGAATGTCCAATTAAGTAATCTTTGCTATCCTCGTAGAAATAATAATAGTAGCTAAGAGCTGGTAAGCACTCAGCACATGGCAGGCCCTGTTCTAAGCATTGTGTGTGCATGGACTTGATATTCCCCTAACACCTGTGAGGTAAGTGGTCTGGGACAGATAGGTAGCGGCCTCCAGGCTATTTAGCTAGCAAGGAGCAAAGCTGGGAACTAAACCCATCTCTTCTGGTTCCAGAGTCTTTGACCAGCACCCCACACCACTTCCTAGTGATTTGATCTCCGTTAATTTTGTGTTTCAGGGGAACGCTTCATCTGAAATTTAGAGCTCGTATCGATTTTTGATGGGTACTCGAGGGAAGAGGGAGACAGTTAATCATTTCGAATGCATTGTTGCCACATTTTAGTGGTGAAAAACCACCAGGTGTGGCTGTGTCCTCCTGCCCCCAAAAAACCAAGAAGAGCTAGAAGCTGTCACTCCCACCAGAGGTAGCCATGTGAGACTTATTTTTAATTACTCACTGAGCCTATTTCAACAAACCAACTGTGAACACAGTAGTGGGTTACAGGAGAGGCAGGGGGGAAGACACAGGA
Organism: Panthera tigris; assembly: GCF_018350195.1. NCBI lineage: Eukaryota > Metazoa > Chordata > Mammalia > Carnivora > Felidae > Panthera > Panthera tigris. Next base: position 14,025,302 of record NC_056666.1, on the reverse strand, counting down.
CTCCAGTCGATATATACAAGGTTGTTCACAGAACATAAAATAGAAGAATCTCAACTTTTGCAACTGATAGATCAGAGGACACTTAGAGTGAAAGGCGATTCTTTCTTTTACTGAACAGTTCATCGTAGATTTCCTCATCCTGGGTGCCCTCCGAGTGCTTACAGGGAGGATGTGACCTGGATGTGCTTCATCTGCATGAGGTTGAAGACAGAAACATAGTTTATAAGTAGGAGTCTGAGGTAATAATGGTTTAAAACTGAATATGAGAAGAGAGAATGATGGGATTGTCCAAGCAATTTCTCTTTACCTTTTAGGACTCATCTTCAAGTGGGTCAGAGTAAAACAGCACTTACCCTCGGTCGTCACATGCCGCATCCGCCCCTGCCGTTCCCGCAGAGGTGGCATTTTGGCCCAGTCAGGAGGGAAGGTGAGCATGTGCTTTGGAGACAAAGAAATAGGTTCTGAGTTCTGAGGTTTCGCAAGTCTTAAAGCCTAATTCTGGGGCTGCCTGGGTGGCTCAGTCGGTTAAGCATCCGACTTGATTTCAGCTCAGGTCATGATCTTGCAGTTCATGGGTTGGAGCCCCAATCGGGCTCTGTGCTAAACAGCTTGGAGCCTGGAACCTGCTTCAGATTCTGTGTCTCCCTCTCTCTCTGCCCCTCCCCTGCTCACACTCTGCCTCTCTCTCTCTCAAAGATAAATAAACATTTAAAAAAAAAAAAAAAAGCTTGGGCACCTGGGTGGCTCAGTCGGTTAAACGTCTGACTTCGGCTCAGGTCATGATCTCACGGTTTGTGAGTTCGAGGCCCACATCGGGCTCTGTGCTGATGGCTCAGAGCCTGGAGCCTGCTTCAGATTCCGTGCCTCCCTCTCTCTCTGCCCCTCCCCCTCTCACACTCTGTCTGTCTCTCTCTCTCTCAAAGATAAATAAACATCAAAAAAAAAAAAAAAAAAAAAAAGCTTGGGCACCTGGGTGGCTCAGTCGGTTAAACGTCTGACTTTGGCTCAGGTCATGATCTCATGGTTTTTGAGTTCGAGCCCCACATCAGGCTCTGTGCTGATGGCTCGGAGCCTGGAGCCTGCTTCAGATTCCGTGCCTCCCTCTCTCTCTGCCCCTCCCCCTCTCATGCTCTGTCTCTCTCTCTCGAAATAAAGCTTAAAAAAAATAGAACTAAAAAAGCTTAATTCTGCCAGAGAACACAGCAAGCTTTAAGAAACCCAGAGTCCCAGCAGAACAGAAGCAGATTGGAGGAGAGTTAGAGGCATAGCACGTGACACATCTGTCTAATGATCCGTAAGTACCAGGAGTCAAGTGGGTAGAACCCGAGCATGGATCAGAAGTGGCTGAGGTGCACAGTGTCAGGGGCAGAAGGGCCTGGAGGCAGGGGGCAGAGAGGATGGAACTGAGCCAGGCCTGGACGGGTGGTGGGGTTTGGGCGGACAGAGCTGAGAGGAGAGGCCGGGAGAAGGGCTGGGGCGAAGGCACAGCCGCATGCCGGGGACAGTCAGGGGTCTGAAGTAGGGTTGGAAGGATGGGGTACAAGAGAGGAGCCGGGATGAGGCTGGCTGGGTCTGTGAGCCACAAGATGCAGCTGAGATGCACAAGCCCAGTTAACTGCTGCCCCCACGGACAAGTCTGGAGCAGAAAAGCGAGCTGGCAGGACCTCTTGAAAGAAAGAGGCATTTACCTTAGGAGGCAGGTGGTTGTCCTCCGCTTACCTGGAGGCAGAGCTGGGTGTCGTGAGCACTCCAGGCTGGCCGGGTCACCCGCGCCCACACGTGGAACGCGGGCTTGGTGCCGTGCACGGCTGGTGGGTGCAGGGCCAGCGGGTGCACGGTTAGCAGATGCACGGCCGGCGGACCCCCCGAGCCTGCCACACAGCCCTGCCCTGGATGCCGAGGGCTTGTTTAGAGACGTCCTCTCTCCCATTGGCATCGCCAGTTCTTGCTGGCCGGTAGCTGATTTTCATTCAAGATTCCATTAGCCACAGAAGCGCAGAAGGAAAGTTCCCTTTCTGTGAGACTGAAGCTCTGGAAAGATTCGGCTAAGGCCAGCCACTGAAGAAAGTTGTGGATGGAATAACAGCCCTAAGAGTGGAAGGTCGTCAGGGGCCGGAAGGATTCGGGGGCGGGTTGCTTTTCAGGTGTGAACTCTTCAGGTTCTCTCTGCGGTTAAAATGAAACCGGAAATCGCCGACCGTGCCCTCTGTGTGTAGACTTTGCAAGAAAGGTGCCGCGGGACTGCGTCAGAGAAGGAGGACAGGGGAGGAGAGCGCCTGTGACTCAGATGTTCCCGGCTTGCTCCTGCCACTTACGGGTCATCAGCCCCTGTGTGTGCTGTGCCCCTGCCGTGTCTCCGGTCTTAGCGCTTTCGTCGCTCTTCCATTTTGTTCTGGGTCCTCGGGTACAGGGAACAGGTGCGGGGGGGGGGGGGGGGGGGGGGGGGGGGGCGGCGGGGGGGGGGGGGGAGGCATCAGTACAGATGCTTCTGCTCAGAGAGTGACTACAAGTGGGAGGGCCTCTAGTTAGCCCAGGTTGCTCTGCCTGCGATTTGTTATTAAACCCGTGACGAAATCGTGCTTCCTCTCATGACAGCACGGATCCGGATGGGCTGATTCGGTTTTTTGTGTGTGTGTGGTTTTTTTCGTGGGCTCTTTTCTCTCAGCCTTGCATCTGAGGCTCGAAGAGACACCGGCGGTTAAGTAGATGTTCAGATCGTCGCTAGGAGACCTCTTCGCCGTTCCGCGGGTAGATGTGTGTGACATGAGTCAAACCACCACTGGAAACAGACAGTGAGTCCGAGCCGGGCATGCGTGATAGACGGATAGTGCATGAGGCCGCCCGAAATGTTTTAGCGCCCGGCAGAGATGGTGATTGCCAGAGATACGATTAAATGTGGAATATTAGCATTATGTTATGCCCTGGGAATAAAATACATTCGATGGCGATATATAAAGAATGTTTCCCCCAAGGAGGATAAGAGGGTGAACCTCTTAAAAAATGTATCCTCAGATGGGCGCCTGGGTGGTTCAGTCGGTTAAGTGTCCAGCTTCAGCTCAGGTCACAACCTCGTGGTTCGTGAGTTCGAGCCCCGCATCGGGCTCTGTGCTGAGAGCTCAGAGCCTGGAGCCTGCTTCGAATTCTGTGTCTTCCCCTCTCTTCCCTCCCCCACTCATTCTCTGTCTCTGTCTCTCTCTCAAAAATAAATAAACATTTGGGGTGCCTGGGTGGCTCAGTCAGTTGAGCGTCTGACTTTGGCTCAGGTCATGATCTCAGGGCTGGTGGGTTCGAGCCCTGCGTCAGGCTCTGTGCTGACAGCTTGGAGCCTGCTTCCGATTCTGTGTCTCCCTTTCTCTCTGCTCCTAACCCACTCGCATTCTGTCTCTGTCTCTCTCAAAAATAAATAAACATTAACAAAAATTTTTTAAAAGATAAACATTAAAAAAAAGTTTCTTTAGTGTATCCTTGGAGGACTGGGGGAGGATCTGGGCTGCACGGGGATGGTCTCCCATGCCTGCTTGCGTGGACTGCCTCTCTACTTAAATAACTTCATCTTCCCTGAAGAAGAGATGGAGAAGAGAAGGAGTGGGGTCTCAGTTGGGCATGGGCCAAGTCGCTGCCTGGGCGTTAAACTCCCTGTTGATCAAATCAGACATGATGCATGCCAGTTTCCATCTCGAATATTGCACATTTTGGGGTGGAGATTAGGACTCAGGTTTATCTTGCAGTCACTCATTTCACTGGCCACCTATTTATGAGTTTCAAGAATTCTAACTAAAAGTTATGTGGTGGCACTCTTGGAAAACTGATTAACCACCAGCCCTCTCGTTTTTGATGCCCCACTTTGAATTGGTTTCCACTCTCTGTGGATTTTTTCACCATGGTGTATTTTTAGTGGTACTGAATGTAGAAGCTTTTCCTGGCAAGTAGATAGATACTGGTTTTAAAGTGTTTGCACTGGGGGTGCCTGGCTGGCTCAGTCAGTACAGCATAGGACTCTTTTTTTTTTTTTCTTTTTTTAAGTATTTATTTTGGGAGAGAGACAGCGCAAGTGGAGTAAGGACAGAGAGAGAGGAGAGAGAGAATCCCAAGCAGGCCCCGCAATGTCAGCGCAGAGCCTGATGCAGGACTCGAACTCATGAACTGTCAGATCATGACCTAAGCCAAAACCAAGAGTTGAAGGCTTAACCAACGAGCCACTCAGGTGCCCCAAGCATAGGACTCTTGATCCCAGGGTCATGAGTTCAGGCCCCACATTGGGCGTGAGCCTACAGAAAGGAAGAAAGTAAGGAAGGGAGGAAAAGAAGAAGAGAGAAAGGAAGGAGGGGGGGGAGGAAAGGAAGGAAGGAGGGAAGAGAAGGAAGGAAGGAAGGAAGGAAGGAAGGAAGGAAGGAAGGAAGGAAGGAAGGAAGGAAGAGTTTGCACTGTGTTTAAAGATTTTTATAATTGTTGAAACTAGACAAGATGCTGAATCACACTGGAATCCTAATACCGTGTTCTTTTCTCCCAACTATATTATCCCCCACTTACTTTAAGTAAAATCACAACATGTAGGGTAGAAGATACTGTGGTTCCTTTGACAAGATTATATTGATTGTGGAGGTATATGCTTTGGGTTATTTTAGCCTGATACTGTTATGCATCTGAATCCTATGGTTTGCTCTCTTTTTTCTAATTCTCTCTGACCCACCAAATAAATTTATGGTTATAAGTTGGCTTCTTGGACACCTGGGTGGCTCAGTTGGTTGAGCGTCCAACTCTTGGTTTCAGCTCAGGTCACGATCTCACGGCTCCATGCGTTCAAGCCCCACAGTCAGGCTCTTCACTGGGAGTGCGGACCTTCCTGGTATTCTCTGTCTCTCCCTCTCTCTCTCTCTCTGCCCCTCCCCCACTTGTGCTGTCTCTGTGTCTCTCAAAATGAATACATAAACTTAAAACAAACTAAGTTGGTTTCTTGGGCTGGCCTAGCTTTCAGGGGAGAGAAGGTACCACTTATCCAATGAGAGTATTGCCATCTTATAGAGAGGTGGTAGTACTTCCTACTGCAAAGGAAGACTTTGGCATTTTGTTTCCATACTTCAGTCCGTCAGCCTGGTAAAGGTGAGTCCATCTGGGCGCGGGGTCTCCGCCAGGGCTGTAGGCCAGACCTGGACACTGACACGCATTTCCCAGGATGACCCCAGTCCATGAGACTGCTTACTGGGCAGCTTATTTGCTACGCCTGGAAGAGCTCTGTCATCCTCACGCTTCTCATTTGAAACATTAATAGTTTCTATTAAACAGTTTGGGTAACGGATTAACAGTGTCAACTAAGGATCAGCGCATTTGAATGAATGCTGCCTCCTATTGGCGGTAACTTAAAGGGAATCAGCCATATCTCCACCAGGGAAAAGTCAGGTGCGTGGAATAGCTTTCACCTCAAAGCTATCTCCTTTAAATCCACAGTTTATGTTATCTAACAGGGTGGAACGTGATACAAAAAAAAAAATTAGGGGCACCTGGGTGGCACAGTCGGTTAAGCGTCCGACTTCAGCCAGGTCACGATCTCACGGTCCGTGAGTTCGAGCCCCGCGTCGGGCTCTGGGCTGATGGCTCGGAGCCTGGAGCCTGGTTCCGATTCTGTGTCTCCCTCTCTCTCTGTCCCTCCCCCGTTCATGCTCTGTCTCTCTCTGTCCCAAAAATAAAATAAACGTTGAAAAAAAAAATTAAAAGAAGAATCATCTTTTTTCTTTAATGCTCTTAAATAAGACTAGTCTGAGTTTTGGAAAGCATTCTGGAAAAGAAAACCTGGTAGCGAACCAAATAGAAATCTCTTGGCAGCTGACTCCCTCTCTCCAGATGTATTCAGTTATTGAACAGCTGTCAAAGAAAGCAAAGCATTATTTGTCCATTTAGAACAATTTCAGAAAGCTCTCTTTAACCCCCAGTGGTATTTTTCTGCAGCCTTCTAATCTCTGCGAAGGTTTTAAAAGATCTAACAACCCATGCTTGTATCAGGCCTGAGGTTACCACTGGAGCATAAAGAGAAGCAGTTAGTGTTCATGGGAAAGGAATTATAACCGCTAGAGTTTTTAGTTCCTGCAAAATTTTGCACCATGGCACATAAACATATATAGCTGTGTTGGCTCGGGGTCAACAACAATATCTACTCTTTGTTTCTCCACTATATGATAAATAAGGTAAGATAAAAATCAGAGCTCTATGTATTCCTCGCATAACTATGGAGCTGGAAACAACTATCTGGTCAACTTCTGTTCTAAACATTTCATCTTACAGTGGGACTGAGTCTGTGTAGTTTTATGAGCTCATAATGATACAAAATACAGTCAACATGATCTTTCTTTTTGACTTGAATACAAACCGTTCAGATTTTGAAGCATCAACTTTTTTCTCTCTCTCTCTCTCGGTTTTCGTTAAAGTGGGTTTCTGGCTGGGAATGCTGGTATTTGACTATATTGAGATTTTAGACTTAGAGAAATGCAAAATGTTTGTGTTTGGGTTTCCCTTTGTGGTTTCATGGTTGCCCCAAAAAAGTATTTTAAGTGAAAGTTGTATAAAATTATACAGCTATTTGACTGTGAAACTGGGTTATAGTTTTAGTGGGGAAAAATTTTAAAACAAACCTAGCTTCTAAAGGCTCGAGGCTGAAACCGTGGCTTTCTCAGTGTGCAGTGTTAGTTAAGGTGACACGGAGAAGTGCCCTTTTAGGAACGTGAGTGAAGAGTTTGTGTCTTAAGATGCCTGGACACAAATGAGGGTTTATTTTCATTAAAAATCACAGCCGGGTTTCCTCCGGAGTTCCAGATCACCCTCCTTTTCCTAAGCAGAAACTGTCATACAGGAAAATTGTATGAGTTACCTTATCATTTATTGAAAGCATTTAGTATTATATTTTGAGTATTTAAAAAGGGTATATATTATCTGGATTACCTTTGCAAAATAGCAAACTTGAACATGTAAGGAAATTCTTTTGTATGGTGGCCACAAAATTATTAAATGTAAAATAAATCATCGCGATGCCGACAGTGATGTGGCTTTGAATGCCAACATCAACAGAAAACTCTGCTCACAGGGACGCCTGGGTGGCTCAGTCGGTTAAACGTCCGACTTCGGCTCAGGTCATGATCTCACGGTTCGTGAGTTCGAGCCCCGCGTCAGGCTCTGTGCTGACAGCTCACAGAACCCTCCCTCGTTCATGCTCTGTCTCTCTCTGTCTCAAAAATAAATAAACATTTAAAAAAAAAAAAAAACTCTGCTTACACACCACCACCGTTAAACTCACTTTTCACATACATTATCTAGAAACTGTTTGATTTAGACAAGTTCATTAGACATTGGCTGAATTGCCTGCACACTTCATAACTTTCAGTGATCATTTTCAGTACATCCCACGTGTATCATTGTATTCTAACTACTTAGCTGGGACTAGCAGATGACGATTTCTTATGGGCGTAATTGCTGTATGGTCTAAAATGGTCTAATATAAAAAGTGGAAGTATTTTCACCTGCTGTTTTCATTTCTTTAATTAAAAGGCTACAGATGGTGAAGAGTGTTATTAAAAATTGTTGTACCTGTCCTGTGCCTGCCTTGAGTGCGTGGATTAAGGGATTGTTTTTGCTTTGGTTGGTTTTCTCCACTCCCACTCTACTTTTTTAAAAAAGATTTCTTCCCCATATGTGTCCAAAATCCCTGACTGTGTCTTAATTTTTCATGAGGGAGGAGGGACGAGTCTCTTTACTCTGGCAGTGACCACGGGCTTCCTGTTGGAATGACCAGGTGAGAGGAAAGAGAGACAGAGATTCTGTGACTCCGCTCTATGTATATGCCATCCACAGGCTTGGATGTGGAAATGAGCACTTGCGCTGTACCTCCAGATGTCTCTTCACTGTCCTCCTGAGCCCAGACATGATGCCACACGTCACCCCTCCTGGTTGTTCTCTGAACACCTTGATGGTCTTTGTGACAGCAAAGCGCAGGGAGGAGCAGACGTCTCGCCGAAGACCGCGTGATTTGTGTTTCTCTCCCTTTGTTTCCTCTGAAGCCTTTACCCTTCATGAACCACTGAGAGGCTTCTGAATTTCCCTCTTGTGGCTGACAAAATCAGATGTCACGCCATTCCCAGGTATGGTTTGGGACTGCTTCAGCTTGAGCAATAGAGACAGTACAGGCGTGATCCCCAAATAGTTGGGGTTTCTGCACCCCCGGTATGGTCCAGGGTGCTGTGCTCCCACATCAGCCACATGCAGATCCCCGGAGAGTCTCAAAGGGATGGGAAAAGGATTAAGATGTTAAGCACACTCAAAGGATCTGAAGGAGATAAAACTAAGCACACTCTTCCGCAGGAACAGTAAGACTGCATATGCCTCAAAACTACTAAGCCAAGTTGACATTCTGCAGCCCCTGGGAGAAACCAGTTTCAACGCTTGACAGGGCACTTGACCAGAAATTCCCATCCCCTAGGGCCCAAGGGGGAGCATCTTGGGTGACACGGGCTGCATGGAAGAAGGTGAGTGGATTTCTCTGCAAGAGGCTGGAGTTAACTGCCTTCTCTCTGTTTCATCCTGCTACCCAGAGATAGGCACTCAGTTTCTTGACCCTTCTCCATGTGGCTGTGGGACTTGGTCACCGATATGAGTAGCTGCTCTCATCCCAGGAGGGCCGAGCTGAGCCCCAGCTCCTCCTGATCCTTTTCCTCTTCCAGACTCATTTGCTCTGGGCATTCCCGGGGAGGAGTCCCCAGCTCCCAGCATCCTCCCTAACAACCAGTATAATCATGTCACTTCCTGGAAAGTTCCAGTGCCCCACCACTGATATCATTGGCTTGCGCACCTCTTTGTATACCCCTGGCAGCAAAATGGAGCATGTGCCCCTGACCTGTGTGTATTTACTTATAAATGATGTCGTACGTCTCTGTATAAACCGTTCCTACAACCGGGTTTCTTTTTTTTAGATTGAAATGTATGGAAGTGGTTTTCATGTTTCCCTTTAGTGACCATTGGCTTACAGGAGAACCAGACCTTGTCGATGGCATTAGGATCCTCTGTTGCTGACTGCTGCCCCACCTCCCTGGCCACACGGTTTCGCTTTGCCATCTGTCTCCAGATAGTCCATGTGGCCCCCGCTCAGGCCTTCCCGGCCCTGCCTGTCAGGCCCCATCTCCACACCTTTCTTTGTCCACACGCTGCATTTTGTCCTCTGTCCGCATCCTTGAACCTTAAGGGCCTGTTTTTCTGCCCTACACAACTGTCGACACCTTCTGATTCTTCGCCAGCTCCCCCAGCAGGTATCTGTTTAGACAACACTCCCGCTAGACCCCAAGGATTTCAGACGTTGGTTGGATGTTTGTGTCACCCAAACCTGCTTCAGGACCCAGATGGACAGACCCTCATTTCTTTTACATCGTGTCAGAGAATACACGAGTGTGTCTATGAAATAAAAAGTAGAATTGCCTGTCGAAAAGGACATGCACTTGTGACTTGGATGGATGTTGCCAGATTGCCCTCGGAGGGGTTGTGCTAATTCACGTTTCCACCAGGAATGAGTGTTCAGTGGCCATTTCGACACAGTTACGCCAACACAGTGTGTCATCAAACTTTGCCATTTTTGCCAGTCAGATCGGTAAACAAAAGTGGTACCAGACAGATGTAGCTCTTCCCGTGACTCTGCTTAAACCTTCGCCCTTGTTGAGGATTGGAAAAGCAAGTTACTGTGTCTTAAGAGTAAAAAGGGCCCGTGTGGGTGGAGTTTCCCTCCTGTATCAGTCACTAAGTCAGCTTCTGGAAGGCTGGTCCTAAAAGCTGGGATGGCTTCTCAGAATTAGGGGACCCAAACGCAGGGCACCACCGACAGAGATGCTCTCTTGTAAGAGCAGGGCCACTAGAAACCCTTCGCTTAACGTGAAGTAACTTCGAGGTCGGAAGGACACCAAAGCGTGTCCTTCCAGCACACGGAGAACGAGAAAGGAAGCCACCCTCCAGGATGATGCCTGTGGTCCAGACACAGCCCAGATGGCCTAAGTAGAAAGTACAGCTTCTCAATAAACCAAGGAATGCTAGTAGATGATGCACCAGAGTCCTCGTAGCATTATTTACAGTCATGAAAAACCGGAAGCAACCGACAGGTCCAAAATAGGGGATAATTATACGACATATCCCTACAGGGGAGTGATATGTAATCTTTAACATACGTTTTTAGGGACAAGGGAGAAGATGTCTGTATGCTAAATTTAAGCAAAAAATGTAAAAAATCCTCATGTAATGTAACCATCTTGCTATGTAAGGAAAAAGTGGCAGAAAATCCAAACCAACACAGAAACCTGAGAGGAGGTATGCCAGAATGTCAGACCTTGTTGCCTCTGGAAGATGGAGTTTGGTTGTTCTTTGGTTTTTTTTTTTTTTTTTTTTTTTTTTTTTTTTTGTGCTTCTTTATTTTTTTTCTATATTAATTTCCTACCTTACACTAAACCTCAGCCCTCTCCAGCCCCTACTTGTCGCCACAAAAAAGGACATCAGCCCTCCTTAAGGCCTTGGGAATAAGGAAGGCACCAGATTTGTCCCAGGGAGATAGGGATGGGTTGCCAGTGGCCTCAAGGGCTCAGCAATCCTGATTAGTTCGAACCTTTCAGTGGAGAGGAGTGTTTCCTGAGACCTTTGTGAATAAATCCGTGTTTACAGATGTACCAGGTCTATTAGAATCATGGGATAATGTGGTCTTCACGGGAGATTTCCCCACGGCTCTGTCGCATGCACCCTCTGGGTGGTAGAGAAATTCAGTCACCGGGAAGGCAGCTCAGCCATTTCTTATAATGATGATGATGATGATGACAGACTACCAGCTGACGTGTGGAAGGCTAGCCGGGTGCCAGACCCGAATCTCCGTGCTCTGCACTTACCCCACCGTATGCTTCACACACCAAGTACACTGTCTTAGCTACTACTGTTGTCCCCGTTTTGCAGATGGAGACAGTGAGACAGAGAGAGATTAGGTAACTCGCCCAGACACACAGCTAGTAGCTGCAGAGTAGAAGCCCTTTCTGCCCCTCTTTGTTAGATGGATCCAGTGATCAGCACGGGCCGGAGGACGAGGGAACTTGGGCAGGTAACAGAAACGTTCTATATCTACAGGCACAGTGGTGGTGGCTCCATGGGTACGTTTGTCAGAATTCAACCAGCTGCACCCTTAAGACGAATGGCCTTTTTGCATCTAAATTATACCTCTATCAAGTCAATTTTTATTTGTTTTTTTAATGTTTTATTTACTTTTGAGAGACAGAGCATAAGTGGAGGAAGGGCAGAGAGAGACACAGAATCCGAAGCAGTCTCCAGGCTCTGAGCTGTCAGCACAGAGCCCAACATGGGGCTCGAACTCACAGAGTGTGAGATCATGACCTGAGCTGAAATCAAAGGCTTAACCAATGGAGCCACCCAGGTGCCCCCATCAAGTCAGTTTTTAAAAGAAAAAGGCTTAAGCGTGACCTCTTTCTCTCATTCCGAACTAAAGTCTAAGAACGTACCATTATGATATGAGGAAAGGCGAGGCCAATCCACGGTACCAGATGGAGCTGCTTCAGCCTCTTTCCCGCTGCTGCGGCCATGTGGGCCTGGGGGTGGGGCGGTCGTGGCAGGTTGCTTCTGTCCTGTGTCACCTGGGATCCTTAGGGAGGAGAGAGCCTGGGACCAGGTGCTTCCTTCCCTTCCCCCAAGCTCGTGGGAAGGTGGGCCATTGGGGGCCTTGCTCCCTCTCTGTGGGGTTGGGATGAAACGGCCTTGATCTGCCCCAGGGACCAGGAGGAATGCCAGAGTTCCTTGAACTCTTCCCCCAGAAGAACTCACTCAACACACAGAGAACTCCCTGCTACGTTAAGCCTGTGGTGTTGGGTAGTCGGCCAGATGGGCCGACACCCCAGATGAATTACGGTTTTCCCCACATTGCCGGCCTTAAAAGGATTTGCAAATAGGCAAAACTACAAACGTTAAAATCTGCAAGTGCCCAGGTCTACTGTGTGTTTTAAAAACTGAACATTCAGGTAATCAGCTAAATTAAAGAATTTTTTTTATTATTTTTTTAATATTTATTTTTGAGAGAGAGAGAGCGCATGAGTACCAGAGGGACAGCGAGAGGGGGAGACACAGAATCGGAAGCAGGCTCCAGGCTCTGAGCTGTCAGCACAGAGCCCGACATAGGGCGCGAACCCACGAACTGTGAGATTATGACCTGAGCTGAAGTCGGACGCCCAGCCAACTTAGCCACGCAGGCGCCCCTAAATTAAAGAACTGTAAACCAGGCCAAGTGAATTTCTCTTCTCTTTGGTTTTTTTCACTGATAATGTCAAGATCTGAGTAAAGATGATGGCAGGCATTCAGGCCTATGTTTTTATACCATTGTATGTGGCCTCCTGTTTTGAAATCCCTTCCAATCATAGGGTGGCGGTTTGCCCTACCATATACCGTATGATCAGACTCTTGGCATCCCACCCCTCCACATCATCGGTTTTGGCACTGGAAGCTGGCTTCTCTGGGTCTGATCAGGGAAGCACATTGTCAACAGGAAGTATCTGCCAGCATGACAGGGAAGATGTCGGGAAAGCTAATGGAGGGGGAGTCCGATCCCCCTGCCCCTCCCCACCGCTGCGTTGGTTGCGTTCAGCCCCGTGGACCAAGGATATGGGACAGGAGTGGTTCCTATTTGCTCGGAGTGTGGGCTCCATGAAGTTCTGCTCTGTTCTGGCAGGACATGAGTCGCCCTCTTTGAGGAACGTGGGGGCTTGCTTTTCTCAGATCACATACACCTGCAGATCTGAGGTGGCCTCCATAATACATGACAATTTTATTTTTTTCCAAATTCAGGATAATAATGTGAATAGTGAATGGAGTTCTCTGCCCAGAAGGGCTATATGTTTCTATACCCTTGAAGTGTTTATTTATGCACCTTAGTTTTTCTTTTGGTGTGGATATGCTTTATTTTTAAAGGTGTTTTAAAGATGGTCAGTTTCTGGGGCACCTGGGGGGCTCAGGCAGTTAGGCGTCTGGCTCCTGATTTCGGCTCGGGTCATGATCTCACTGTTTGTGGGGATCAAGCCTCAAGTCAGGCTCTGTGCTGACAGCACGGGGCCTGCTTAGGATTCTGTCTCCCTCTCTCTGCCCCTCCCCTGCTCGCTCACTCTCCCCCTCAAAAACAAATACACATTTAAAAAATTAAAACGGTCAGTTCCTTTATTATGATAGACATTTGTGAAAGTGTATCTGATTGGTTTAGGGGCAGTCTACGGTGTGGATGTTGTTGTCATCTCCAGATTCTTGCTAGGCTGGGTCCTCAGGAGAGAGGCTGAATGTTAATCTTTGACTCCCGAGGTCCTCAGTAGGGTGGTGAGGAGAGAGAAGTTACAGAGAGGAAAATCTTAGGTCAGGACAAGGGAGAATTTTCTCCTCTCCGGGGCTGTGCGGTCATGGAATGGGCCGCTGCCCAGGCAGGGACACGCTAGGCGCATTTCAGCCACGGGTGCTGGAGCTCTCGCTCCTGATGCTGCTGGCATCTCCTGGCCCCCCCGTTCTCTAGCTGCCGAGACCTGGGAAGAAGAGAAAGTGGTGCTGCAAAGCAGTGAGGGGGAGCTCTTCCTGCTGTTCCTGGCAGGAACACCAAACGCGTGTCCACAGAGGAAGAGACACATTCTAATCAAGTGCCGTTAGACTCCAGGACTCCCTGGGGCCAATTCCCTGGACCAGTGCTCTGTCCCTGGCATGTGGGGAGCTCCAGAGCCCACGCCAGAGTGAAATCAGTGCTCTGCTCCTTCGTCAAGAACCTCTCCCTCGAAAATGGAAAAGTGCTGAACTCAGAACAGTAGTTGATATACATTCTGGTGCCATTTTTTTTTTTTTTTAAAGTACCATTTCCACTTGCAGCGGGCACTTGTGCAGACCTCTGCCTGCGTGGCTCAGCATCCAGGCATGGAGGGCCAGGGGGTGCCTCTGGGAAGGTAGAGCTCCGGGTCAGTCGCTCTCCCCAGCCTCGCCCCGCTGGCTCCAACCAGAGCGGAACCCATGTGTTCATTGTTTCAGCAGAGTGTTTTAAAGAAGGGATTCTCAGACCAAAAAAGATTCAATACCTCCCCTACATAAGAGCGGACTAGTTTTGGGGCGCCTGGGTGGCTCAGTCGGTTGGGCGGCCGACTTCGGCTCAGGTCATGATCTCGTGGTCCGTGAGTTCTAGCCCCGCGTCGGGCTCTGTGCTGACAGCTCAGAGCCTGGAGCCTGCTTCACATTCTGTGTCTCCCTGTCTCTGACCCTCCCCTGTTCATGCTCTGTCTCTCCCTGTCTCAAAAATAAATAAACGTTAAAAAAAAATTAAAAAAAAAAAAAAAAGAGCGGACTGGTTTTGTAGCTCAGCAATCAAGGTGGCAGTGAGAGCTTTGGGGTGAGGGTGACGCGTCCGTAAGAGCATCACCTGCATTTTTTGCCTGCTACTTTGAAACTTGGAGCAAGCTTTCTTTCCCGGTTTTCTTTCAAGTACGCTTTTCTAAGCAGGGTGCTCTCCTTTTATTGGTGACCTTCTGATCTGGTCAGATCTGAAAGGCGGTGTCTGGGGCTTGAATGGCAGGCGTTTGTTTGGTGTGACAGAAAGTGCACCAGACTTAGCAGATGTGAGCCTAGATTTCAGTCTGTGCCCCGCCACAACAGTGTTTTAGAACTTAGTTAAGGGAAGTCCCAGAATGAGTGGCGATTAAGCCATATTTACTACTCATTTTTAATGGTTAGAGGGAGATCACATCTATTTAAAGGAGGGAACAAAAGCCTTTGCACAGAGAAGGCAAAGGCTACTTCATGCAGACTGGAGACTTTATATGCCATTACCTGCTTGTGCAGCTGTGGGTCCAAAATAATTAAAAGGGAATATGGGTTCAATTTTCTTTCTCCCTTCTCCCTCCATTCCAATGCATCGATGTGTTAAATGCAAATGGAAAATTTTGAAACGATGCATTGAGGTTATACCTGTGCTGCAGAAAGCCTGCAGATATCCCATATTGTGCTTATAAAAATGGAAAAGTGTGCTCAGACTTCTACACTAATGCTTCCACAGAATGGCCCATTTTTGGAAAGGAAGGCAACAGTTGGAAACATGTATTGTTGGGAGGAATGGGGAGAACCAAGTGAGCTGTAACTGCATGAAAAGCAGAGACAAGGCTTCCAACAGAAGTATGTCGGGGGGCCCTCCCTCCAGCCCTCCCTTCCTGCAACCCTCGGGCCTCCTATGCCCAGTGCTTCCGGGCTCTACTGCTCCTTTGGGACTTGTCTACGCACCCTTGTCCGGATGGTAAAGGTCCATCCTGCTTTCCAGGCACAGGGAGGTGGAGAGGGAGGGAGTAAATCTCCGGAGGATCGATGCTTAGACCCAACAGATCTTCTACAAGAAGAAAGTTTTGTTTTGGAAATAGGCCAGTTGGGGACAGTTTTCAGTATAGGGCTGTGGCTGACAGAGTCTGCTTCTCTGCAGAGCTAGCTGGAGCGGGTCACAGCACACTGCACTGCTGTCCAAAGACCAGACCCTTTTGCCTCTCAACTGCCGTTTTTAGGGCATTTTTAAACATTTTAGGTCACGCTTCCCTTTACTATAAATCATGGACATTGCCTGTTCTATATCATAGGATTACTTCTAAGATCAAATAATAGAACCTATTTGATAGTTTTTTGGAAACTAATATCCTGTACATATAGAAGGGGTTTGGTTTTTTTTTTTTTGCAGTGTTTATTTATTTTTGAGAGAGAGAGAGAGTGAGCAAGGGAGAGCATGAGAAAGAGGGGGACAGAGAATCCAATGCAGGCTCTGTGCTCACAGAAGAGAGCCCTATGCAGGGCTCAAACTCACAAGCCATGAGATCATGACCTGAGCCGAAGTCGGACACTTAACCGACTGAACCACCCAGGTGCCCCTATACAATGTTTGTTTGTTTGTTTGTTTGTTTGTTTGTTTGTTTGTTTGTTTTAATCAACTTAGTATTACTCTTTCCCACTAAATTCTTCCCTCACCAAACTCTTTGCCTCAATCTGCACCTGCCCTCCATGCAGACAAGGTGTCAGAAGTTGGAAACTGATCGTTCTTTCATACATTCAGGGGTTCTAGGTCAGAAAGAAAATTCAACATCAAGTACAATTGGCTAGTGAAGCTCCACTGTCTTATTGTCAGGCTGGGGGGTTCCTAGACCCAAAATAACAACTTCTGTCTGTTGCTTAATAACAAGTCCCAGAGACCTGCCAAAGTGAGAGATCAGAGTTTAGAAATGAAACACACCTTTAACATTCTTTCCTCCTCATTGAAGGTCTACTGTGTCATTAAAGCAGAAATAATTTACTGATCATCAAAAGTTTGTTACCTTAAAATACTAGCATTTTGCTGTGGTTTTAATTAATAAAGGCTTAGAAAATTTGCAGATTTCTTTCAAGTCCTAGAGCAAGTCTTTAGAAGCTAGATTCGTCACCTCCAAATATTTTGTTTCCTTTGTGGATTTAAATTACATGCTCTTGAGTATCTCACTTTAAACATGGGCAGTTGGCAGACAAGACTGTGGATACAGTAGTTTGCTTCAGATGGCTTTTAAATTGTGAGCTGTGAGCACATGTCCGGTTTACTTGCATATCGGTTATTTCAGCAAATAGGTGCATTAGAAAATGAGATACACTGGGTTTCTGCTCACCCCGAATTTGTATTGCATTCATGGTTAAGTTATCTACATTCATTAATTTCTCATTTACAAATTACATCATAACAAGAGATGAGCCAGAAGATGGGATATCAAAAGTTTGAAATAGGACCAGCTTTGCAACAAAGAGGAGTTGCTCATGTTAAGATTACATTTGTTTTTAAGTTGAAAAACTGGAGTTCTTTATGGAAATAGTGATCAAGATAGACTGTGTCAAGATAACATGTCTAAGCTGTTCCCTATCTTTAAAAACTAACTTTCCACTTTTAAAAACTAAATGTTAGCAGATGTTTGTTTACAAGACTGTCTCTTTAGAACCTTCCCGGAGCATTTATGAACTTTCACAGTGAGGTGACAGTTTTCCTTTCCGGCTGATTGCAGTATATACCCTTCCCGAGTAAATCCTGCGTACCCGGATTGTATACTTGGACATGGAGGACAGTGTATGGTGTTTGGGTTGTCTGTAGAACAACCAGTGATTTTGAAAGATTAATGCCTGAATATGGACAGCATGAGAGAGACACAAATGTTTAATCTTTTCTAATTAAAACTTTTCATTTCCCCACATTGCCTCCATGCTCCTAAATAAGCTCTAAATACTCACTGGGTGGTTTTGGAAAAGAAGAGTCACAGAATTGGAAGAATATATTCCTGTTATTGTGGTGATGAATGTTATTGTTTGGGGGTCTTCCTCAACTCACTGTCTACTTTACAATGAAATCCTAACCCTATAATCCTGGGTATGGCCTCTTGGCTCAAGCTTTTTAGGATCCGGTGTGTGCTTTACCCAGGGGGTGGGTTCAGCCCTCGTGGCCCATGTATATGGCATCCGATCGCACAGCGCAAGTGAGTGGAAAGTTGTTGCATTTATGTTACTTCGCAGCTTCCTGAAAAATAGGCCAAAGTATTTGCCCTGTTGAGGATATGTGGGTGGTGTCATCCTTATGCTGCGAGGTCAGCACTTGGAAGCAGGAAATGAGGTCACTCAACAGAGACTGTCTCCACAGTGCCCTGCATCCAAGTACAAGTCTGCACCCTCAAAATGTCACAACCCAGAGCCCTGAAAGGATCCCAAAATTCACTCCAAAACTACTGTGGCATGATGAAAAGCCTTGTTCTGGGAAGCTTGTCTTGGCAGAAGTGTTGGCCATGATGGATGTTTGCTGAATTTAGATCCAGTGAGAAAGTGGCTATGACCTAATTGAGCAAAAGAATGGAATCCAAAGTAATTGCTGGTTCTGTGTGTGTGCAGATTGTTGTGTTTGGGATGCAGTTTCTCCCACTGCCCTCATTTCCATTTGGGGGTACCCCTTGGGAGTCTTTACCCCAAATCGGATGGTCTTCAGAGTCAACTTCAAAAGAACATCTCGTTCTAAAACAGCTAACTTAAATACTCTGAGTTTACTCATCTTGCTGACAGGATGATTTAAACATTTGTCCTCTGCATGATTTCATTATTTTAGGGTGACCTTTTTCAAAGGAGAACCAAAAATACCTTACCTGTTGGAGGCTCTGTGGAACACCTAAACTGAAATCCATAACTTAAAATCATTTTGAATCAAATGATTTGCATCGGTGTGTGGAGATAGGGACCAGCCCCAGCAAGATACGTCACATTGCACACGAAAGTGATGCCCCGTGATGCAGCTGTCTCCTTTCTGTGGGACTGTGACCTTCCTAGGGATTTTTCTGCAGGTTAATGGCCATGCTGTCAGACCCTTCCCGCGGGGCACTTTGGTGCCCTTTCCACTAAGAACCTCTGCCCAGGGGTCTCGTCCCTGGCGTTGAGAGGAAGTCGATTCTTATTCAAGTTTACCCATCTTCCTGTCTCTGCACACGCACATGTACACACCAGCAAGCCTCTCTCTGTGGTCTTGGGGACTGGCCTTCAACTGGAATCTCCTCATTATCCCTTGCACCCCTGGTCTCCCTTTGTGGCAGTCCATCTTGTGTATCATTGTAAGAGTCACTCTTCTACTGAAGTCCCCAGCGATCTTCTGCTGTTGAAAGTCTGTAATTTCTCATTCATGGCCCTGATTCAGGTGACACCTGTCAGGGTCTGGGAGGTAATGTAGAGCTTCATCCGGACCAATACGGAGTCCTGTGTCCCGCCTTCCTGACAAGTCAGTGTCTCCTCTCACCACTTAAATTTGTACTGTGATCAGGAACGTACTGTTTTTTCATGTAGCCGAGACTTCTACAAAGTTCTTCCTCCTGGCAAGTGTAACTTGTTCTAGCATAACTAGTTCTATATTACCACTCTGTTCATGGCTTGTCTGCAGCCAGAAAAACAGGGGCATCTGGGTGGCTCAGTCAGTTGAGTGTCCGACTTCGGCTCAGGTCATGATCTCATGACTCGTGAGTTCGAGCCCGTCAGGTTCTGTGCTGACAGCCTGGAGCCTGCTTTAGATTCTCTCCCTCTCTCTCTCTCTCTCTCTCTCTCTCTCTGCCCCTCTCCCCTGCTTGTGCACTCACTCTCTCTCTCTCTAAAAGAAAAGAGAATTTGTGTTATCTTCACATCCCCAGGAGGAAGGGGCATGGCTTGCCATTGTTGGGGTTCACAGGGGGTCAGCACTCAGAGAGAGTGAGGGGAAATGTGGACAAGAGCCTTTCTGTGGTTTTCTTGGAAAAGAATGGATAAGGCAGAGGAAGCAGAAAGGGCAGGGCCAGGATAGGCTAGTTTAAGTAACATCAGTGGGCTCAGGGCAGATTGGCTCTCTCTAGTCGTTTGGTATCTGACCATGAGGTCACTAGGGCAGGTGGACAGTGACCTGAAATGTGAGAGCCCCATAAAGGAGGTGGCTGGGGATGTGAGCTCTGGATGGGTTCATTTACATATGAAGGCGTGCTCATGAGCCAGTGCTCACAGACAGTAGTTTTCTCTCTCTAGGAATTAGCTAGCCCTGGGACAGGTAGGCCCTGCTGGACCAGCAAAACCTTAATTAAAATGTCAAAGCCTGGGGCACCTGGGTGGCTCAGTCCATTAAGCATCTGACTCTTGGTATCGGCTCAGGTCATGATCTCAGGGTTTCATGAGTTCAAGTCCCGCCGTCGGGCTCTGCGCTGGCAGCCGGGAGCCTGCTTGGGATTCTCTCTCTCTCCCTCTCTCTCTGCGCCCCCGCCCCCCACTCACGCTGTCTCTATCTCAAAATAAATAAACTTTAAAAAAATGTCAAAGGTTAATATACCTACTCATCCTTGCAGCCCCATCTCAGTTACACGCTAGCCATGGAACCTTGCATGAGAACCTCAATTCTCCTCTGGAAAGTGGAGCATTAAAGACTACAGCACAGCCGAGAGCCCTCTGTTTCTTCTTTGTGGGAATGAAGCCTCTGACACTTCCTGCTGCTTCTTCCCCATCCCCAAGATCTTTCAGTCCAGATTCCCAGTGGGGAGGTGCACTAGCCAAAACACCGTCCCTGGCTAATGGGCAGGGAAGGCCGGCCGGCAGTGGGCCACCCTGAAGTTCTAACCTCCTTCATACGTGGACTTTCCTGCCTGTATTCCTAACTCCTTTGGCCAATGGGCTCTCTTGGGGAGATATCATCTTTGGCCCTGCCACTCCAGTAACTTCTGAATTCTTGATCTGAGCCAAGTGATTATTCAGTGAATATACGTGTGTGACCCATTTGACAGGTGACATTTAATATTGCCTTTGTGAAGGAGAGCTAATAATGGCATCGACTTCCAAGTATAAGACAAAATATGGCAGACCTTCTGTACTGACGCTTGGAAAAAATAAATCTCCATTTTATATTGCAGAATTCGTAGTTGAGCTGGCAATGAAGAAGAGTGTGGAACTCTTACTTTTTCGAGGCAAGAGTGGAAAATAAAATCCCTTTATTGACATTGATGCCAGTATATGAGCTATGAAGGCTAGAAAGTGAAATGTTAATCCACTTGGCACAAATTAAGAATGATTCTATAAACTTAAACTGGGTGGAAAATGTTGGTTCTTACTGTGGAAAAAAATCACAAGGACCAGTACTTTGTTGTTCTGAACAGTCCCGTGCCACCCCACCCTCCAGCCCCCCTCCCACTGTCAGATGAAGCAGGAAATTTAAGTTGGCTGTGAAAAGTTTAAAAGTTCTTAGACAACCCCTGTAAATTGGATTTCATAAATATTGGTGTTCATCAGAACATGAACATGATAAGTTTCTGTAATATGTAGGAGTGAACACAGCGCATGGTGCTGTCTCATTAGTACAGAATTTATTCAAACACGTGATAAGCAGAAATAGTATTTCACTAAGCAAATGTACATTTTCACATGTTAAAGAACCTTCATAAGCCAAAAGGCATTACCCAAAACTTGGGACTGTCTTGTCTCTTGTTTTTTCCTCTGATTCTCCTGGGGAACTCACACATTCCTTTCCTGCCTCAGTGCCTTCCCAAATCCCGGACTTCCTTGGGCTCCTGAGAGACTGTCCAGAACTGCAAAGGGTCTGTACTCTGCCTTACTTGTAAGCTAATAAGGCAGCCTCCCGTGGCTTGATAGATCCAGGTAGAAGACACAATACTTGTGGGTCAGAGATGAAGGACTATTTATTACTCACAGCGGCCGCAACAGCCAGAGGATCAGTGTTCTTGCCCAAGTTTCCCGAGCCCTGTCTCCCATAGGGCAGTGCAGAGAGGACCAGATGATACCACACGCAGTGGGTTGCATTACAGAAGCTTAGGGAACCTAAAGAGCCTGCTTGCATTTGCTTAGAGGGAGACACGTCTATCTTGCATGGCTGTTCACTAAGCATCCTTGAGGAGATAGTTCAGAACAAAGAGTAGAATATTTTGTGTCTTATAAGATGTTCAGAAATACAAGAGACCCATGTAGAGCTCTCTCCTATCAGTGACAGTTCCTTGTGTCCTTGGGACTTGTTGGGGATGGGTGTGAAAGAGGAGGAAGAATCTTCCATGAACCTTCTCAGGAAGTCTTTTGTCAACTGTCTAAAGATGTTGATGATCCTCATTTAAGAGTTGGGTGTTGGGGGCCCCGGAGTGGCTCAGTTGGTGAAGCACCCAACTCTTGTTTTCAGCTCAGGTCACGATCTCATGGTTCATGAATTCCAGCCTTGCATCGGGCTCCACACGGACAGTGCAGAGCCTGCTTGGAATTCCCTCTCTCCCTCTCTCTCTGCCCTTCCCCTGCTTGTGTGCTATCTCTGCCTCTCTCAAAATAAATAAATAAAACTTAAAAAAAAAAAAAGAGTTAGATGTTGGGGAACAATCACCAAAGTACAAACAGTTATTAAACCCCACACTGTGCTGTGTTAAATACTAAGCCCTTTACTTCCTCACTATGGCTCCATGAGCTGATCATGGTAGGGGGGCAGTGTAACCTCCTTTATTACAGATGAGAAAACTAATTAAGAGCATTAAGGAATAAGTAGGGAGATGAGAATCTTCCAGGTCATCAGAGTCCTCAGCCCTGTGCTCTGAAGAGCACGCTATCTTCCCTTTTTTATTTCTCTTTCCTTGAGAGACGTTTAGAGGTGGAGGCTGGGGAGGCATTGAGATTTTGTTTCACCAGATAAACTTAGAGGAATTGGACAGGAAAGCAAGGAATAACCTCGTGCTTGCAGCTGCCTTATGGACATCACCGCTGGTCCTTCAGGGAATCCCACAAGTCTTCAAGGCATTTGGCATCCCTGCTTTATGAATGAAGAGATGGAGGTCTAGGAGGCTGAAGGCAGCCCTGGTCGCCGGGGCCATGAGACCTGCATTGTGTACACATTCCGTACTAGTTCTGGGGACTTTCGTATCAAGGACCTTCAAGTGCCCTAAGATATTTAAGCTTCGTTCTGAAACAGAAAAGAACATTTTAATAATAGGTTCACTGTAGCTTGTTAACTATCTCCATTTCCTCGGAAAGATAAGCACACATGTGTAATTTAATCACTGCGTTGACTAAACTCAGCTGCTTCAAGGACCTTTATCTTTCTTTCATAAAAGTTCAAGTGCCAGAGAGCCTCACACACTTGGGCTGTTCACAGCCTTCCAGAAGTCACTTCAGCTTCCATATTTTGCCCTTTATTTTTTTCAGTTCTAAAAGTAATTAGGGGCGCCTGGGTGGCTCAGTCGGTTAAGCATCCGGCTTCAGCTCAGGTCATGATCTCATGGTTTGTGGGCGTGAGCCCTGCATCAGGCTCTGCGCTGACAGCTCAGAGCCTGGAACCTGCTTCACATTCTGTGTGTGTCTCTCTCTCTGCCCCTCCCTCGCTCATGCTCTGTCTCTCTCTCAAAAATAAACATTAAAAAAAAATTTTTTTAAAGTAATGACTCTGCTTCCTCACTACTAGCTCCCACTTAGCACTTTCTGGCTGTTCTTTGCCTAGAGAAAGAAATGACTTGCTAAAAGAAAATTTTTTTTAACAATAAACATCTGTAGGCTTCTTTATTCAAAATAAATGTCATGTCCTGTTGCCCGTGACCTAGCCCTAGACAAAAAGTATGAAAAATGTGTATCCATAGATAAAAGGAGATCTGGAAACACACACACACACACACACACACACACACACACACACACACGGTTTTTCCTCCACCAGGTTCCCTTGGCAACCATCCACTAGCATCTTCCAGCAGATCTTTAAAGCTTGGCTAAGGTGTGTATGTTAATTTTATAGACATGCTTAATATTGCTCATTAACTTCACAGTTCGCAGATTCTTCCAAACTCTCCCGAGGGGACTTTGTGCCTTTGTGAAATTTTTAAAACACTAACAGAACGGAAGCCTCTTACAGTGGTTTCTTACAGTGATTTCTTTACCAACACTTGGTGGGTCCTCCTGTTAACCACCGTGTCACATCGTCGTAATTCTCTCGTTCAGTTCGGAAGGATGCTTTGTGCCCTTATACGTGCATTTACCATATTTACATTTCCATGTGAGAGTCATCACATGCTTTCCCGTATCTAACTAAAATGAGGCTATTGTTAGGTTTTTACATGGCACTGATGTCTATGGAAAAGATCTCTAGAGTTGGACCCACAGCGTTTTTTAAAGCTGTATTTAACGCCATTTTGATGTTCAGTAACTGCTTCAATCCATATTTCTTCTGAACAGTCGAAGCATCTCTCATTTTAAACTGGTGTGAATTTTTTTGGAGAATTCTCCCCCAGGATAACTAATCCTGCCTTCACATAGTACTTTAAAGCTACATCTCAGTGATTCCTGTTACCACATATGAGGACTGGGACTGTGTCAGCTTAGGCTATTGTCAGGTTACTTGTTTAGGCGGGATCATTGAAAAATTCTGAAATGATTTTGCTTGAGAATACTTGGTTGTGACGTAAGTTGTTCAGTTGAATCAGGTCAATCCAGCAATAGTTTCCGGATTATCCTGGGATGTTTACCCAAATAACCTTTTGATTAGTTGCAAGAACGTACTCACTTTATGGTTGCTTTCATAGCATAATCCACATATGGAACCAGCCCCAGAAAGCTTCGTTTTGTCCCAGGTACAATAACAGAGAATTGCTTCTGCCATTTAACTTATCACTAAATGGATAGACTTAACAGGATCCTTATCCAGTATGTTGCAGTAGGTTGTTGGTATTTGAGGATTACATTTTCTACTTCCATTACAGAGTGTTTCAGGTGGGGCGAAAAGTCAATGTCATGCATGTATACATCAGTATTCTCTATATCATAGCTTCTTTGTGAATGTTTATTGTGTATGTCAACATTCTCAGCAACTTGGTGAGGTTGGGTAGAAGGTGTTGTTAATGGGATGATCGTAGGTTTGGCCCTCATGCATATTTCTTTTGGGGTGGGGAGCAATCCGCTGATTTATGGCCCTTGACAGCTTTGCCAAGACACAAGTAACATAAGTGAGAGGGACAGACAAGTGTTGGGGGGAGGTGAGAGAACGTGCTGTATGCAGAGCCTGTCAAGACTGTGATGAGAAATAAACTCAAAGCACACGCCTGCAGAGGTAGGCAGCCGCTCATGTAAACAGTACCCATTGGATGCCTGCGGAGATCTCTCTCTATTCCAAAGGGAAGCTGTAACTGTTCAGTCTACCATGTAGCTGTCCTTTCACGAAGTTCAGAGACGAGCCAGTTACGATCCAGAGATCATAAGACAGAAAAAGGCCCAAAATGGGATTCTGACTTCCCAGGGTCTGCAGCAGCAAACTTACCTCTCATATGCTTTTTCAAGTGAATAGAGATTCAAATGGAAATACAGAGATTGTAATCCTCCACTGAAAATCAAGGGACACATTTACAAGGAAAACCTCCCAAAGTGGGGGTGGCTGTCAGATATTGTGACCACAGATTAATAGAGAGGTTTCAGGGCACTCCCGATAGCATCAACCAGAGCCACAGGTGTCTTAAGTACAGAATGGCTGCTGACAGGTGGACCAGGAGGGACTAGGGCCCAGCGGATTTGTCCCTCTCGAGTATACCTACATTGTCCTTTCTCCTCCTGAAGACAGAAATGTTGGTCTTTGCAGAAGAACACCAAACTGAACGTTACTTTTATAACTAAGCACACACGAGATTTACCAAATGTTTGAAGTGCAGCTAAAATTGAACAGTTGTAGCAGATGTTTATTGACCTATATATTATAAGTAATGTATAACATGTTATTTATATATAACGCAATGCGTATGTTAACATAATTATGTATAACTAATATAGTATATGTTAATATATAGGTTATATAGGATATGTTATACAATAAATAGTATAACATATAGATCTCTAAAACATACGTATATAATTTGCTTGAAGGACATGATTAATTAAATTTTGAGAGCAAATAAAACTGAATGATAAGGTGCATATGCACTATGTGAACCTGGAGAAAACACAAGAAAACTCTAGTGTAACGCTCGCACAAAGCACATTCTAATTTTGCCTGATTACAAAGTAAAATACACCTTTCGTAATTATGAAAGAAATAAAGTAGATAATTGCCTCTCAGCATGCGCAGCGCCTTAGGACATGCCTGTAAATAGCTGCATAAAGGCAGGGAAACTCTGCGACTCTACCAATACCGTAAAAATGTCAGTACGAGTAACATGGGGCAGAATCTCTTAGAGCAGAGGTCCGGTAACATTTTAAAACTGGCATCCGGGGCGCCTGGGTGGCTCAGACGGTTAAGCGGCCGACTTCGGCTCAGGTCATGATCTCGCGGTCCGTGAGTTCGAGCCCCGCGTCGGGCTCTGTGCTGACAGCTCAGAGCCTGGAGCCTGTTTCGGATTCTGTGTTTCCCTCTCTCTGACCCTCCCCTGTTCATGCTCTGTCTCTCTCTGTCTCAAAAATAAATAAAGGTTAAAAAAAAAATTTTTAAAAAACAAAAAAACTAGCATCCCATTTGGAAATTGTTTTCAAATGATCGAGTCATGTCTTACTGTTTTACGTGAGACATGAAAAACCATGAACTCCCCCTGAATTTGGGTTAAATCTAATCATAGTGCCGGAGGCGAATGAGAGGATTCTCCCACCGCTTGGCCCGGCGTGAAGCAGCCACAGGAGCTCCAGGCAACTTGGGAGGGAAACCCTTGCTTGGTCTGCCAGTGGAAAAGGACTCCTGTCTGCAGGGCCCCAAGGCCAGCCTGGCAAACGCTGTGTTCCCAACCGGCTGGGGGTTGCCGTGGAAACCAACAGCTCTAAAACCCAAAAGGAAAGAAAAAATTAAAATCCCAGAATAAAGACTAATTTGAGGGGATATGAAAGGGAATGAAGAACAGCCAGAGGGAGCCAAAAACTTCACAGAAACAAAAACAAAACAAAAGACGGCGTCCCCACACTCCACTTTCCCGGCCCAGATGAAGCCAGAGTTTGTTGGGTTACATCACAGAGGCCGTTTCAGAGAGCAGGTGAAAGCAGCCTCCCAGCCCCGTCCCCAGCGAAAACCGCAAAGGGCTTTGCAATCTGGAGCAGTCCGCGTTAGCACATGACCGTAAGAGAGATGTTGAGATGTTGGCTTTGGAGTTTGGGTGAGAGATTATAAAATAAATGTGTTCTGTCGTTTGTAGGGAAATAACTCGGGGTATAAAGTATTTGAAGAAGAAGGAGGAGAGAGAAAAACAAGGCCCCTCGGTGTTTGTGGGCAGCATGGTAATAAAACTGATGGGGGTTCCCTCTGTCCCTCTGCAAAGTGTGACCGTCTTCCCTTCCTCTGCCTCCAGATACGTTCCCTTCCTCTGCCTCCGTTCAGATACGTTTGCTCTGCACTCGCCACTTAACTGGTGGCTTCTCTGAGGCCAACAATTTGAAACAGGCTTGTTGCATTTAGTTCTAAATCTGTGGCAGAAGAAAGGAAATGACTAAAAGATAATGTTTCATTTTCTACCCACAAAGCAGATGCTCTCTGTTCTACTTCAAATGGACTGGCTTGTGCCCACAGAGCCAAACTGCACATTTGCCAAGAGCAAAGGAGCTCTGAATCATGGCGGAGGGAGAATGCCCGAGTGCTTGTTGCTTCCTTCTTGATTCTTTCACTGACCGATGAAATTTTGAGAAGAATGCTCCAGAGGCGGTGACTGAATTCCTGATCCTGAAATAAATTGCTGAGTAAGAATATGTAGCGAGGAGAGTCCTGAGCACACATTCCGGGGGTCTGCCCACCGCGAGCGGACAGAATTGGAACACAGGATGGGTATTATGTTGGTCAGGGTTCTCCAGAGAGACAGCATCAATAGGATGTATGTTTATGTAGAACGAGATTTATTATACAGAACTGACTCATGGAGGCTGACAAGTCCCGGGATCTGCAGCATGATTCAGCAAGCTGGAGACCCAGAAGAGCCAAGGGGTGGTTTCAGTCCAAAGCCTGGCAGACTTTAGGCGCAGAAAAAAAAAAAAACCTGTATTTCAGTTCAAGTCAGAAAGCAGGAAAAGCCAGTGTCCCAGTCCAAAAGTAGGAGGAAGTTGGGGGAGGGTCAGCCTTTTTGTTCTATTCAGGCCTTCGACTGATTGGGTGAGGCCCACTCATGTGAAGGAAAGCAAATCTGTTTTACGCAGTCTGATTTAAATGTTAATCTCACCCAGAAACACCCAGAATATTGCTGACCAAATACCTGGGCACCCCATGGCCCAGTGAGGTAGACACATAAAATTAACCACCACAGATACTGAGAAGTTGGGCCAGAGGGTGGGAGGAGACCCTAGCGGGTGCGTCCCAAGGAGATAGCCCTCAGGTGTACAGCGTCCTGCTAGGATAGTGCAGAACTTGAGGAGTGCAAGCACCACGACCCACTCTAGCTGGTTTAACTAGACAAGACATCATTAAAGCATGTAGGTAACTCACAGGAGTTCTGGGAGGACCAGGCTGGGCAGCCAGAACAGTGCCTAAGCCAGATGGCAAGACTGAGCCCAGGACGCCCTGTCCCCCTCCTGCACTGAGACAGGGCGGCTTCCACTGCTGGCCCCAACCCACAGGCACCCTCCTCTGGCCAGAAAAAGCACCTGCGTTTTTACGTTGCTGTCTTCTAAATCAGAACCCAGCATGAGGACATCAGATTAGCAGAGCCCAAGTGTCTCTCCTTAGCACCGGGGAGGCTGGGAAACCAAGTTTCTGGCGTCTGCCTTTGGCTGAATGTGTGATGTGGGAACATAGTCAAGTAGAGAAGGCTGTTCAGAAGATGCCTTTGTCTTCCCACACTACGCATCCCGCCAGCCTCCCTTCAGTTCTCGTCTCTTCCAGAAGCATCCCTCATTGAACTCGATAAACCGTAATCATCAGGGCCAGTATTCGTGCAGGACTTTGCACAGCCAGCGTTCTCTGTTCCAATTAACAGAACGCTCACAGGCACCCCCTTGTAAGTCCTCTCCTGTCACCCCTACGTCACCTCTGCCTCCACAGAGCTTTTGGGTCTGTCCTCGCTGTTTTTGTTTGTCAACTCCAGACCTTATTGGTCTCTTCTTTGCTATATTTTTTCCTCTGCCTTACCCAGCTTCGTCCTTTTTGCTCTCTGGCACGTGGGTTGGCCTGACCTCCCCCACAGCCCCCAAAACTCTAAACTTCTTAAAAACAGAAGCCGTCTCTTTTTTCTTCTATTTTTAATCTCTGACAGTGCCTGCTACACATACAGTTGCTGATCAGTAAATATTTTCTGATTATTGCAGCGCATTAGCTCTCTGAATTAATGCTTTTCAAATGAATGTCGGTAGTGTCTGTTTAAAGCAGTAGTGACTAGGGGCACCTGGGTGGCGCAGTCGGTTAAGCGTCCGACTTCAGCCAGGTCACGATCTCGCGGTTCGTGAGTTCGAGCCCCGCGTCAGGCTCTGGGCTGATGGCTCGGAGCCTGGAGCCTGTTTCCGATTCTGTGTCTCCCTCTCTCTCTGCCCCTCCCCCGTTCATGCTCTGTCTCTCTCTGTCCCAAAAATAAATAAAAAACTTTGAAAAAAAAATTAAAAAAAAAAAAAAAAGCAGTAGTGACTAGGAAATAAATGGAATAACAGCCAACAACAACAACAAAAAACCAGGGATATTTAGTCCGTGTACCAGATGATATCTGGAAATGCCTGTCAGTGTTAGTGACTCATTCAGCATACATAGTGGTTGCCTACTGTGTGCCAGACATGGAACACATGATTGGACAAGAAGAGAAGAAACAGACAACATAGCTCTCTCAAAGCTGGCATTCTGGAAGAGTCAGGCAGTTAATAAGCACATAAGTTATAGAAACGTGATAGAATTGCTGAGTGTCATGCATAAAAGAAAAAGCAAAGCAGGACAGTATCAGAAGCACAGGGTGGGGTTGGGATCGGGGTTTTAGATAGAACGGTAGGAGGGGCACCTGGGTGGCTCAGTTGGTTAAGCATCCAACTTCGGCTCAGGTCATGATCTCCAGGTTCGTGGGTTCGAGCCCAGCGTCGGGCTCTGTGCTGACCGCTCAGAGCCTGGAGCCTGCTTCAGATTCTGTGTCTCCCTCCTTCTCTGCCCCTCCCCTGCTCATGCTCTGTCTCTGTCTCTCAGCAATAAATAAATGTTAAGAAAAAAAATTTAGATACAAAGGTAGGAATTGTTAAAAAAAAATTGCTTGAGGCAAGCAGAGAAACCTGAATATTTGCTGAGTATAAGGTGATACAAAGAGGTTGTTACGTGAATTGGGTATGATGATGGCATTTTGGTTACTTTTAAAGCCCTTATCTGTGGTAAACTGAAATATTTATGGGGAAATAATGTGACCTAATGCAACTGGGATTTGCTTCAGAATGTTGGTTTTTTGTTTTTAATGTTTTTTTTTTATTATTATTTTTGAGAGGCTGAGCAGGGGAGGGGCAGAGAAAGAGGGAGACCCAGAATCTGAAGCAGGCTCCAGGCTCCG
Organism: Panthera tigris; assembly: GCF_018350195.1. Classification (NCBI taxonomy): domain Eukaryota; kingdom Metazoa; phylum Chordata; class Mammalia; order Carnivora; family Felidae; genus Panthera; species Panthera tigris. The sequence goes on along the minus strand of NC_056666.1, from coordinate 13,995,330 downwards.
AGCTGTCAGCGCAGAGCCTGACGTGGAGCTCAAAGGCGTGAACCAGGAGATCATGACCTGAGCCAAAGTTGGACGCTTAACCAACTGAGCCACCCAGACACCCCTGCTTCAGAATGTTTGAGCAGAAAAAGAAAAGAAAGGAAAAAATTGAGTTGGGAGAATAGATAAGAAGAATGGTAGAAAGTTGGTGTTCGAAACTTTATCAGTGCAGAGGGTTTCCTCAATACTATTATATTTTTCTATATTGTTCTCTATATTGTTCTAAAATTTCCATATTAAAAGTTAGAAAAAATAAGTGGTGGTCGGTAAAGGCCTCGTTCAAGAGGTGACATGTAAGCAGATTAAGCTGACGAGGACGTGAGGGAGCCAGATGCACAGAAGGGTGTTGGGGAAGAGTATACCAAGCATAGAAACATTCAGCACAGGGGCGCCTGGGTGGCGCAGTCGGTTGAGCGTCCGACTTCAGCCAGGTCACGATCTCGCGGTCCGTGAGTTCGAGCCCCGCGTCAGGCTCTGGGCTGATGGCTCGGAGCCTGTAGCCTGTTTCCGATTCTGTGTCTCCCTCTCTCTCTGCCCCTCCCCCGTTCATGCTCTGTCTGTCTCTCTCTGTCCCAAAAATAAATAAAAAACGTTGAAAAAAAATTTTTTAAAAATAAAAAGAAACATTCAGCACAAAGCATGCTCCCAGAACCCTAGCCTCCTTGTTGTTCCTTGAATGGGGGGGCCACGTAGGAAATGAGGGCTGGGAGATCTTGGGGGGCAGGATAGAGAACACAGAGCCTTTTAAGTCACTGTAAGGGCTTCAAGTGCAGGTCAAACCCAAGAGCATTCAAGGGGCTGCACCAGAGTCATACTCATATATATTTTCTTCGTCGAACCATTCAGGTGCCTTCAGGTCTTTGCTCAGATTGAGACTGTAGTGCATGATCAGTACCGTCCGGTAGAACCATCTGTGATGCTGGAAATGCTCTGTCTGTGCCAGCCAGTGTGGCATCCCCCAGCCCACCTGGGGCCGGAGAGTACTTGAAATGTGCCTGGTGTGACCCAGCAGCTCAATTTCGGATTGAGTTTTATTTGGGTTCGTTGAAACTTGAATTTAGATGCCCACGTGTGGCTGGTGGCCCCGCCTCGGACAGTGCAGTGTTAGGAGGTGGCTGGCTGCACGCCAGCATTTCCCTCCACGCTGGTTTTTATTCGGTTCCAGCAGCCAGGCCGTTCTCACCTCAGGGCATTTGCTCCCCTGCCTGCACCTTTCCCTGGGTGCTTCCTGTGTGTCCTTCCCACCTGATCTTATACAACCCCTCCCAAAAGGCCTTCCAGTTTAGTATTCAGGTAGCTCGGCAGGATCCATAAGTTCCCACTGGCTGACAAAGATAACAGAGTTCATCTTAATACATAGTTAGGTTTGGGCCCTTTATAGTGTCTTCTTTTAACTTGCAAAATGAGGATAGTTTCAGGAAACAGTGCCTCACCTAGTCCCTAAGATCACTCCGTTGGTGGGAACAATTTTGTTTGCTGTTGAATGGATAACCTAATTCCAGATGTTACTCTAGAAAAATGATACCCCAGTAGTCTGTAATAATCACCCAACCATACTGACATTTCCCCCCATCCTGTCACACCAAAAGAAGCAACTAAATGATCTCTTTCAAAGTAGATAATTGCAGAACATAAAGTAGGCTTCTCTAAATTGGAAGAAATTCCAATCGTAGAACCGAAGACGTCGTTTATAATAAAACTCCCTCCTCTGTTGATTCAAGAGTTGGTTAGCTTTGTCCAACTCTTACCTGCTCTTGCGAAGCAGCCAACAGTGAAGAGAGAGCAGAAACCTTGTAATCCCAATTGTTAGTAAATGTTTCATGACCATAAAGTTCCAGAAATCGTCACTGCCGCCCTACAAAGCCACCCTTCCACTCGCCCTGTTCCGGGGTATTTCTGCTCTGTGAGTATTAATGAAAGCAGAGTTAATTTACATTATAACTTCGCATGCCACCTGGGGACCTAAGGAGTTGAGTTAAATAAGAAAACACGTGTGTGGCATATATCCCGAACATCCTGCATTCAGATAACTGGTAAGATTGGAGGGGATTAACTCAGCATATTTTGCGATGTCCTATCCTGGTTTTCCATGATGTTGATTTTATCCCTCTTTGGACATTAGTTCTCTCCCTGGATCAAGTAGCCAAGTTCAGCTTCCGTAGCATTTATCTTTTCCTGTCTACTAGGTTTCGAGAGATTTCTTTTTTTAATGTTTATGTTTGAGGGAGAGACAGAACAGGAACGGAGGAGGAGCAGAGAGAAAGAGAAAGAGACAGAATCCGAAGCAGGTTCCAGGCTCTGAGCTATCAGCACAGAGTCCGATTCGGGGCTCGATCTCAGGAACCGTGAGATCGTGACCTGAGCTGAAGGTGGATGCTTAGCCGACTGAGCCACCCAGGCACCCCTTGAGAGATCTCTAATACGTAGGCCTAGTATTCTCTAGCTGTTCTTGTGGTCATCTAGTCAAGAAATATGTTGTTATTCCGTGAAAAAAAATGGTGATTAACTGAATTCAGAAGGTCGCTTTGGTATCATAAGATTGTTTGGCAAACTACCAAGGCAGAGGTCCTTGAGCCAAAAGACGTTCTTCTCAGTTTGGTTGCCACAGCGGAGGTAGGGCTTTGGATGTAAAGTTATCACCCCCTGAGAGGGATGCCTCAGCCCTGCACTTCGTTTTATCCCTTTCTCCCCTCCAGCTCCCTTCTCTGTGCCCTGGCCCGGCCCCCACTGGACGCTGTGACCAAGTGCTTTCAAGCACAGTGATGGGAAGAACGTAATGGTAACCGCTGTGTTTACACTTGCTATGTCCGGCGTCACGCTGAATGCTTCCACCTCTGTGTTGACCTATGTGTTGCTGTCACCTCCACTTTACAGAGGAAGAAACAGACCTGGTGAGGAGAAGTACCTTGCCCAGGGCCTCATGGCCAGAACCGGGTGGAGCTGAGATTCGAACCTGGCACGGGGAATTGCAGTGGAGCTCTGGAGTGTATGCCCCGGGGGCAGTTCCCACAGGGCCAGCTCAGAAGCGACTCCTTCCCCCTCGGTGGCCGGTAGGCCACTGAGCCCGGCTGCCGTGGTCCTGCACACATGAGCCTCCCTGTACACCCGGAGAGTCCTTGCTCGTCCTTGACCCCACCTCTTTATCCCAAGGCTTCAATAGGGCTTTCAGGCTGAGGCAGCTCAAAATGTGTGGCAGGGAGGGGCTGCGTGTGTGTCAGTGGACTTAAGTCACTGAGCACCAGCCACTCCTTACACACCCAGGCATAAAGGGTTCCCTGGAGCAGGATTCACCTCTGATTGTTCTGGAGTACTGTGCTGGTGTCTTGTAATCGATGCGGCCCACCTCGTCTCCTCCTGGGTTATTACAGAGGCCCCTTAACTGCACACTCCGTCTCCAGTCCTGCCTCTTCCCCGGTGCATCGTTTACCTAGAGCCTGATGTTTCTAAACCAAATTTAATTCCCGCTCCCCTGTTTAAAAACCTTTGTAACTTCTCATTGCCCTTGGGGTCAAGAGTGAGCCTTTTACGTCCCTTCTGAAGCCCTGAGTGGTCTGGCCCCTACTCACCTCTCCAAACTTATCTCTTACTGGGCCTCATGCCCCTCACGCTGTCATCTTGCAGAAGCTATTCGTGTTTCTCCAGAAAGCATGGTTTTTATCTTGCCTCTGAGCCTTTGCACATGCTGTTCCAGCAGTGCCCCCCTTCGTGCCTGCACCACACATCATAGCACTTGCCTGTCTACTCACTTTTCTTCACCACTGTGACTTGCACAATTACTCACAGTGCTAGGCACAGAGTCGCGGCTCAACAAACCTCTCTTGCATGAATGAATGAAAATCATTCCATTTTAGGCTTTTAACGGGAGTCTGGATCTGGATACCCCCGCCCCCCCCCCCCCCCCCCCGTTCATGATCTGGGTTTGCCAGTGTCGCTGACTCAAGTTCCTCTATCTTTTCAAATGTTTACTTCTTTTTTTTTTCTGCTTGTAAGTTTCTCCTTTCCCATTCTTCAGGCCCTCCTGTTTAAGACACTTTGGAGTGCTTTTCCGTCTAGTCTTCTTGCCCGCCAGCACAGCGATCCTGGGTGGCTCCCGTCCACGTTCAGCAGGATTGTTGAAGACTCTGGGTGCAGCTCTTTCAGACCGCAGGGTCCTTCTGTAGCAGCCCCAGCCCTGTTTGAGCCCTGTTTGCCAGCAACACTGGGAAGGATAGAAAGACTATTGTGTTTGTCACGCAATGTCTTAAAGGGATAGGATTTTTCTCTCAGTGATTTGTTGGTGTGAGCAGGGAGGAGCAAAGAGGAAGGCAGTCTTTGACTTGCATTGGCGGGGCGGGGAGGGAGGAAATCATGGAAAGTAACAAAGGATCTCTACCAAGAAAGTGTTCCCTGGTTACAAGGACTCATCTTGTGGATGTCGATCTAGATTTTCCGAGTGCAGCCCACCTTCCACGCTCCCCAGCGAGGGCAGGATCGTTGTCGAGGTGGCCCAGGTAAATAGCAGTTGTTCTTTGTTGCCTTTTCCTTATTCCAGAGGTTACACTGAAAGTCCACGTCAGTGATGCCAGCACCCACCAGCCCGTCCCAGATGCGCTCATCGAGATTTTCACCAACCAGGTCTCCATTGCCTCTGGCACCTCAGGCACGGATGGCGTCGCTTTCATCAAGTTCCAGTATAAGCTGGGCAGTCAGCTGATCGTCACCGCCACGAAGCATGCCTATGTGCCAAACTCTGCCCCGTGGAGGCCAATCCGATTACCTGGTAAGGTTGTCCCGGCCTTTCTGCGAAGCAGAACTTGTGGTACAGGCTCAGGCAGGAGTCAGGCACACGAGCCATTTTGAAAATAGGGGTTGACATCAGAGACTCTTAAATACAGAGAACAAACTGAGGGGTTGATGGGGGAGTGGGGGAGAGGGGAAAATGGGTGATGGGCACTGAGGGGGCACTTGTTGGGATGAGCACTGGGTGTTGTACGTAAGTGATAAACCACGGGAATCTACCCCAAAAACCAAGAGCACACTTTACGCACTGTATATTAGCCAACTTGATAATAAATTATATTAGAAAGAAGAAAGAAAGAAAGAAAGAAAGAAAGAAAGAAAGAGAAGGAAAGAAAGAAAGAAAGAAAAAGAAAGAAAGAAAGAAAATGATTGCCCTCTACTGCCAAAAATAAAAAAAGAAAGAAAGAAAATAGGGGTTTAGTCTCTGCTTTACTTTTACTTTTTGGTCCTCTGATGGGAAGGAAAAGTAGGGTCTTGTATGAAGGAGGTGGGAGCTCTCACTCAATTTACACACGCAATGGAATCAAAAACCGTAGAGTTTCTCCGCATTTCCCCAGCGTCCTGTTGTGTACCTTGTTGATGATAACTGACAGGATGAGATTGAGGCAGTGTTCTGGAAGGGAGCTTCAAGGGGCCCAAGAGCCACGCTGGCCAAAGAGGCAGGGGGTGATCTTTCTCTTTTCTTCCTTCTCACCTGCTAAGGGAAAACACACTCCTCTGTGTTTCCTCAATGCTCTCGCTCACGTCCAGCACTTCTGATCACCAGCTGTGTGGTGGATTTTCCACACATCAAGCAGTTCTCAGATTCTCAGATGCCCACTGGGCGTCCTACGGTTGAGCTCAGTTCTGACTCTGTCTACCTGGGGACAGCACCAGATCCCACAGGTTAAGGGCTCAGTCCCACATGACTTTCCCACTTCAGATGCCAGTCATAAGTCCCAAGATGTCACCTGTGCTTCTGACCTGTAGATCAGAGGTTCCCCAGCCCCTCCTCGGGTTTGACTGATTGGCTGGAGCGGCTCACAGAACTCAGGGAAAACAGTTGTTAAAAAACAAAAGTCAGCCAAGTAAACTTGAAGGTCTGTTTGGCTTTATTAAGTGATTCATCAGTCAGGCAGCATTCATCCAGCAAGTAGAGGGGAGCTTCAAGGAGTTGCACAAAACAGGGGGCACCTGGGTGGCTCAGTCAGCTGAGCGTCCAGCTTCGGCTCAGGTCATGATCTCACGGTTCACGAGTTCGAGCCCTGCTTCGGGCTCGCTGCTGCCATCGCGGATGCTTCAGATCCTCTGTCTCCCTCTCTCTCTGCCCCACCCCCACCGGCGCTCTCTATCTCAAAAATAAACATTTTTTTAAAAAGCAGCTAACATATGTAAACTACCTTACAGTGCCTAAAACACGGTAGAGGCTCAATAAATAGCACAGTGACTGGCAAAATACCAATGTCAGTGCTCATCTCTGTGCCCCCACACCACTGGACACACACTCCATCAGGGTCCCCATTGCCTCTGGGGACACATCTCATACAGCCCTGGCATCTGCCCTCATACACAAAGTTCTCTGTAGTTGAGTTTACATGTATTAAGTACCTACTATGTGCCATGGAACTCCCCTAGCCACTGAGGATATAGATCTAAAGACACAGAACTTGCCCCTACGGAGTTTATAACTTAGTTTGAGAGTTATGTAGTCAGCCACAGAAGCCATTCCCATCTAAGGAGATGTTTGTGTGTATATGTGTGTAGGGCATCCTGGGGGAGGACTGGTCATCCTAGGTGAGGGAATGAAGACTTCCTGGAGGGGGCGGGAGGGAAGCTGAGTCTGGAGGGTGAAGAGATATTAATATCAGAAGGTGCTGTAAAAAATACACAGGTTCCACGACTCACCCATTCATCTGGGGACACTGATCCAAAAGTCTGCATTTTAACAAGCAATTCCCCACCCCCAGATACTTACAGATAAAAGCGTTCACTAAAGTCGGAGACCACTTCTTTGTGAGCAACGGAAAGCAGATTTGATATAGATACAACTGAGGAGATAGATCATTTGGAAAAATCTTAGAGAAAAGGGGATAAACCTTTAAAGAAATATTTAGCAGGCAAAATGCAGAAAGCCTCCGAGAACAGATGGGAGAGAGTTAAGGGAAAGGACAAAACAGAATTGTAAGTTGGATCTCGCATTTCTAGCTGGTGACAGAACAGATAGAACAGATGGGCAATGGGGTTGAGACACCCACCACTCCGTGCTTCCTTAAAGTTGACTCAATTGATGCAGTAAGTTCAAAGAAGCTCCCTTCTTCTTCCCCACTCCCCTGTGCTTGGGGCTCTCCCCTGGCTTGGGGCTCAGGCAGAGGTAGATGCAGGTGATGGTGGGGGTGGGGGAGATGGGAGGGAAGGAATGAATGTTGGGCTCATAGTTGATGAGTTCAGTGCAGGGGAGATTGGATTTGGGCTGCCTCTTGGACACAAGGGCATTCAGCCTTTAGTTTGAAATGATTTGAGGGCGCTCAAGGGGTTTGGAGGTAGAGGTGTGGTTTGGGGGTCACTAGCATCATGGAGGTCAGAACCGTGACCTCCCAGAAGCATGGGGAGCAGGCCTGGGACAGAACCCAGAGAAAGCCCACAAAATAGGAAGACGATCTTTACTGGATAATATATGAAGAAAGTGTTTGACCACCTCCATTTTTCACACTGAGAAATCACTGGAAACAAGGGAAGGTTAAATGGTACCCAGACACCACAGCTCAACCTTTGCTGGGAGAGCAGCTGCACAGAATAACAGCAGTTTGTTCTGTAAAGTCACACGGGCACTGGGTTAGTCGATACTGAGCCATTGCCTCTAGGGAAAATTCAGGGTTAGGGTCCTGTGAGCCTCCTGTCATAACATTTTCATCAGCCGAGCAATATATCACCTTGGTTTATGTGCGTTCGGGGGTGTTTAAAGACACGTTATTTAATATGTACTGTTGGTTCATAAACATGGAACTCCTGGCCAACAGCTCCATAACTCATGCTTGAACAAAGCTTATCTAACATATATTTTTCCCATGAGCACCTCCCAGCCTTCCTACAGTTAGGAACACTAGACAGCACGTCAGCGCTGTGCCTGGGGGCCGTTTTAAACAGCAAAATCCTGAAAAGAAGCACAGGAATGTGAAAAACTTGGCACTAAATAGATCACCAGAGGATGCTTACAGTATGAGAGCTGAAAGGAAAAAGCGGAGCATTGCCTCGTCCGACCTCAGCTGAGAATGTGTGCATCCAAGACTCAAATTTTTGACCCCTCTGTACTTGCACGGAGAAAGCATCATGAGGGCGCCTGGGTGGCTCAGTCAGTTAAGCCTCCGACTTTGGCTCAGGTCGTGATCTCGTGGTTTGTGAGTTCGAGCCCCGCATCGGGCTGTCCGCTGTCAGCACAGAGCCCGCTTGGAATCCTCTGTCCCCCTCTCTCTCTGCCTCTCCCCTGCTCAAGTTCTCTCTCTTTCTCTCTCAAAAATAAACAAACATAAAAAGTTAAAAAAAATTAAAAAGAAAGCATCATGAGGATTGATTTGGGGGGTCACAAATGAATTTTATCAAGTAGGCACATTTGCAAACCCCAAATCCACAAATAATGAACATTCAATGTACGTTAATTACATTTGTTTTGACTTTGTTAACATGATCATACTTTAATTGCATTTGTTTTGACTTTGTTAATATGATTCTTGGAGAAAAAGCAACGTTTTCCATAATCTCCATATTCTTAAATGAGTGAAATAATGGGAATAATGAGGTTTAATTGGAAGAGATGGGAACTAGGCATGACACCTGGGTTCCTGCCCCACCCACCCCCAGCTGTCTCACATATGGGAGCCCATCATGGCTTTGGGGGCCCGCCAATGGCTTTCTGAGCCCACGTTCCTTATTTCTAAAACTATATTAATTAGACTAAATAATTTTCAAGGACCCACCATGTCTTTGATTATTTTCTCTGTTTGCCTCATTAACATAATAAAGATACTCTTAACTAGAATCTGACAGAAAAGCTGACCAAACCTTGGACTTGTCCATTGTGAGAGCAGAGTAAACTTTCATTGTCATGCATGCTTTTGGAGGTCAAGAGAGCACTGTTGAGGGTACCTGGGTGGCTCAGTCCGTTGAGTATCCGACTCTTGATTTCGGCTTAGGTCATGATCCCAGGGCTGTGGGATCAAGGCCCGCATAAGGCTCTGCACTGAGCATGGAGCCTGCTTGAGATTCTCTGTCTCTCCCCCTCTGCCCTTCTCCCCTGTGTGTGTGTGCTCTCTCTCTCTAAAATAGTAAATAAATAAATGTTTTTTTAATGTAAAAAGATAACACTGTCGATATTGCAGATAACTGGACAAGGAATAGAGAAAAGTAGGAAGCCTCCTGGTTTTGTTTGCATGTGCACCCTTGAGAGATTTTGGAATGGATTTCTTTTTTCATCCTTGACAATAGTTCCTGGAGAATGTGTTGGTTTTGCGCTTTCAAGGAAGGAGGTGTAGATTGGAGGGGGAAGCCCAGCATTAGGAGAGCACCCTTTACCTTGGCAAGCAGGTGAAACAAATTCACCTGTATAAAATGAGTCCATCAACTAAAGACTGTAAGCCCACATCTGAATTATTTCCATCTCCATAGCCGTTGCTTCACCAGACCTCAGACCCAGTTCATTTGCCCCCTCAAATGACCCTCTATGTTACCGAGCATTCGTGTCTTAAAAATTTGTACATGCAGATATGTGTATATGTGTGTGTATATATACATATATATGTATACATTACATATATATATTTACATGCGTGCATATGTAGAATTGTGTCAATTTGCTGTCCTCGGGATAAAGTTTAGACCCTCCTCCCCTAGCTGCGTCTCCCTTACACATCTCAT